>NC_050448.1:26531435-26848339 GCF_903995425.1 Onychomys torridus
GGTTCACTGGCTCTTTCATAATACTTAGAGAACACATTATGCTACTTATTTCATAAGAAAACTTTCAACGACATGTCTGGATGTGAAAAACAATTAATATGTTGGGTTTTCTTGACTGAATTTATCACAGTAATAAAAGATGTTCAGCAAAGGGCTAGTAAAGTCCATTTTACAGTATATCCCCTGGATATATGAACTATAAAGGACTTCTTGGAATAATTAATATCCATGCCATATGTGCAATGACCATTAAAGAGACAGTGCTTTTGTGGACGTGTACTAGTTCTTCTTTTGTAATTCTTTGGTTTTTAGCTGAGCTATAATTTGAAATTCATGAACTGAAAGACTCTACTTGTATCAAAAATCCATGATGAATATTATACACAATAATAATAAATGTGGAATTGATGGAAATTAATAGTAAATCACGAATTCATTCTGAAACTCATGTTCTTTTTCTTTCTGATACCCTTCTCATTCTTAATCATTTTATATTGCAAATTTAGGCAACATAATGTTTAATCTGAGAGAATATAAGCATACTAAGAGATCTTTGGGGACATTTTCCAAACAGCATTAAATCTTGTCAGCTACTTTTTTTAGTTTTTATTATAATAAAACTAATATTTTTATTAGTTATTGTGATTTGTGAATATGAAGTTTCTCTAATAGCTTCAAAGGAAGGACATTGAAAAGGTGGTTGTGATGATATGGAAAAACACTGGTCAAAATTCGGCAATACTGAATGCAGAACTCACAAACAAATATTCTGTAACAAAAACAGTATGCCTTTACTGAAGTTAATGTGTCTGTTTATGAGCATACACATGTGCAGGCCACAGGATAGTTTGAAGTCATCCTCAAGAATAACATTTACCTAACTTTTGAGACAGGAATGGCCATTTATTAAGACACACCCATCAGTCTACAGAGCTGCCCAGCAAATTCCAAAAATCCTCCTTTGCCTTCAGAACATTGGGATTGATTTCAAGGCCTGATACCAGGCCCAGTGTTTTAACATGAGTTCTAGAGCTGGAACTTGAAGCCTCAATATTGTAGACAAGTTCTTTCTCATTTAACATTTAACAGTGTTTTGAAATTTCTTAACCAGAACCCAGAATAAAATGTCATGCTTACATTTTCTTAACACAAAATCATACAAGAGAAAAATTATATATAATACTTATTCATACACATGGAAAATATATTTATCAGATTATATAAAATGGACAGAGTAATTTACAGCCATTTTGGGTCTTAGAGTTCACCATCAAATTCTATTCTGCTCAGTGTTTATGCTTGTTCATGTATGTGTGAAGCCATACCTGGAGCTTACTTCAAAGATATTTTTAAGTATTGGATTTATGTTTCAATGTTCTATAACAAAGATTATTTTCTTCTAAGAAGTATTTTTGTATTGGCAAACACTTAAATTTGTTATATGCCTCTTCTGAAAATTATGAAAAATATTAATATTTTCAATTTAGAATAATCTGTTAACAAAATATTTCTCAGAAAAAGAATGACCAAGGAAGACAAAATATTAACATCCATAACAGGAATTTTTAATGAAGGACAGGAAATTTTCTATAATTAACAAAATGAAATTCAAAATAAACATTAAAATTTTAAACACACAAACATTCTTGGTTTCAAAAACTATAAAATTTACCTTGAAACTTTTGCAAAATTTACATATAATGTTACTTTTCTAAACACGTTTTCTTGATAGCACAAAAGTGCATATGTTTACTGTTTTTAAGTGAAAATAGATTTTTTTCATAAGGTATATTCTAATTACAGTTTCCCTTTCCCCAAGGCCTCCCATATCCTCCCCACATCCCCATCCACCAAAATCTATACCTTTCTCTTTCTTTTTAGAATACAAGCAGGTGAATAACAACAACAACAATAATAGTAATAAGATATAATAAAAACAAACCAGAAAAGGACAAAACAAGAAAACAGAAGAAAAATAGTCAAAGAAAAAGCTCCAGAAACCCTTACAGATTCAGAGCCATACATGTTCACACACACAGAAATCCTATAAAAACACAGAGCTAGAAACATAATATGTATGTAAAAGAATAAGGGCTTATGTGTTAACTATTTACCATCATGGTCATTAAGCACACTGTGAAGAGATGAGCAATTCTCATGTTATTTATTCATGATTATTTTTTAATGTATGTTTTTTCCCGGGTGCTATTTGCATTGTCTTTATCTATTTGCTCATTTGCACTGTTTTTCATTTATCTAGGAAATAGAAGTGTCAGGTGAAACGATTAAACATTGTTAACTAAATATAACTTATGAATAAAAGGGCTCATTGCAAATATGACCAGGGTATTGCTTTCTGCTAGATTTATAAATGTGAATTTTTTGAAAATAAGTTGAAGCAGTGGCTGCTCATTGAAGATGCTTCTGGAGGTATGTTCTGTAATGGCATACAGTAACATTTCTGCGCCATACCAACCGTTTTGAAAACCAATAGATATTACACATTACACTTCATGAAACTTCTTTTTTTCCACTGATAATCTTTGTTCCTTGTGAATAACTCTAAAAAGGAATTTCTGTGTTAAAAGCATTGGGCCACTTTATGATATTTAATGATCCAAGGTGATTCTGAACGTGTTGCTAATTCTGAAACCTGTTTGTAAGCAAGTGAGATGTCAGTGAGACCAGAAATTAGTGACTCTTGCAAGAGGGCACAAAGGCCACATTGGTCACATTTGCAGAAGTTTAGTCTGAAGCTCCAGAGCCTCAATTACTCTCTCTCTGAAAAGCTACCTCATTCTTCAAACATTTTTTTTCCTTTTAGCAAGTTGTATCATAATTGTTTCATATGGATCATTTGATAATTTATTGAATAATAAAAACAAGGCAATCTTTGAGCAGCATTTTACTTTCCAGTTGTGACAGTCAGCTTAACAAATGATGATAATACCCTCAATTCTAGAGTTTACAAATGTAAATTTAACTAATCATGTGACAGTTGTGCACTTAAAACACATGGCAATTCCATCTAGAAATGAAACTAAGTAAATGGTTTGGAAGTGCAATTATTATTTTGCTGCTCTGCAGACAACAAAAGCTGGTGACATTATAGATGAAAGGTGACTGTTAGGACCCCCTCTCCCACAGAGGGACAGGATCTTGTTTGCCTTACTTTGACAGGAAGCTGAGACAGAACCCCTGTTGGCCATCTTCTGTCACCAAGCAAAACTGCCAGTGCTGGAACTGAGTTTCATCAATTTGAGTTGTTGGCTGAAAATGTACCATGAAAACCCCCAAAGAATCCAGGTTGTTGTCAAGACAATAGGTTGTTCTCTACAAACTGACAGGAAGGCCCAGCTGCTGAAGATAGCACTCATACAAATGAACATGGAGAGGTGGATCTGATGTCTACATAGAACCTTCAGCTCCATATCTAAATGTCTATGATACAAGCTATCAGAAGAGAAATGTAAACATCAACTCAACCACAAAACCTTTAATCTATAATTAGTCCTACCTGAAAAATATGCTAAAGCAATGGTGGGACAAACCTTGTGTGAGTAACTAATCAATGTATAATTTTACTTAAGGTCTGCTCCAGTAGATGGAATCTATAACTGATATTTCTTAAATAACCAAGAACCAGAGACTAGGTAGGTAGGCCAGAGACCTAGGATAATACCAAATTATACTGGAAAAGTAAACAAACTGAAAAAAAAAAAAAGAAAAGTAGCAATAAAATTACTCCTAATGAGATATTCAATACCCTCATTCACCAGGGAAATGCAAACCAAAAGGACTCTAAGATTTCATCATGTCAGAATGACTAAGGTGAAAACACAAATGACAGCTCATGTTGGAGAGGATGTGGAGCAAGGGGAACTCTCCTGTGTTGCTGGGGTAGAGCAAACTTGTACAGCCACTTTGGAAGTCAGCGTGACAATTTCTCAGAAAAAAACTGGAATCCATCTACCATAAGACCTAGCTCTTAAGCATATACCCAAAGGATGCTCAATCATACCACAAGGATGCTTGCTTCATTATGTTTATAGCAGCTTTATTTGTAATAGCCAGAACCGAGAAACAACCTAGATATCCCTCAACTGAAAGAGCAAGCACAGGGCCTACAAAAGTCTGTACCAGTCCCTCTGTATATAGACCATAGCTGTCAGTTTGGTACTTTTATATAACTGCTGAATGTGTAAGCACATGGGTCTCTAATTCTTGTGCCTTCTCTTGGGGCTCTGTTGGCTTGGCTTGTCCAATTTTGATATGATGGAATCTTCTTTTTGTATTTTATTTTGCTACATTTAGTTGTTGTCTCTTAGAAGACTGTTCTTTTTTTAATGAGAGACAGAATGGGAGTGGATGGTGATATAAGAGGAGGTAGAGAGGAGCTTAGAAGAGTAGAAGGGGAAACCGAACTCAGATCATATAGTATGCAAAAGAATCTATGTTTAATAAAGATTCTAACAAAAATTAATAAAGAAAGATGACACTACCTAAAATGATACAAGTGTTTTCTGTGGAAGAAAACATTAAGAACAATCTGAGATTAGTCTCTGTATTATTGCTTCCTGTGCTACTTACAACCAAGCTTCAGTAGAGTACTAGTATACTTTACCAGGTTTACTGAAACTTTCTAGTAGAGAAATTAACAAAGGAGATTAATTAGTTAACAGGGAAGCTAACAAGAATGACATACATGTGTAAGGTCCAATGTTCAATGATGGCCATATTAAGAGCGACAGTCTACATAGAGCAAATACAGTCCTAACAGTGATATGACAGTGCCTAAAGAGCACAAACAAACAAATAATCATTCATTTACAGTTAGGCCAGAGTTTATCAAATTGCTTACTTCAAAGAATGAGTTTTCTTCCTCCCTCCCTCTCTCCCTCCCTCCCTCCCTCTCTCCCTCCCTCCCTCCCTCCTTTCTTTCTTTCTTTCTTTCTTTCTTTCTTTCTTTCTTTTTTTCTTTCTTCCCTCCCTCTCATTCTCTATCTATCTGTCTCTTTCTCTGTCTTTTTTTCTTTCTTCAGTTAGACTTTATAATTATTGGCAACACTGCCACTTGGAGAAGACCAAGTCTGTATGTGAAGACAAACTTCCCTCTGCAGATTATATGATATGGCGCCAGCTCCCTGTTCAAATGAGAGAGGCTCACTGACTCTCATGACAACATTGTCTGAATGTTCTGATCTTAGTTAGCTTTCATTGCCCCCCCCCTTTGTGTGTGTGTGTGTGTGTGTGTGTTATTATTATATATGTGTTTTAATTTTACACATCAGCCACGGGTTCCCCTGTCCTCCCCCCTCTACTGGGACCTGTCCTTAGTGCATGAGCTGGCTGTTTAGAACCTTGGGCTTACACAGGGACACTTTGCTCAGCCTGGAAAGAGGGGACTGGACGTGCCTGTACTGAATGCATTGCTCCTTTTGCATTGGCAGGAGACTTGAGAAGAGAAATGAAAAGTTGAAGGGTCATAGTGTTAAATATTTTCCATTTTACAATGTTCATGTATCACTGTCCTCAATTGTGAATTGGAATGATAAAGTGAGGAAACTGGATATGACAAAGAAAAAAAAATAGGAAGATTGGAATGGGTTCATTGACTCCTCACATGTAGACTCTACAGTAAATGACTCTATTATATAGAGTCCAATATTGTGAAAAAAATATTCAAGACTGGATTATCATCAGTTTATATTTATGAATTATGATAAAGTGTCAGATATTTGTATTATAGACATACATTTCAGATTTTTATTGCAAACAAATTATAATTTATTATAGTTTATTTAAATAAGACAAAATACTATCAATTGACAAAGAAATATGTAGTCTAAATCTTTATGAAAAATGAAGCCTTAAAATGATTGAGAAACAATACATTCAGTAATTGATTTTGAAACAATCTCATTATATTCTTGGGATTTCCTTGAACTCTGAGGCCAAGAAGAGTTGATTATCTTTAAAGCCAACACATCCAGCTTAGAATTTATATTTTAGTGTGTTTAAAAGACCATAGTATTTCCTTTTGAAATTTAAATGTTAGAGTCTACTCAGATGTTCTTTTTAAAGAAAAGCATGCTCTTCACATTTTTAAAAATCTTTTCCATTTGCAGGTTACACATATCTTTATAAAATGAAAGATTCCTCTAGAGAGTGTTTAAACCAGTACTGAGCTTTCAGGCAGGCCTACAGACTGAGCTGCAAACACAGATGGCTTTTTGCCTTATTCTTACTGATGTTCAGAGGAAAAGATCACATCCATTCCCTAGATATTGGAATTTTTGTGTTTCAACAACCCTTAGTGTCAATAAGTTGTTTTTTTGTTTTTTGTTTTCTAACATTTAACCTGACTCTTCCTTTCTCAAACAGAAGTTTCTTTCTCCTTCATTTTATTCTCAGTGGAAAAGAGAACAGATGGCCACTGTCTTCCTTTGAAAAACTGCTCATCCACTACAAGACAGTTGCTAACAAGACCCCTTATTTGATCTTAAATGTAATTATTTCATTTCTCATAAAGAAAAGCAAAAGTTATCTCAAGTTCACCTAGTCTAACTCACAAATCCATGTGACATGAAATGTCATTTTGGAAGATGTCCTATTAATAGACGTTTGACGTTAGCAGCTGTGGTGATGTAAATTAGAATGGCCCATATGGGCCCGTATAGTTGAAGGTTTGTTCCCAGTTGATGGGCTGTTTAAGAAGGATTAGGAGATGTGGTTTTGTTGGAGGAGTATCATTGGGGGCAGAGTTGTGGATTCAAAAGCCAACATGAAGGCCAATCCCAGGCTCTCTTTTACTTACCTTGAAATTTTTGACCAGGGTACAAGCTCTTAGCTACTGAATCATGTGGTGTCACCTGCTGCCTGGCTTTTCTCCATGATGTTAGTGGACTAACGCCTTCAAACTGTAAGCAAGCTTCCATGACATAGTGAGAACACACATGCACTCGCAGCTACTGAGGTTCTCTGTACAGGAAGAACACAGAAATTTGGTCATTCAGTCACAGATTGAAAGAGGGCTGACTTTTGGACTGATTTCATGAAATAAATTATATATATAATTAAAATTACTAGAATATAAGCAGTAACAAAAATTAACTCTAAGTTATTAACTTTATCTTTAGTAATACACATCATATGGGATGAAAAGTGATTTGATATTTAAATATATAAATAAAAATATTTCAAAGATATATTTATTCAGAAGATGAAAGCTGAACTTCATCAACCATAAAGAAAAATAGATAAATTCAAAACCTTGTCATGAATTTTAATTCCAACAGAACTCAAAATACTTAATTAACAGCTTGCTGGGGCATAAAGTAAGTATTATACACAAATTAAATTAAAACATTTATAGTATCTTATATTGGATATAATTTATTAAATTAATAAGTTTAAAATTTAATGAAATTTAGACAATTTTATTTTAAAAGGAAATAATACATTTTTGTAACTAATGTGTCAAAAAGTAGAAAAAAGCAAATAAGAGAATACATATAATTACATGATAAAAACAATGAAAGAAACGGACGCCTCTTACAGGGATTTTAATAATACCATTTTTATGTATTAAAAATAAGTAGATAACCACAAGTAATATAAGGTAGACTGAGTGAGTTATATACTTAATAAAAATATGTATAAAGAGAAGAGGCCATGAGAATATTGGAGAGGTTGAGGGGAGAAAAGGGAAGAGCAGAAATGATTCTTACAATTTGTTGTTGTTTTGTTTTTTGTTTTTGTTTTTCAAGAGAGGGTTTCTCTGTGTAGCTTTGTGCCTTTTCTGGATCTTGCTCTGTAGACCAGACTAGCCTTGAACTCACAAAGATCTACCTCGCTCTGCCTACATAGTGCTGAGATTAAAGGCATGTGCCATCACAGCCCTGCTATTCTTACAATTTTTTTAAAGTGGAAAATAAATCATCTAAGCCTTAGATCCTAAAAGATCACAATCAAAATTCAAGCAATCTCCAACAGACTAGAAAATAAACAAATAACTAAGATGTGCTGAAATGATATGAAACTACAAAGTATAGTAGAGAGAATAATAAAGTTTATCATCTAGGATTTGAAATGCAAAATTATTAATTTATTTCTTACAATTTTAGTAGAACTAATAATATAGTATAACAACTTATGTGTAATTAGAAAACATTAAAATTTTTATGTATTCTACAGCAAGAGACAAATTTCAAGTGAAATGTACTATTATTTTACATTGTTAATGAAGTTATAGTTTTTATATTTTTTATTTAAAAGTTTTCTTTTTCATTTTACATACCAACTGCTGTTTTCCCTCTTCCCTTGCTCATCCCCCATCCCCATTATCAAGACTGAGCAAGGTATCCCTTCATCAAGTATGGGCTCCAAAAAGTCAATTCAAGCACTAGGAATAAGTCCTGGTTCCACTGCCAGGGGCCACACAAACTGCCCAAGCTAGACACCATTGTCTAGCACATTATGAGGGCCTAGTTTGGTCCCATGCAAGTTCCCCAGCTGTCAGTCTGGAGTCAGTGAGCTCCAACAAGCTCAGGTCAGATGTCTCTGTGGACTTCCTCATCATGACCTTGACACCTTTGCTTATATAATCCCTCTACCCTTCTTCATATAGACTCCAAGAGCTCTACCCAGTGCTTAGCTGTGGACCACTGCACCTACTGCCATCAGTTACTGGATGAATTTTCTGTGAAGTTAGGGTAGTCATCAATCTTATTACAGTGGGAGGCCAGTTCAGGGACCCTTTCCACTCTTGCTTGGAGTATTAGCTAGGGTTTTCCCTGTGGATTCCTGGGAATTTCCCTACCACCAGGTTTCTTCCTAACCCAACAATGGTTCCCTCTAACAAGATATCTCTTTCCTTGCTCTCCCACTCTGTCTCTTCCCCAACTCAACCATCCCATTCCTTCATGTTCTCTTGCCAACTCCCTTTACCTCCTTCTCAAAACAACTCTGAGATTCCATCTTATACCTGTCATAATGCCTAAGATAAAAAACACAGATGTCATCCTATGCTGGAGAGGAGGTGGAGTAAGGGGAATACTCATTCATTGCTGATAAAAGTGAAAAACTTGTACAAAACCACTTTGAGAATTAGTATGATGATTTCTCAGAAAATTGGGAATCAGTCTACCTCATGATCCAGCAATACCACTCTTGGGCATATACCCAAAGAATGCATATTCATACCACAAAGACATTTGCTCAACTATGTTCATAGCACATTATTTATGATAGTCAGAACCTGGAAACAACCTAGATGTCCCTCGAGCAAAGACTGGATAAAGAAAATGTGGTACACTTATACAATGGAGTATTGCTTAGCTGTAAAAAAAAAAAAAAAAAAAAAAAAAGTTCTCATTAAATTTTCAGGCAAATGGATGGAACTAGGACAAAAAACAAAAACAAAAACAAAAACAAAAAAAAAACAAAAAACATCCTGAGTGAGGTAACCCAGACTTAGAAAGACAAACGTGGTATATATTCACTCATAAGAGGACATTATATGTAAGGCAAAGGATAACCAGGCTACAATCCAACACCCCAGAAAAGCTAAGTAGCAAGGAGGACCCTAAGAGAGAAATGCTAGGAAGGGGAAATAGATAAGTTCTCCTAAGTACTATTACTTTAAAAAGTTAACTAAACACTTCAAATTGGCATAGAACAAATGTAATTTGGAAGTTTTTCTGCATAGCAAAGACATTACATGGTTTCACTTTTGAAGATTTTACATCTACATATACAGATTTGTAAGGCTTATCTGTTCATTTTATCATATCTCCAGAAAAATAAAAGATGTATACTATAATGTTAATTCACAGACACACAGACACACAGAGACACACACACACAAGATCAATATTTTAAAACTTCACATGTTCAAATAATTGTTTAGATATTTGGAAAGATATGAGCCAGACATGTAACACATATGCAAATAATCTTAAATTAAGAATGAACAGGTGACAGCTAATACCCATGAGGCTATCAAAAGACTGGCAAATGCAGTAAAAATAATCAAGAGAACTTTTGCCTTTCACAGCCACGTCACATAATACTTCGACAATTATGGTGTTCTTCTGGCTGCATATGCCACTGTTAATATTTTAAAATTTTCTGAATTAATTACTCATGACCTCATATAGGGGGCCATTTATGCTTCTTAGACAGTAAGGTAAGTAACTCAAACTTTCATTTCCTAAAGAACATAATTTTTAAATTTTATTTGCCAAATAATAAAAGTGATTATTGACAAAATTTTTCATGACCAATAAATTTGAAATAGAATATCTGTATATATGTAATATTTTATTTTGTTTACATATGTATTTAGTTTTGAAAACACATAATTATAAAATCATTCTTTTTCCCATATGTTGATTATATGTGCAAACTCTCTTCACTGACAGGATCTGCTCTTTTATTTAGTCAGAACTTAAATTTGTCAATTTTAAGTTGCCTTTTCAAGTGTACTAGAGATCTAAAAAGTTATCAATTTTGTTTTACTTTTTCTGATTCAAATTTTGCTTAGTTTGGTTTTATAAATTTAGTGAATTGACATTTAATTTTATGTTTGAGAATATCAGGAGGAAACTAAAGAATGAATGTATTCCTAAGAACACTGAAGTGAAGCTGTAGAAATTATTTACCCAGCAAGAGTTTTAACAAGTTGGGCAGGTCTTCTCCAGAATGGCTGGTGCCCAAGGATGGGACCTAAGGTCAGGCCTCTCTGGGTATGACTACAGGCACTCCCCTCTTAAGAGCAGCAAAGGAAAAAGGCCAAGTGATTTATAAAGGCAAAGCCATCAGAATAACACCCAAATTCTCAATGGAGATTCTGAAAGCCAGAAGGACCTGGACAGATGTAATACAGACACTAAGAGACCATGGATGCCAGCCTAGACTAATATACCCATCAAAACTTTCAATCATCATAGATGGAATGAACAAGACATTCCAAGACAAAGCCAGATTTAAAAGTACTTATCCACAAACCCAGCCCTACAGAAAGCACTAGAAGGAAAATTCCAACCTAAGGAAGCCTCGAAAACACAGGCAATAGATTACACCACAGCAGTAAACCCCAAAGAAGAAAAGTACACACACACTACCACACACACACACACACACACACACACACACACACACACAAATAACAGGAATGAACAATCACTTGTTATTAATATCCCTTAATATCAATGGACTTAATTCACCTATAAAAAGACACAGGCTAACAGAATGGATACAAAAGAAGGACCCATCTTTATGCTGCATACAAAAAAAACAAAAAAAAACAAAAAAACCACACCTCAAAAATCAAAAAGACTTCCCATTCAAATGATCTTAAGAAGCAAGCAGGTGTAGCCATCATAATATCCACCAAAATAGATAGATTTCAAACTAAAATCAATCCAAAGGGATCAAGAAGGGAATTACATACTCATCATAGGAAAGATCCACCAAGATGAAGTTTCAATTCTGAACATTTATGCCCCAAACACAAGGGCACTCACATATGTAAAAGAAACATTACTAAAGATTAAATCACATATAAAACCCCACACATTAATAGTGGCAGACTGCAACACCCCACTTTCACCACTGGACAAATCTCCCCAATCAAAACTTAACAGAGAAATAAAGAACTTAAATGATGTCAGGACTCAAATGGAATTAATCGATATCTACAGAACATTCCATCCTAACAAAAAAGAATACACCTTCTTCTTAGCACCCCATGGAACCTTCTCTAAAAATGACCACATATTTGGACACAAAGCAAATCTCAACAGACACAAAACAATTGAAATAACCTCCTGCATTCTATCAGAACATGATAGTTTAAAGTTAGATTTCAACAACAGAAAAAAACTACAGAAATCCATGGAAACTGAATAATGCTCAACTGAATCACCAATGGCTTGAGGAAGAAATAGAGAAATTAAAGACTTCCTAGAGATCAATGAAAATGCATATACCACATACCCAAACTTATGGGACACTATGAAAGCAATGCTAAGAGGGAAATTCATAGCACTAAATGCCCAATAAAGAAGTTGGAAAAATCTCACACTAGTGACTTAACAGCACACCTGAAAGCTCTAGAATAAGAAAAAGGAAAGTATTCCAGGAAGAATAGATGCCAGAAAATTATCAAATTGAGAGCTGAAATCAATAAAATAGAAATAAATAGAACAATACAAAATATTAATGAAACAAAGAGTTGGTTCTTTGAGAAAATCAACAAGATAGACAAGCCCTTATCCAAACTAAGCAAAAGACAGAGAGAGAGAGGGCATTCAAATTCAAAAAATCATGAATGAAAAGGTGGACATAACAACAGACCATGAGGAAATCCATAGAATCATCTGGTCATACTTCAAAAACCTCTACTCCACAAAACTGGAAAATCTAAAAGAAATGGATAATTTTCTGGATAGGTACCACATACCTAAGTTAAATCAAGACCAGATAAACCATTTAAATAGTCCAATAACCCCTAAGGAAATAGAAGCAGTCATTAAATGTCTCCCAACCAAAAAAGAGCCCAGTACCAGATGGTTTCAGCACAGAATTTTTACCAGATATTCAAAGAAGAGTTAACACCAATACTTTTTAAATTGTTCCACACAATAGAAGCAGAAGAAACATTACCAAACTCCTTCTATGAGGCTACAATTACCCTGATTCTTAAACCAAACAAAGATGCAACAAAGAAAGAGAACTACAGATTAATCTCCCTCATGAACATTGATGAAAAAATACTCAATAAAATACTGGCAAACAGACTCCAAGAACATATCAAAACAATTATCCACCATGAGCAAGTGGGCTTCATCCCAGGGATGCAAGGGTGGTTCAACATACGAAAGTCTGTCAATGTAATACACCATATAAACAAAATCAAAGAAAAAAGCCACATGATCATTTCACTAGATACAGAAAAGGCATTTGACAAAATCCAACACCCCTTCATGATAAAGGTCTTGGAGCGATCAGGAATACAGGGAATGTAGCTAAACATAAAAAAGGCAAATTACAGAAAGCCCACAGCCAATATCAATTTAAATGGAGAGAAACTCAAAGCGATTCCACTAAAATCTGGAACAAGGCAAGGCTGTCTACTCTCCCCATATTTATTCAATATAGTACTTAATATGTTCTAGCCAGAGCAATAAGACAACATAAGGAGATTAAGGGGATACAAATTGGAAAGGAAGAAGTCATGCTTCCCCTACTTGCAGATGACATGCTTGTATACATGAGTGACCTAAAAAATTCAACCAAGGAACTGATACAGCTGAAAAACACCTTCAGTAACATAGCAGGATACAAGATCAACTCAAAAAAATCAGTAGCTCTCCTATATACAATAGACAAACAGGCTGAGAAGGAAATCAGAGATACATCACCAATTACAATAACCACAAATGATATAAAATTGCTTGGAGTAACTCTAACTAAGCAAGTGAAGGACCTACATGACAATAACTTTAAGTTCCTGAAAAAAGAAATTGAAGAAGATCTCAGAAAATGGAAATATCTCCCATGCTCATGGGTAGACAGGATTAACATAGTAAAAATGGCGATCTTACCAAAAGCAATCTACAGATTCTGTGCAATCCCCATCAAAATACCAACATAATTCTTCACAGACCTAGAAAGAATAATACTCAACTTCATATGGAAAACAAAAAACAAAAAAACAAAAAAACAACAAAAAAAAAACCCAGGATGGCCAAAAGAATCCTGTACAATAAAACAACCTCTGGAGGCATCATGATCCCTGACCTCAAAATCTACTATAAAGCTACAGTAAACAAAATGGCTCAGTATTGTCATAAAAACCGACATGTGGACCAATGGAATCGAATTGAAGACCCTGACAGTAACCTGCACACCTAGAAACATATAATTTTTGACAAAGAAGCCAAAACTGTTAGGGATCAAGATTTCAGTAACCAAACATGAAACATGGAAAGTACTAGCTAAGCCAGAGAACAAGACATAAGCCCACAGCCCTTCTCCAGAGCAGTAACACCTGTTTGCTAACAGGAGGCTCACAAAGATAAGAACATTCCACAGTCAGGTGCCATGGCAACCGAGTGTAAAGAGCATTCCATGGTCAGGTAGCCTAGCAACAGAACAAATGTCCCCTGACCAGTGACCTTAGCAGACTTCCTTCAGTTGCATGACCTGCACATCTCCCACATTCTGCACGCCTTCTGCATGCCTTCCATGTCCCTTCCCCTTCCCTCCTTCCTGCCCCTTCCCCTCTTACACTATATAAGTCATGTGGAGGAAAATAAAGATTGGCGGTTTGATCAGAATACTGTCTTGCTGTCCTCTCTTGTGTCCTCTGTTCTCTCATTTGCTCCCACAGGTGGGTCGCCCCCGTTGAAACCTTGCTGGTCAGGGCAAAACTATACAATGGAAAAAAGAAAGCATCTTCAACAAATGGTGCTGGCATAGCTGTATGTCAATGTGTAGAAGGCTGCAAATAGATCCATATCTGTCACCATGCACAAAACTTACATCCAAGTGGATCAAAGACCTCAACGCAAATCCAGTTACTCTGAACCTGATAGAAGAGAAAGTAGGAAGTAGTGTTCAACGCATTGGCACTGGAGATCACTTCCTAAATATAACAGCAGTAGCACAGACACTGAGAAAAACAATCAATCAATGGGACCTGTTGAAACTGAGAAGCTTTTGTAGAGCAAAGGACATGGTCAACAAGACAAAGCGACAGCCTACAGAATGTGAAAAGGTCTTCACCAACCCCACATCTGACAGAGGGCTGATATCCAGAATATATAAAGAACTCAAGAAATCAGACATCAAAATGCCCAACTGTCCAATTATGAAACGAGCTATAGAACTAAACAGAGAATTATCAACAGAGGAAGCTCAAATGGCTGACAGACATTTAAGGAATTGCTCAACATCCCTAATTATCCAGTAAATGCAAATCAAAACAACTCTGAAATATCACCTTATGCCTGTCAGAATGGCTAAGATCAAAAACACTGAAGACAGCTTATGCTGTAGAGGATGTGGAATAAGGGGAACTTTCCTCCACTACTGGTGGGAAAGTAAGCTTATACAGCCGATTTGGAAATCAATATAGTGATTTCTTTGAGAATCCATCTCCCCCAAGTCCCAGCTATACCACTCTTGGGCATATACCCAAGGAATGCTCTATCATACCACAAGGGCACTTGCTCAGCTAGGTTCATGTCAGCATTTTTTGTAATAGCCAGAATCTAGAAACAACATAGATGCCCTTCAACTGAAGAATGGATAAAGAAAATGTGGTACATATACACAATGGAGTACTACTCAGTAGAGAAAAACAATGATATCATGAGGTTTGCAGGCAAATGGATGGATCTAGAAAAAAAAAAATCATCCTGAGTGAGGTAACCCAGACTCAGAAAGACAAACATGGTATGTACTCTCATAGGAGGATACTAGATGTAAAAAAAAAAAAAAAAAAAAAAAAAAAGATGATTAGATTACAACTCCAGGGAGGCTACCTAGAAAACAGGACCCTAAGAAAGAAAGACACAGGGATTTCCTAATGTCAGAGAAATGGATGAGATCTGCATGAACAACCTGGACGTGAGTGGGGGTACTGAAAGGCAAGCTTCAAGGGTAAGAGTGCTTAGAGGAGCAGGAGATCCCAGTTGGATCACTAACAGAGAGGGAAAACAAGGAATAACAGACCACGATAAATGATGACCACATGAGAATAGGAAGAAGCAAAGTGCTAGAGAGGTCCCCAGAAATCCACAAAGATACCTCCACTGTAGACGACTGGCAATGGTCAAGAGAAAACCTGAACTGATCTAGTCTGGTGATCGGATGGCCAAACACCCTAACTGGGACACTTTGCTCAGCCTGGGAGGAGGGGACTGGACCTGCCTGGACTGAGTCTACCAGTTTGAGTTGAATCCCCAGGGGAGTCTTTTCCCTGGAGGAGTTGGGAATGGGGGTGGGGTGGAGGAGAGCTGAATGAGGGAGCTGGGAGGACAGGGGAATCCATGGCTGCTATGTAAAATTAAATTAAATTATAAAATAAAAAATGATCATAAAAAAAGAAAAAAAAAGAGTTTTAACAATGTTGATATATCCAGTAAATGCATGTCTTCAGAGACAGGTACTAAGGAAAAGCAGCCTAAAGCTCTATTTATCCACTTTTAAACTGCCCATTGACAAAACCAGACCTGGATCTTGCAACTGAATAACTGTGAAATTTTTTGTATTAAAATCTGAGGCCAGATGGGGCATATTTATTCCAATGTTCATTTTCATATTATATAAGATATCTTAATCACTGGAATAAGGTAGATATCTATATCTGTTACAAAAATTTGAAACAAGTTCATAATATTGTTTAAGTCTAAGCAATGTCATAATCTATGGGAAATACTCAAGATAGTCAACAAGCTGACAGAAATAATGGTATAATTGAATGACTGTTTATTGAAGATACATAGACTGAATTAAAATGTTTCTGTATATTTTTGACAATTAAAAAAAAACATAAGATAAAGGGTATCATTAATCAGTTTATACTTTCATTTCAAAATGCAATAGTGTTAAATGAATTTATATATATATACATATATATGTATGTGTGTGTGTGTATATATATATATATACATTTCTTTTCCTATATTTATACTTTTGTTTTACTTACTCAAGATTGTTATATTTTTAAAAATCTGGAATTATCTAATATCTTTTTCTATCAGTATTTTGTTCTCTCTGTGGTCTGGTCTTTCCAGGTGTGTTCACATCTCCCCTTCTCTCATGCTTTACTCTCTCCCTAATTATTTTACACGGTTCACATGAACATTGCACTGACATTCTTAGACATCAATTTTGTTTTTTCTTCATCATATTCTGTTTTGTATTTGCTGTTGTTTTATAAATTCTGTTCCTGTGCTGTTATTCCAGCTTTAAATACTGGCATGGTAGAGGTGGTTAGAGATTGTGTTAGGAATAGTTTTACTTCAATTATGTCTCTGTTTTGAACATTTCACCTCAAGTGTCACAGAAAGCATGGCACGACCTTTCCATACATATCACTCTTTCTTTGATTTGGCTTCTGCTTCTGATCTCAAACATCCTTCAGTAACATTTCAAAATCATTATAATATAGAAAGTGATGCTGCTCCAACCCCAAAAGACTTGAGCTGCTCAGGCTCAGGCCACATCAATTATAAGACAGGTGCATGACCTGCTTTTGCCAGCTGAACTGACCCTCTCCCTAGATTCTGCTCCTAAAGATCCACTTCACTGCCCATGACCTTCTACATCATCTCCTGCCCTGCTGTTATGCCCTGCCCCAATCCAAGAAAACTTCTAATGCTTAGGTACTGATCATGCCAGTCAGAAAAATGGGCCACAACAGTCAGACAAACAGAGAACCCTTTTGCCCCAAAGCCACACTAACCTCCGGAAGGCCAGGCTCTAACTTGGAAAGAGCCTCCCTTACTAGATCAGAGGCCATACCAGCCACAACAAATCTAAGCCACAAAGAAAAGAAGACCAAATAGGAAATAGAAGCCAAGGAACAAAACACCTATCTAAAAGAGACAAACTCAGAAATCAGCACATAAACCTGTAATCATGTCAAATCCAGATGCCTAAATGCCATTGTAAGAATAAAATCAGCAATATCCAGGGTAATATAGTCACATCAGAGCCCAGCTATTGTACCACAGCAAGACTTGAACATTCAGTACAGCCGAAACATAAAAAAAAAAGACCTTAAAAACAATTTTATGAAAATGATAGATGTCCTTAAATAGAAAATAAGAAAAATAATTTAAAATAATTGATACACAAACCACACAAAGACTCTATAAAGAAAGAGAATTACAGACCAAATTTCCTCATGAACATTAGGTCAAGAAATGCTCAATAAAATACAAACTGAATCCAAGAATATATCAAAATATCAGTCACCATGTTCAATTAAGCTTTATCCCAGAGATACAGAATGGTAAAACATACAAAAAGCTATCAGTATAATCCACTATATAAATAAACTGAAAGAAAAATATCACATGATAATCTCATTAGATGTTGAAAAAGCCTTTGACAAAATTCAACATTCCTTCATAATAAAAGACTTGGAGAGTTCAAGGATACAAGTGACATACCTGAACATAATAAAGGTATGCAGGCTTGTAGCCAACATCAAATTAAATGGAGAAAAACAAAACAGTTCCACTAAAATCTAGAAAAGGAATAGTCTGTCTACTCTTTCTGTGTCTATTCAATATACTAATAATGATCAAAGGGATACAAATTGGGAAGGAAAAAGTCAAAGTATTGCTATTTCTACATGATATTATAGCACATATAAGTAACTCTAATATTTCTACCAAGTAACTCATAAAGCTGATAAACTCCTTCATAAAATTGACTGGATAAAAGATTAACTCTTACCAGTAATCCTCCTATATATAAATGATAAGCAACAGACTGAGAAAGAATCAAGTAGCAACATACCTCACAATAGCCACAATATATATGAAATACCTAAGGAACTTTAACTGAGCAAGTAAAGGACATGTATAATAAAAACTTCAAGTCTTTGAATAAAGAAATTGAAGAAGATATCAGAAGATGGAAAGATCTTCAATCCTCATGGATTGGTAAGATTAACATAGTAAAAATTACTGTCCTACCATAAACAATCAATAGATTCACTGTAATTTCCATCAAGATTCCTCCAAAATTCTTCACAGAGCTTTAAAGAACAACAACCAACTTTATAAGGAAAAATAAAAATGCCAGGAGAGTTAAAATAGTCCTATAAAATAAACGAATTTCCAGAGTTATCACCACCACTGAATTCAAGCTATACTCCAGAGCTAGAGCTTTTAAGCTACATGATGATGGCATAAAAAACAGACTTTGTCAATATAATTGAATTGAAGCCCCAACTGTAAGTCCACACATGTATAACACTTGATTTTTGATAAAGAAACCAGAAATATGCAATGGAAAAAAAAGAGCTGGATCAAGATCATCTTCAACAAATCTTGCTGGCCTAACTGGATATAGGTATGTAGAAAAATGCAAATAGATCCATATCTATTATCCTGCACAACATTCAAGTCCAAGTGGATCAAAAACCACAAGATAAAATCAGATACTGTGAACCTGATGGAAAATAAGGTAGAGGGAGCAGACTTGAACTCATTGGCACAGTAGACAACTTCCTGAACAGAACACCAAAGCTCACAAGCACTAAGATCAACAATTAACAAATAGGACCTCATGAAACAAAAGCTTTTGTAAGACATGGACACAGTCAAAAGGATTATGGCATCCTACAGAATGAGAAAAGATTTTCACCAACTCCACATCTGATAAAGAGGATTTATTTCCAAAATATATAAAGAATTCAAGAAACTATACATCAACAAACTAAATAATCAAATTTTAAAAATAGCTTAAGACCTAAACAGAAATTTCTCAACAGAAGAATCTAAAATGGCTGAGAAACACTTAAGAAATGTCCAACATCTTTAGCCATCAGGGAAATGGAAATTAAAACTACTTTGAAATTCCCTCTTATACCTGCCAGAGCAGCTAAGATCAAAAACACTATTGACACCTCATACTGGTAATGTGGAGCAAGTGAAACATTCTCTATTGTTGGTGAGGGTGCAAACTTGTACAGTCACTTTGTAAATAAATTTAGGGTTTTCTCAGAAAATTGGGAATAGATATACCATATGATCCAGTTGTAGCACTCCTAGGCTACAAAGGATTGTCCATCCTATCACAAAGACACTTGTTCAACTATGTTCATAGTAGCTTTATTTATGATAGCCAGAAACTGGAAACAACCTAGGTGTCCCTCACCTGAAGAATGGATAAAGAAATATAATACATTTTAACAATGGAGTGTTTCTAAGCTGTTAAAGCAATGACATGAAATTTGCAGGCAAACTGATGGAAGTTGAATAAATCCTGAGTGAGGTAACACAGACCCAGAGAGACAAAGATAGTATGTACTAACTTACAAGTGGATATTAGCTGTAATTAAATGATAATTGTGCTAAGGTCCACAGACTCAGTGAGGGTAAGTAACAAAGAAGGCTTAAGGGGGATGCAAGGATCTCCCTGGGAAGGTAAATCAAAAAGATTTTGTGAGTGGACAGCAGGTGGGTGAGGTTGGGAACAAGGAAGATCAACTGGGGTAGGAGAGTGAGAAAGTACTGAGAGAAACACCTGGAATTGGGGTTTATTGCAAGGGTAAGTTGGAAACAGTGCAATGGAAACTGGAATCCACGAAAGTGATCCTAGTATAGACTCCTAGTAATGGTTATTATGGAGTCTAAACTAGCCACCTTCTGTATCCAGGAAAGGCATCAAGTGCAGGGATTGGGACACCAACCCAGCCATAAGCCTTTGACCTACAGTTTGCCCTGCTTGCAGAGTGTTCTGGGGTCAGAGCCTAGCAGAACTTTCATCAAAGAGACCAGAGAGAATTCTTTCAGCATCTGATGGCAGTAGATACAGAGAGTTCCATAGCCAAACATTGGCTCAGGTAGTCCTGTGGAGGAAGGGAAGAAAGAAGCAGAAGAACCAGAGGGTACTCCAAGAGAACATGGCCCACAGAATCAATTGACTAGGAGTCATGGGACTCACAAAGATCATGGAGACTGTAGGGGTCTGACCCAAGTACCCTTCATGTACTATATGCCTGAGTAGCTTGGTGTTCTTATGGGATTCCCAATAGTGGGAAATGGGGTGATTTCTGATTCTTTTGCCCACTTTTGAGTCCCTTTCCCTCCTACTGGGATGCCTTATCCATATGTGATGACATGTACCTGGTCTTATAGTGTATTATGCTGTGTTTGTTTGATGTCCTTAGTAGGCCTGATCTTTTCTAAGAGGAGATGAGAGACCATGGATCTGGAGGGGAGAAGAGATAGGGGGAGACTGAGGGAAGAGAAAGGAGGGGAAACTGTGGTTGGGATATAGTATATGAGAGAAAAATAGTAATTAAAAAAGCAATATAAGTATAAAAAGTAATGCTAAATAATTGTATATGGACCCCTCATTTATCAGTTCCCAAATAATCAACACAGAGACTAGATATTAATTATGAAATCTTAGCCAATAACTTGGGCTTGTTACTAGCTAGCTCTTACATTTTCAATTAACGCATATTTTTATTTACACTTTGCTATGTGGCTTGGTACCTTTTCTTAGTATGGCATTTCTATCTTGCTTATCTCAACATCTGCTTCCTATTCCTCTGACTCCATCCTTCCTTTCCCTAAACCTTATGCTGTCCAGTTATTGGACAGTCAGTTTCTTTATTAAACCAATCCCAGCAACATGTATTCACACAGTATAAAGGGATATTCCACATTTCCCTGTTTTTGTCTAATTGAAAATGAAGGTTTTAATTTTAACATAGTCAAACTACATATAACAAGACAGTTATTCAGTAAAAATTACAGTTACAATATCCAGTCTCATTGTAGTTGGAAAATAGAGGAAATACTCTTATTTATTTTATCTTTGTGACTCTAAAGTTTTGTACTTAATTTACCTTTAATCATAACTAAGGAAAACTTTAATTATGACTACCTAGTCTTCTACTCCATCAAAGACCCTGGAAGGGTGAAATGTTACCTAAAGACAAGGAAATCTGGATGTCTGGACAATCAATCTATGTTCTTCTGTAATGTTGGGGCATTCAACTTTGGACTGGAGACCTGATATATCTGACAGTTATTTCTAAGAAGCAGGGAATTTTGAAGGACTATTCTAAACTGTCTTGACAAAGTTTGGTAGTTGCCTTTTTTGTATCCTGATGATCCAATTTCAACAGCATAATGTTAGCAATTAAAGGAAGGGCAGTTTCTGTGCCCAAATGTCTAGCTTTTGCTGTAACAAAAACAAACTCCACATGGAGTTTCTTCGATGTCCATCATCTTTTTTGAACTAGATTGGTGCTACTAGAAGCAGATGTGTCTTGCTGTCATGAAAAGCCTTAGGTTATTAAACATATTAAACGCCATATTCTGTAGGTCTTTGAAGTGTTTTTAAGACCATCTATCTATCAAATATATGTTTATGATTTTGAAAACATATCTAACGTGACTGAAAACATGACTGTATTGAAGACTATTAATCTGTATTTTTATAATTTAATTTAATTTTACATATCAGCCATGGGTTCCCCTGTCCTCCCCCTTCTACCCCCACCTTCCACCCAGTCCACCCCCCCCAATTCCCATCTTCTCCAGGGCAAAGACTCCCCTGGGGATTCAGCTCAACCTGGTAGATTCAGTCCAGGCAGGTCCAGTCCCCTCCTACCAGGCTGAGCAAAGTGTACCTGCATAAGCCCCAGGTTTCAAACAGCCAGCTCATGCACTAAGGACAGGTCTGGGTCACACTGCCTGGGTGTCTCCCAAACAGTTCAAGCTAATCAACTGTCTCACTTATCCAGAGGGCTTGATCCAGTTGGGTACACCTCAGCTTTTGGTTCATAGTTCATGTGTTTCTATTAGTTTGGCTATTTTTGTCCCTGTGCTTTTTCCAATCTTGGTCTCAACAATTCTCACTCATACAATCCCTCCTCTTTCTTGCCAATTGCACTCCTGGAGCTCCACCTGGGGGCTGGCCAGTCTTCATTTGTCATGGTCTGTTATTCCTTGTTCTCCCTCTCTGTTCTTGATCCAGCGGGGATCTCCTGCTCTCCTAAGCTCTTTCCCTTGAAGCTTTCCCTTCAGTACCCCCACTCAAGTCTAGGTTGTTCATGTAGATCTCATCCATTTCTCTATCATTAGGAGATCCCTGTGTCCTTCTTAGGGTCTTGTTTTTTAGGGAGCCTCCCTGGAGTTGTGAGTAGCTGTCTAGTCATCCTGTTTTACATCTAGTATCCTCCTATGAGTGAGTAAATACCATGTTTGTCTTTCTGAGTCTGGGTTACCTCACTCAGGATGATTTTTTCTAGGTCCATCCATTTGCCTGCAAACCTCATGATGTCATTGTTTTTCTCTGAGTAGTACTCTATTGTGTATATGTACCACATTTTCTTTATCCATTCTTCAGTTGAAGAGCATCTAGGTTGCTTCCAGGTACTTGCTATTACAAACAATGCTGTTATGAGCATAGCTGAGCAAATGCCCTTGTGGTATGATTAAGCATTACTTGGGTGGTATAGTTGGGTCTTGGGGGAGATGGATTCCCAGTTTTCTAAGGAAGTGCCATATTGATTTCCAAAGTGACTGTACAAGCTTGCATTCCCAGAGAATCATCAGGTCATACTTCAAAAACCTCTAAGGAATGAATATTTTTTTATTAGTATCCCCAAGACCCTCTGACAGGAATACTCATAAATTACTCATCAAATACTCATTTTATTCAGTTCATAAAATATTTTCAATAATATTTTGGTAAAAATATTTTCAAGACTATTTTTGTTAAAACCATCAACAACAATAAAGTGGACAGGGAGGAATGCCAGAAGACACAAGCATGAAAGGGTGCATTCTTGCCCATGGCTCACTCCAAATATAATTGTTGATGACAGCTGTGAAACAGAACACCTGACTTACAATGCAAGGAAGTCATCATAAGCCACCCTGAGAGCACATGGAAGCATCCTAGCAGGCAGATTGTGTGGCTGCTTCTCAGGTGCTGCAAGCCCCAAGAAGCAGAGGATGGGTGACAAGACAACCCAACAGCCTAGGAGGCAACAGCAACCTAGAAGTCATAGTCCTTTAATGTCACTAACTGAGGGGCAGTATATATCAGGATATATTGTGTGAGAAGATAATCTGTTTTCATTAAAAAGGGAGGGGAAAAGGAAATTAAAATATAATGACACAATTCTCCTATTCCTTCATCCCCTCCCATGTATCCCCCTTACAGTCTCTCAAATATGTAGCTGGTGTTTTCTCCAGTTCTGGCCTGTCCAGCAGCCACTCAGACTCAAATAAATATTACTTATGAGCTCTATGGCCATGGCAGGCTTCATGTTATCTGGTCTTACATCTTAAATTAACCTATTTCTATTAATCTATAAGTTGTCACATGGCTTTTGGCTTACTGGTATCTTACATTGCCCTTTTCCTTGTGGAGGCTGGCAGTGTCTCTCTCTGCCCCAGCCTTCTACTTCCTAGAATTTTCCTCTCTATTTGTCCTGCCTATACTTCCCGCCTGGCTACTGGCCAATCTGTACTTTATTTATCAATCATCCACAGCACAAATACATGGTCTCTTTTTGTTTAATTAGTATTACGCACACACACACACACACACACACACACACACACACACACCCTAATGCCTATGTGTTTGGGTATGAACAACTTGCTCAGTTCATATAATGTTACTTTGTATGTATATAGTCTCCAAGCTGTACACTTGACATTGGATAACTAATGGGAGGACTCTTCCCTTGGGAAGACCCTCATACATTGTGCTTATGAGTTATTTTTCAGTAAAAATACTTTTAGTATTATAGTTAGTGAAACAGCCTTCCAGCTCCTGAGCTGATTGCATTCTAGTCCTTTTCACATGCACTTAGTGAAATTGTGTTTACTTTATTTTTTATTGAGATGCTGAACAATTCACAATGTCATTATAATGATTATTATAATGGTATTATAATCCTATAAGTTGATTTAATATGAAAATGTTCTGCTAAAGTTAGAGGAAAATCATAAGCATATAAGGGATTGTTTGAGTAGATACTTAGACTCTACGTACCCTGAATTCCAGCTCTTAGCTTTGATTTTCAGATCAGGCCCTGGAAATCAACAGTTGCAATGAATACCCAATATTCAGCTCCTCCTGCATGGAGAATGATAGAAGTAGATAATGACTAACAGGAAGAAAAGAGGCAATCGACAGAGATGAATACTCAGAGTAATTTACTTGGATATAAACTATTCATTCTAAAATAATACAAGTAGATAGCGGGAATGAAGCTATCTTGCTCTACCTAGATTCAAGTGCTCAATCATTCTGAGCACATTCCAAATTTAGGCTGTCTTTCAAGTACATGACATTTTGTAAATGGTTAAAGGCCACAGTTTAAAGAAAGATACAATAAAGCTCCCACATTTCTAATTAGTATACTTTTCACTTTGCATGTGAAGGCCTCAGAAGCATCTATTACATGTGACATAGAAATAGATCAGCATGCCATTTTAGAGAGCAGTGTTGTAAGTTTTGTTTTCTGTGCTCTTGCTATAGTGAGAAAGTACTCACTAGAAAAACAGATGATAATTTCTGTTCTTAGTGTGAGATATTTCCAACAGGACTTGAACTAAGTGGACTTTCCCAATTTGAGATTAAAATATGAATAACAACTGTTAAGCTTGGGGCTTTGTTTCCAAAGTAATAAATGGTGGCAAATTACTGAATGGATAGAGGCTCAGGTAGACAGAAGATTACTTTTTAAATATTTCATTAATTATTTGAGAATATTGACATTTTAAATTGATCATGTTTCTTGTCTTTCCCAATTTCTTCCTTGATTTATTTTTTATTCCATAAACATCAAATATTCCATCCTTCATTTCTATGTAAACTTTTTTCATTTTACATAACAACCCCAGTTCTACCTCCCTCCACTTCTCCCACTCCCCCAGCATTGCACACCCCATCCATTCCTCAGAGCAGGTAAGGCCTCCCTTAGAGAGTCAACAAAGTCTGGCATACCAAGTTTAGGCAGGACCAAGCTGCAGTCCCCCTCTCCCCTCACATCAAGGCTGAGTAAGGTATCCCACCATAGGGAATGGGCTCAAAAAAGCCAACTCATATACCCAGGGTAAGTCCTGGTCCCACTGCCAGGGATCCACAAATATATCAGGCCACATTCAGAAGGCCTAGTTTGGTCCAATGTAGGTCCCTAGCTGTCAATCCAGAGTCCCTGTGATCCTACTAGCTTGGGTCAGTGGTTTTCCCCATCATGATCTTGACACCACGCTCCCACATTGTTCATATGATTCCCTCCTCCCTCTCTTCAACTGAACTCTAGGAGCTCAGTCCAGTGCATGTCTGTGGGTCAGTGCATCTGCTTCCATCAGTTACTGGATAAAGGTTCTATGATGACAACTAGAGTAGTCATCAATCTCATTACAGGGGAAGGCCAATCAGGCACCCTCTCCACTATTGCTAGGAGTCTTAGCTGGGGTTGTCCTTGTGGATTCCTGGGAATTTCTTTAGCACCAGGTTTCTCCCTAACCCAATAATGGATCCCTTTATCAAGGTATCTCTTTCCTTGCTCTCCCACTCCATCCCTCCTACAACTCCTCTGAGTTAAGGCTAATATGTTGTTAGAAATGCCATATTTGGCATAAATGGTGACAGACTCCTGCCTTCATACACCTGTTGGATTAAATGTATGTGCTTCACTTTGAAGTAATTTAACTAGTAGGCAGGAAAGAATCTTATTCCAAGAGGAGACTGGTCTTTGGTTCACGTTTCAGAAGGTACTTTCATGTCTCATAAGGTTTTTTGTTGTTTCCCTGAGATTTTGGCTACTGAAGAAACAAAGGCTGCTTTAAGATGGGCTCTTTGGACTAGAGGGTATAAGTTCTGCCCTCACAAGGAAGGGGAGATAAGAATGGTAACATCTGCAGATGCTATAGATTTAACATAAGCCACCTAAGGGCAAGTGATTGCACATCAATACTTATTCAATGTGACAAACAGACACAGTTTCTCTGGTCAATAATACTCCATATTCAGCTGACACATAAATAAGTGGACACATGCCCACTATTCTATGGATCTGGAAAAAGCAGAAATCTGTCTTTAGTCCATTTCCTGGATTCTGACCTAAACCCTCTTCCCCTCTCTTCTGCTATAATCACATTGGAATTGATGAGCACTAGAAACGGATTATTTGAGTCCTAATGAAAAGTGCAATTCCAGTCTTTTAAACACTGCCCTCCACACCTGGACTTCCTGTCAGATGCCTCAGCAGTGGCTTACTCACACATGTGTCTTCCCTGAAACCATGTCACTGACTACATTCTTCTAAGAGCCTTACCAGTGTAATGTATTAAGTTGACCTTAAAGTATTTTGAAAATCAAAAATAAAAGCAAACAAATAGTAAATAAGTGCAATATGTGTAATTATCTACTAAGCAGTGATGCTCTTTTTATGTAGCAAAGGTGTCCAATATCTCCACAGGCATAACCAAGTACAGCTAAAAGAGCAAAAGTGAAATTATGAAAAAGAATAGCATCTGTATTTTCCAAATTGCACATGGCATGAAATTTGAGAGATTCACATCTGTTCTTGGGAATTCATATTCCCAGATCACAGATGAGAACTTCCCTAGGCTATCTGTTATAGTTCCATAAAATAGGATATCAAAAGGAAGCTAGAAATCTAATGCTATATTTTGAAGCTTTGAGAATAAACTCCAAGTAGCTGTAGGCCTCAAAACATTAAAGAATACATTCACTTATATGAATAAAAAAATGAGTACAGACACTTGATCAAAAGGCAAATGAATCACTTTTGTCTGGCTGTGGTACAAAATTAACTTTATAAATCAAAATATATGGGAATTATCATTATTAAATGTCTTTATTTTTCATTACATAATGTAACAGAAAATGTATAGTGTTTTGTTTCATTTCATTAAATGAATATTTGCATTATATTGAATGTCATAGCAAATATTTAGGTTTTATGGTTTTAGAAAAGTAAAGAACACACTTTTTGATTTGGGTGGGCACATGAGATCATTACAGAATTATCTTAGGGGAAAAGCTTTTAATTTCATGATGTTTTTTTATGTTGATGTGAAGAAAGTATGGTTTCTTATCTAACTAAGTGTGAGATGAGAGTATTTTGAAATAATGCCAAGAAGCCACATGTTTTCAGGTATAATTACCAAGGTGTAAATTCATGAACTTTGCCTCTACAGCTGTGGATTAAAATGCTGTTAATATACATAACATATAACTCATACAATCAAGGATATTATTAATAATTCTTCAGATACCTCAGCAGGTCATCTTTAAACAGCTTAGCAGAAAAACAACAACAACAAAAAACAATAGCCAGAAACAGGGTCTTGATCATAAAACTAAGCTGCTTTACTTAGAATGATACTTATGATAATATTTTCACATGGAATCTTGATGAACAGAAAACTGATTAGCTGTATGCAGTACAATCAGCCAAGTTCAACTGGTAATTTAAAATCAAATGGTATCTCTTTGAAAATATTTAGAAGATAAGTATGATAGTAATAAAACACTATATGAACATCATTTTATGAACTTATTTTGCAGTGTATTGTTATTATCCCGAGACAATCCAGATCCAGGGCAACAAATGTCACAGGTCCACTCTCATCTTCAGAGATGTGAATGTCGCCTAGAAACAGTGTAAATCAGCAAATTAAAAAGCTTGCATTGCCCTGAAAGGAAGTGTTCTAGAGGGCGACACAGGTACTGTGAAAAGAAAGGGAATGGAGAGTTGGGTGGGCTAACTAGGGAGGGAAGAGGTCAGGCAACACAGAAGGAGAGGTTGGAGGGGGAGGAGGGATAAACAGCATAAAGGAAGTTTACAGAAACCACAGAGATGCATATTATTTTATTTTTACATAAAATTACAAATGATGTTTATAATTGTTTATGTGTAAATACATTTGGGGTGATAGCCAAATAAAGTAGGAAACAGATCCAGATGTCTCTTGTAACCAATGAACCCTCCAAGGACTGGAAATGGTTACATCTATTTGAACTTTTGGCCAAAGTGGTCCCATGGGAACACCCAAACAACCCAGGTTATCAAGAAAATGACAACAAGGCCTTATTGTGGAACATAACACCTACACATTTCATGGAGCATGGAGAAGTTGAGCTGGTATCTACATGGTGCCATCATCCAATGGACTGATATTCATAGTATCGGGAGCCACATTGCATGCTACCAGAAGAAAAAGGCAAACAACAACCTAGCTACAAACCCTTCAATCAATAAGAGTGAACAGCTTGCAATGTAGGCTGGTGCAGCATTGGCACAGAGCTTGTGGAAATAATTAACCAGTGTCTGACTTGAGCTAAGGTCCATTCCATTAGATGGAACCCACACCCAAGGCTGTTTGAGAGTAGATAGGCCAGGGACACAGGAGAAATTCAAACAGTGTTGTCCTACTGCAGGGACACAGCAACAAAAATGACATTTAATGACATTCTGTTACACTCTTGGATCAATGGGCACTGATTGAACTTGGCTGAGTTCAATCAGTGCCCATCAGAGAAGCTTTCTCTTGCAGCAGATGGGAGCAAATATAGAGACCCACAACCAGACAATATGCAGAGTGCATAACTTGAAACACATAGCTCTAAAATGGATATCTTTATCAAATCCTTCTCCTCAAGGCTCAGGGACAGGAAGAATATATGAACCAGAGCAGATGAAGAACACCAAATCTTCCTCCTTGAGGAAGACTTTAATAGTTAGGTATTATGTAAACTGCCATGGGAGAAAAGCTAGAGGCAATTGATGACTGCTGAGAGAGATAAATAATCTTCCCTGGGAACAATTACTGGTTACCCAGTACCAAGGTGCCAGCCCGAACAATATGTGAATATGAACAATACCAAAAAGACTCAACAAGTAATATATATGTATGTAGTATATATTACACAACAGATACATACACACAACACAAACACAATACAATAATTAAAGAAAAAGAGAAGAAAAAGACATAATACATGTTAGGTACATGGAGAGTGTGGGTCTGGATGGGATTAGGGGAGGAGACAAATATGACCAAAATATGTTATATGAAAGTTGGAAAGAATTACTAAAAATCACTGAAAGATGCCATCAAGTCACAGCTTATTTATATACAGTGCTGTTACATTTTATTATTAAATACCTGAATGAAATGCCAAAACATAAGCAATAGTTTATAAAATTATATTTAAAACTTATTCACAATTACATTCTGAGATTAAAATAAAATATAATCATGCTTACCATCACACATTCTTTTTTATTTTTATCCTAGTTTTTTCTACAATCCAGCATGTCTGATGGTTAATGTTTAATTAGGGAAGATTACAACAGGTAAGAAAAATAAATTAACTTCAAAACTTACTTTTAAATAACCATTTTCTTCAATCTTGACTATGATATTTTTCCTTTGATCTATTATCACACCTATTCTCTATATATCAGTGTTTTGTTATTAGTTATATTAGGAATTCTACAATTTGCACAGATTAAGCCATGTTATTCAAAATGCTTTGACAAAATTTTTTGAAATTGGTTTTACAATCTCCAGCACTCTTCTATGAGATGACTATTTGACAGGTCTATTGTTTCTCTGTGTGTCACAGTCATATCACCATATATTTACACAATCATCTGTTGGATAACATTTATATAATTTTGTTAAGTATGTTTCTAAAGAACCATGAAAAAAAACTTTGGGTAAAAACAAAAACAAAAACTGAGGGAAATTAATGAATGTGTGCCTCACTATATAAGTGCTCAGCAAGTATGACAAAAAGTAACATTGAGGTTGATTAATTTTCAGAATTACTATATCTGTCCTTACAGTAGGTCTGAAAATTTCCCCCACTAAGTTATCATCAAGTATACGAGTATAGTGAGATCTCACTCTGTGGGTGTTGTACATATCACCTTAAACCTACAATGGGAGGAACTGATGCATATGGCTGTTCAATTTTGGATTTGCCTGTTATATTAAATAATGCCAATAATGTATACCAAGCGTTTAAAAGCACTTAGTTTACAGAGCAGTCACTTCTGCTCTTCAACTATAGACCATATATGTGGATATTATTTTTCACATGATGTTTGGCCTGTTTCTAAATTTTAAATATGTAGTGTTCACAATATTTAGATAATTTCTGCTGTCATATTAAAAAGAGTAAATATATTACAGACTGACTAAAAGTTTTAGAGAATCTACAAATATATGTCATATTTCTCTAAGTTTTAAGTGTGTTAAAATAATAAATGATGTGAAAATAAATAATAAAGTGACTTAGCATACAAGCTTCCCAGTGGATATGATGGGTGTTATGATTTATTTTCTCTGTTTAAAATGATACCTCAGTCATGGAAGGTAGATAAATACATATGAGGGAACTTTATTAATTTAGAGTTGAATATGTCTTAAAGTTTAAAATAGCAAGTGCTTTTTCCAAGTTTGGATGATATGGGACTTCTTTAGTCAGAAGCTGTTCTCCTCCTATAGAGGTTTTTTTTATTTATTTTTATTTTTTTTGAAGTGCTTCAAATTGGGGAGTTAGCTTGCCCACAGGAGTGGAAATCAGTGAGGAAACTTGACTCACTAATTATTTAGCAGACATGAATGAACTGGTATCCAAAAGGATTACTGCCCAAAAGCCTGCCCTGGAGGTTGAGCAGGTGTTTTTCCATCGGAATTCAGTATCTCTGCTATTTCAAGGAGGAATTCAAAACGACAACTCTGGGAATGCAAAGCTCATCTCTGCGACATGAAAAGCATGACTTCTTAACTAGATTCTCCGCTTCCTTCCTCGCTGTCATTTCCTAGGCTTTTCTGTCTCAAATACATCCCTTACCAATTCCAAAACAGCTGGCCTAATTCATCTCTTGAAAATGGCAATGATACCCTTGTAGCAAACCTCCGGTGCACAGGTGTTTGGAGGGATCCTAGATATAGCTAAACAGGAGCCAAATTCCAGGTGAAATCACCCATAAAGGTTATAACTATGAGACCAAAAATTGCCTACTAATCTTGCTTCTAAAGGTTTATGGCTCAAGGCTACACTTAAGAACCTTCTTTCTCAAAGTGATTCTCCATTAACTTGCACTGCAACTGTTCAGGAAAGTGTTTGGTGGAATTGAGGGGTGTAATGACTGCCTCCACCAGGAGCACCTGAAAGTTCAGTACTCCTTATTATCCTGCAAAGAGCCTCCGTGACTTTAAATCCTTTCCTGAGTAGGAGTAAGGGGTGAAGTCTATTATCTCAGATGTAAATTATTACCGATTGTCAATCTATCTGACAGCAGATACTTTTCATGCTGTTTTCTATGAACAAAAGGAATACACATTCTGCTTTGATACAAACAAGTATGTACTGTTAAGATACTGCAGATAAGGCAAATCCATGCTTTATAAAAGTTTTTTGTTTTTTTTTTTCTCCTTTGAATAGCCACATTTCTTCCATGGCCATTTCCCTGTCTACTTTGTCCTTTAGCACAGGAATTAGGAACTATGTGCACTGTACCTCAGAGAATCCAGTGTTTATGAATGAACATCTGCATAGAATTAAATCATGGGAGACGTTTGTCTTGAATGAACTTGGAAAACTGTCATGAAATAATTTGGCTAATCCTGGGATTATGGTTTTTTGTTTGTTTGTTTGTTTCCTTAAGAACATTTTGGACTGAAGATTTACCCATTTGGTTACTTGTTTTATTTATCATGTTTCCAAGTTTGCAATGTTGGTGATATTCCTACCCCTAGCAATGGCTGCCCCAAGATTATTTGTTGCTTATCTTAATTCTGAGTAGTAAAGCCAAAGTATAAAGGAGGGCACAGGTAGGGTTTTTTTTTTTTTTAAATTTGGTTTTTTATTTGTTTGTTTGTTTGAATCACAGATGAGAAATTTGCACAATCATTATTTTTTGAGTATACCTAATTTGTAGAAGTAACTGACCTTAGTGTCAGTTTATGGAGTAAATAGTGACCCACCTCTTAATTGGAGAGTGATGGAAGAACTGCTGAAAGGTAATACTGTTAACACTGTCTCCCCTGGGCTATGAAACCTGAATTCTTTGGGTTTCTATTAACTTACCAAGTCCACAGACTTTTTTTTTTTAAGCTGAGGACCGAACCCAGGGCCTTGTGCTTGCTAGGCAAGCCCTCTACCACTGAGCTAAATCCCCAACCCAAGTCCACAGACTGAAATGACTACTATCTCTCACTGCTGCTAAAATTCTCATCAAATTTTCCAACCAAGCATTCACAACTGGTCTCATTCTATTCCACATTCTGAGTACATTTATTTTTAAATAGCAATATGTAAATGTTAAGTAATTCATTATAGCCAGTTCTAATAAACAGTTCCAATAAGATTTTTTTAATGCTTTGTTTTTTAAAATGTTTTGAAGTTGTAATTATAGCATATCCTGATTTCCTTTGTATTCCTCTAAACTTTTCCACTCACCTCTCAGTTTCTTTGTGTGTGTGTGTGTGTGTGTGTGTGTGTGTGTGTGTGTGTAAAATCCATGGCTTCTTTTACCTATATTATTGGTATTATAATATAGCAAATAATATTAATATATGGTTAGATATTAACATATTAATTAATATCCAATATATTACATATGAATAATTTTATATAATTGAATAATATTTCTAAATATATAAATAAGAGTTGTTTAATCTGTCAATCTATATAATGTTATTTGTAAGTATATGACCTTAGTGTTCACCAACTAATAGCTTCCTTCAATCAGAATGGCCCATAATTTTAGTTAGTCTTCAGTTGACATTTCCAATACGTACATTGAGCTTGCTTAGAATTAGAGCAATTGACCTCAGGACATAGAGTTGTCATAAGCAGTTGGTGAGTGGCTAGGACTTGTGTTAGCCTAAATTAAAGCAAGACTTTGACAAATAAATGCTGTTAAGACTTTTTAACTATTAATGGACTTTCTTCTCTATATCCCTACAAGAAAAATTATAAAGAAAATTCTATTCTGTTACTTAAAACAGAATTTCATCTCTCCAACCCCTCCCAAGTACCTGCCCTTTAGTTGCTCTTCCTCAAACTCATGGCCTCTAGATATATTTATCCTAAACTGTTACATTCATAAATCCATTCATTGCATTTATTTTGTTGCATGTATTTGATTTCAGGGCCATCACTTGAATCTACCAATTTCATGGGGAAAATTATTTTCTTCTTCCCCTTTTAGCATTCCTTGGTTGTCAGAAGTTCTTGTCTAGGGTCAAGAACATGGCTGCCTAACCAAGCCATGGACAAGGACAATACGGATCAATGTATTGATAATGTTTATGAGTAAATCTGCTGAAATCCAGCTTCATGGATAACTAGAGCCAATAATTTTCTCTATGTGCAGTCTTGCCCTCACTTTAGATATTATTATTATTATTATTATTATTATTATTATTATTATTACTATTTTTATTGTTTTTTTTATTTTTTTGGTTTTTCGAGACAGGGTTTCTCTGTGTAGCTTTGTGCCTTTCCTGGAACTCACTTGGTAGCCCAGGCTGGGCTCAAACTCACAGAGATGCACCTGCCTCTGCCTCTGAGTGCTGGGATTAAAGGCATGTGCCACCAACGCCCGGCTAGATACTATTATTTTTAAAAAAATACATGGACATTTTGTTAGAGATTATAAATAAAATAAAATAACAGTTTAAAGTCTTAGTCAACTTTCTATGCAACTGAAGCAGAAAATAGCTAATAGTTAAATTTTAGGTACTGTGTCATACACAAGTTATATTGTGAATCCAAACTTCAGCCTTAATGGAAAGGGAATCTGTTAACCCTGTATCATCCCTGTGGATAGTGCATTTACTTGGACAGATCCATTTTCTTTGCTCCTTTCCAATCATTTGTTGGATATATTCATTTTATCTGTTTACCCTAGATGGAATTGTAATGAATGTTTCATGGGCTGGCGAGATGGCAAAATAAGTAAAGTGATTGTTGTGGTGGAATGAACTGCTTGGGCAACCAGAATCTATGTGAAGCTAGATGCAGCATCTTGCAGTTATAATTTCAGCAATGAGAATATCTAAAGCAGAAAATCTATCAGGCTAAGTGAACAGCCAGTCTTGGCAGATTGAGTCTAATTAAGTAGCAGAGCATGTCTATAAAAACCATGTGAAAAGTGTTGGAGGAAGACACCTGATGGTAAGTTTCAATCTTCATAACCATACACACACACATGTAATATATACCCTATGCATTCATGCATGCTCATAGATGAACACACACACACACACACACACACACACACACATACACACATCATTGCTTAATGTATACATTAATTAACATCACTGAACTCCCAATGAATACTTTCATATATACAGAATTTTTAATCTAAACTTAAAGTTTGTGAAAGACTTTGTGGGTATGGATACTTTAATAGAACCCTAAACATTCATTCCTAATTATAAACAATTGATAATTTTATGAACTGAGTACAGGAAATAATTAATAGCATTTTAGGGAAGGCTCTGTGTTCCAGCTCCTCCACATCATTTCCTTAAGTAAAATTGTATTGGATGTGCATCTTTGCCTGAAACTTCCTTCATAACAACAATATAAATAATGTATTTTGAATCATAATCAAACACAACCAGGCTCCATTCACAAACCCCAACAATAAATTACATGACATGCTAGATAAATCAGTGCAATTGCAACCAGAGCTAGAAACATCTAGGAGATGAAGTCATCAGACAATGGGCATATTACCTGTCTTCAAATGACTAGGGAATCTAGGAAATGTCAGGTTTTTTATAGTCATGTATTTATGTTGATTTGTTTAGACAGTGACACACTCTAGTATAGGCCTGGAACTTACTATGTAATGGAGCCTATGCTTGAAATTATAACAATTCTAATGTCTCAGCCTCCAGAGTGTTGGCACTATAGGTGCATGCCATCATACAACATATTTTAAAGGAAATTAATTTATGTATCATCTTTTTTTTCCCTTTAAGATTTATTTATTTATTATGTATACAGAAGAGGGCACCAGATCTCACTACAGATGGTTGTGAGCCACCATGTGGTTGCTGGGAATTGAACTCAGGACCTCTGGAATAGGAGTCAGTGCTCTTAACGTCTGAGCCATCTCTCCAGCCCATCACAATAATGAAGGACAAGGTTTGAGGGAAAGAAAGCTTAGGGGAGCAGGAGATCCCAGCTGGATCAAGAACAGAAAGGGAGAACAAGCAATAACAGACCATGATAAATGAAGACCACATGAGAACAGCAATAGGCAGAGTGCTCGAGAGGTCCCCCGAAATCCACAATGATACATCCTCTGTAGACTGCTGGCAATGGTTGAGAGAAAGCCTGATCTGACCTAGTCTGGTGATCAGATGGCCAAACACCCTAACAGTCGTGCTGGAACTCTCATCCAATAACTGATGGAAGTGGATGCAGAGATCCTCAGCCAGGCCCCAGGTAGAGCTCCAGGTGTCCAACTGTCAAGAAAGAGGAGGGACTGCAAGAGCGTGAATTGTTGAGCCCAAGATTGGAAAAAGCACAGGGACAAATAGCCAAACAAATGGAAGCACGTGAATTATAAACCAAAGGCTGTAGAGCCCTCAGCTGGATCAGGCCCTCTGGATAAGTGAGACAATGGAATAGCTTGAACTGTTTGGGAGGCATCCAGGCTGTGGGACCGGGACCTGTCCTTAGTGCATGAGCTGGCTGTTTGGAACCTTGGGCTTACACAGGGACATTTTGCTCAGCCTGGAAAGAGGGGACTGGACCTGCCTGTTGAATCCACTAGGTTTAAATGAATTCCCAGGGGAGTCTTGTCCCTGGAGGAGATGGGAATTGAGGGGAGGGGATGGGGGGAATGTAGGTGTGGGGGTGGGAGGGGGGAGGACATGGGAACCCATGGCTGATTTGTAAAATTAAAACACAAATATAATAATAATAATAATAATAATAAAACTAATTTATGTATCATCTTTAAATAATATACTTAAGGAATACATTTTCATGATATACTATTTAATAAAATATAGAAGAAATTTTTATTCATTTGACCATCTAAAACAATTATTACTAATGTGAAAAATGATATCTCCTTCTGAGTTGATCCTTTTCCATGGCAGAAAATGTTGTATATATAATGAACCATATACAGTTTTATCCTTATAATCTTCAGTGTTTTATACAAAAAAGAAAATAAACCAGTTAGTGAGATGACTCAGCTGATTAAGACACTTTCTGACAAGCCTGATGACATGAGTTTCACTCCCATGGTGGAAGAAGAAAGTTGACTCCCACATTTGTCTGCTAAATTGACACATGTCCAGTAGCACATTGATACACACCCACAGATCACTCAAACACACACACACACACACACACACACACACACACACACACACACACACACATGATTAGTTAATTACAATAATTAATTACAAAATAAAAATCATAAAGTATTTAAATGTCTCAGCTTTTCAAGTCCAGGATTACAATTGCCAACGTGAAAAATATAAGTAATGTCTAGTTAAAATTTAGAAAAAAACACTGGATTGTTGTCACTTTTGGCTATTCAACAGTTGCACTGGTAACCTAGGCTCTCCACTAGGTAAATCTTCCTATGTGTCAAACTCGGGAACAGTGATGCTCCAAGGTGTGATACAGAGGAGAAGCAAGAAATAAATGTTTTCAGATGTTAAAAGGTTAAAATGCTCACACTCTAGATTCTCTTGCATCTAGAAAATAAATGGCAAAGAAGATAGTAATATAAAAGAAAGAAATCTGGTTAATGACTGTTATAAATTATCTGTATGGCAAAGGCAATACGGAAATTGTCTAGATTTCACCAGTAATGCATAATTGGAAAATAAACAAATTATTACTGTGATTTTTTTTATTAAACTGCAAAATAGGAACTCTGATTCCGAAATGTTAGTGTATAGTATGTTTGTGTGCACACTGTGTGTGTGTGTGTGTGTGTGTGTATCTGTCTCTGTGTGTATGTGTGCATGTGTGTGTATGTGTGAATGTAAACATAAAAAGGCATATTTAGTTGACTGGATGATTTCAGGAGGTATTAAACACAAAACAAAACAAGCACAAAACCATTATTACTTAATGAAGCATTCTCTATAGTGAATTCTCTATAGTGAAAACAAAGGCAGCAATTCAAACACACATGCCTCAGGTCTTTGGAGAGTGGATAAAGTCCTGAATGGTTGTGTATTTTTAACATGGTAATGCCCATATAAAGGATCCTAATACCTTAGATGCATGGAAATGGCCAGGTCTTCCATGGGTGAGTCTCAGAGGGATGCCAAAGACTTCCTATGGTCCAAAAATGAGTTTTTATAAATCTAAAATTTAGTTAAGATCAACGTACAGAAAGTGAAGCTGAAACTCCTCCTCCTGGGTCTGTATAGCCTAAGAATGCTCCCTACAGAGATCTACACCAAGACTAGCCAAGGCCTCCTTTCCTTGCTGTATGTAATAAATATGTTGAGTTCCTGGGTAGCAGAGTAGGTGTCTTCCATCAGAGCGATCACAATCTCCCTGGTCCCTGCTTTTCTGTGTGTGTGTGTGTGTGTGTGTGTGTGTGTGTGTGTGTGTGTGTGTGTATTTGTGTTTCTTCTATGACTGCTATTTCTTCATTTTCTTTCACTCCAGTCAGATTTTCAAGACCAAGTGTGCAAGGCATAGCGCATTGGGTCAGTTGCCAGTCTGTGGTAAAGACCAACGTACATCAATCCATGGAAAAGCTGACAAGACTTTATAGAGACAAGGATGGAAGCAAAATTAGTGATAGCACAGTACTTAGTTTGTAATATGGGGTAATACATGAACTCCCATCTCCTCATATGTTGCCACATAGCACCCCATATCTTTTTATGGATCAGTTTTTCCACACAATTACTTTTGGAAAAATCCTGAAAAGAAAGCAGGAATTTTATCCAACTAAATTATTAGCCTTAGGCTGAGAAGATGGACCAGTCAATAAGGGCTTGCCCCACAAGCATGAGCACCTAAGTGCAAATATCAAAAACTGAATAAAACAGCCCTCTGCAGTAATTAAGTCCACAATCTTAACAGTGGGGAAGGAGGGCACAGGGAAATGCTGGAGTTTGTTAACTGGTAAGATGAGTAGAATCAGTGTAGTCCATGTTAGTTGTTTTCTCTCCTAAGCTAGGTGAAGTCATGAGAAATGTTCCTAACATTAACCTCTGAGCTGTAAAAGCACCAGTACTCACATATGTGTGCATACATACACTAGCAGTTATTAGTCTTCCATTTTCATATATGACTCATTTTACTACTGCTTTAAATATATGTCATGGCTGTTAATGCTATTTCTTCATAATTTTTTATACATCTGAAACTTATGTTTCTTTTCCACTTTGTTTTATAACAATTAGTAATTGTGTCCTTAGATTCTACTTGGAAGATATTCTGTTTATTTTATTAACATCATTATTCACAAGCTTATTTTTTAATCTGCCCTTTCTAATTAGCTCTGGCTTGCCTTAAACTCACTATAGAGACCAGGCTAGCCTTGAAGTAATGGAGATCTGCCTGCCTCTATCTCCAGAACACTGGGGTTAAAGACATACTCTAAATCCCATGACATTTTAGCCTCATTTTTGTATTATAATGCATATTAATTTTTACACATATAATCATACACAAGGTTTAAATCTTTCATGTATTAGTGAAAATACAATGTATTTTGTGCCTGAGACCTTTTTTTGGTAAATATCCAAAGGTTTTAAGTTGCTGATTATCCCATGTTTCCTTTAATTGATTTATTTTAATTTAAAGTTTATTCATTTGAGTAATAGGACCAGTGAATACAATTTCAATCCCCCTACCTTCTCCAGAGTGTGCACTGATCCTTTTTCATGACATGTCTTTAGCAGCATGTTTTATGTAAGTGTCTGGCATGCCCTGCCCTGTACTTGCAGCTAGAATAGTTACTTTTCATTGCAGGCTGCAGCTATGAACAGTAACTTCTTTATTCAGTTTAAGCTCTGTGGTTCAAATTCTCCTTTGCTATAAAGTTGACAACCTCTTATTGTCTCATTGTTTCCCACTCTGGCAAGCTTATTCTTACTGCTTTATTTTTACCCTGTTTAAATGACAATTTCAGATTGTTCTCATGATTAGAGTACAATGTTGTTTTGCTCTGTGAACACACTTGAAGATCTGATTTTTGTCTCTTTATTTTGTGTTGACTTGTTAAGCCCAGATTATAGTTAATGACACAGTGATTTGGTTTACTTTCAAATATGACATACCATATTATTTTGTAATTAAGGTGCTATATTTGCTATTTAAGAGGTTTGCAATTTCATGTTGACAATTATATTTCTGGTGCTGATTTAAAAGAAGCATTTATTTATTTTTTATTTTTCATGTATATGCATATGCATGAGTGAGTTCACCCTGGGCAGGTACGTACTGCATAGCCAGGACTGCAACACAATCCCTGGGACTCAAGCAACAGGCAGAAACATCCTGAAATCACATCCAGGAAGTGCTTGATGTGAGTATTGTTAACTCAACCTGAGAAGTCTGCAAGTACATTAAGTGCTCTTAACCTCTGAACCAACACTCCAATCCCTATAGGTTTGTTAGGTAAAGTAGTTTTCATACTAAATATTTTATTATTAGTTGTTACTGATAACATCTTTTGACTGGATTCTATGATATATCAAACAATTAATAATCATATTCTATTTTCCCTCATCTCTCCCAGTTTTAGTTGCACCTTCCCATCTTCATGGAGTACATGTATTTGCATATAATTTGTTAACTCGTAACATGAATATTCCGATTTTCTTTGCTCGAATTTTAAATACATAAAATGACCACTATCAAAGCTTTCACTGTTATTTTGTATAACGAAGTCCTTTCATTGTTGCATTCTTCAGCATTCTGCATTGTTTCTCTAGGGCTTTCAAACTTAAAGAAACTCTTCGCTAGTTATAGTGCCCCTAGTTCATATATTCTTGGCCGAGTTGTTTTTAAACAGTAGTGAACTATTACTTTGCTTTTCTTGTAAGTAGAAAAAGAGGATGAAATCATTACTTCTGAGTGTCACTTGAGGAAAACCTTGCTTTTATTCTCTCCCTTTCTCTTAGATTTTAAATGCTGTACTCCTATGAGCCAGTGTCTCTAATTTCTTAATACTTTTAGGCCTTACTCTTTCCACTTATACAATAGTGGCTAAAAATTCACCCACTTGATTAGATAATTGTAAATGAGTTTGTAATCATAACTTTATTTGCAAAACACATATCCTTTATAATTAATCAATGTATGTTTACTGTAGTGGCTCTATACTCTCACATTCTAAATAGCACTTTACATATTGCAGTTTAAATATACTCTCACTTATTCTGAATAGACGTTTAGAGTGAGAAGCATACAGCTATGTCTTTTAATGTGCTTTACTTTTGTTTGATAAATATGGCCCATGTACCATGCTGCCATTGGGGGCCAAGTTGGTGTCCATGGCCTGTGTTGCCACCAGAGACCATGTTGGTATCCATGGCTGCAGCTTAGAGGCATGATAGTGTACATGGTCCATGCTGCTGCCTAGCACTTTGTTAATGTGAGTCTGTACTGCCACTGGAGACCCTATTGAGGCCTGTGGTCCATATTGAGGTCATGTGCTGCCCATGGTCCATGCTGTCACCAGGGACTATGTGGAAGTCCGTGATCCATGCTGCCACTGACTGTAAAGGGCAAGGAAGTTTCTTCTGCAGTCATATTAAAGACTGTAGGCTCATAGTTGAGGATAATAGATATAGAAGTCTTTGCTGACAACCTATCTCTCCACACCAACCTTTGTCCAAAGATAAATAATTTAGGAAGGAAGTCATTAAATAAAACTTTTAAAAATTGTGGTAGAGATGCTGGAGTTTAGCCCTTCACCATTGATGGCTTCTGGGTGGGGGTGGTTTAGCGAAGGACTCAGTTTTCTATAAGGAGCTAGCCACTGGAAGTTTGACCATGTTTATATAAGTATGTGGGCGACACCACAAATTGGACTTTTGTTGTTGCTGTTTGTGATAGATGTCACAAAGATAGGAGATTGGACCTGGAAAACTGAGAAGTATGTGTGATCAGGGTGCATTGTATAAAATTTTCAAATAATCAAAAAAAGTTTTGTTACAAAAACAAACAATATAGTCATTCATATCTTCTCAAAGTAGTAAATTTTAGGTCAGAAAGCAAACTAAATGTATTAGTATCAAAAAAATTGACTAGCTTGAACTGTTTGGGAGGCATCCAGGCAGTGGGACGTGGACCTGTCCTTAGTGCATGAGCTGGCTGTTTGGAACCTGGGGCTTATGCAGGTACACTTTGCTCAGCCTGGGAGTGAAAGACCCCCGAAGAGATCTCCCTTCAGGAGAGACCCCCGGCTCAATGAGCACGCAGCGACCACCGATCAGATGCAACAGCACGAGGTTTATTCAAACACAGGTACCTGGGGCAACAAAGCCTCTCGGAAGACCTGCGCGCCTCTGGGTTGGTGGGATGGGTTTTTATAGCAAGAAGCGAGGGAAAGCATTAGTCAAAGGGTTCTGATTGGATAATTTAAACAAGGCGCGAATGGTTACAAAGCTCTGATTGGACAATTCAAGTGAGGCGCGAATAGTCAAAGGGTTCTAATTCTAATTGGATAATTTAAACAAGGCGCTAATGGTTACAAAGCTCTGATTGGACAAATCAAGTGAGGCGCGAATATATAAGCATAAATCAAATGGGGCGTGAATTCAGGCTCAGGGCGGTTTGTGGGTTTCCTTGGTAACCAGATATGTGTGTTGACTCAACCCCTATCTAGAATTCCAGCTGCTCTGGCCCTCCCGCACTGACCCCAGGCAGTCTGCCCCTGACATCCTGCTTATCTCTACGCTTTTGCCTTCTAGCTGAATTCCTCTGTTCCCCTACGTGCCTCACAAGCTAGGGAATTTCTAATGACTCTTAGGGGGTTTGCACAACAGGGCATTGACGAAGGTCTGGCTGAGAACAATCAGTATTAATCATAGGGTTGAGCAACATTTCTTATCGGCTATCTGGGCTGTGGTGGGGCCATTCTATTTCCTGGAACTGTCTTTTGTTCCCTTATAAGCCTTGCAAACATAGCATTACTATAGGGGTGCCGGGGGGTCTTTCAGGAGGAGGGGACTGGACCTGCCTAGACTGAATCTACCAGGTTGAGCTGAATCCCCAGGGGAGTCTTGGCCCTGAAGGAGATGGGAATGCAGGGGAGGGGCTGGGGGGAAGTTGGGGGCGGAGGGCAAGAAGGGGGAAGACAGGGGAACCCATGGCTGATGTGTAAAATTAAAACACAAATATAATTAAATAAAGCAAAAATTCAAAACCAAACAAACAAACAAAAAATTGGCTCACACAAATTAATTGGTAACACTTATATGATGTAATATTAAAAGGAGATTATGAAAATAAGCATTTATAGAAAAGCTGGTAGGCTAATTCCAAACCTTCACCTATCCCTACTCATTTCAGAATCCAGTCCTCTGATCTCATGCCCAGCTCTGTAACAGATCATCTGCTCCACCTCGTCTCCCTCTTTTTCCCAAAGCGGTGAATCCCCCAGATCTCCCTGCTTCAGCTATCCTTCTTCCAACTCATCCCATTACCCCAGCCCCGAACTACAACAGGAATTTCCTGGGAACCTGCAGTTCACTCCATCCAGAAAAGCATGTTGGTTAACAGCGAATCTTCACCTATGCATCCTGTCTTCTGAATTTAATCCTAGTCTCATCCCCACATCTGTAACAGAACACCTGCTGCATCCTCACCTCCCTCTCTTACCACCATCACCAATGGATAAAAGACCCCCTGCAAATGTCCTTTTCCCCAATTATGCCATAACTGTAGCATTCAGCACCATCAGGCATCCCTGGGAACACATCTACTGAACAGGACAGGGAAATAGGTAGGCTAATTGCAGATCATGACCTCCCAGTTGTTCTCTGCTCAAAGATGAATCCCCCAGTCTCACCACTATCTGTGTAACAGACCACCTGCAGCGAGTCTCCTACAACTTTCTTCCCCAATATTTGTTTATCATAGCCCATCTCTAAGAGACATTCCAGCCAAGCCTTCCAGAGCAGTGAGTAGGTTAACAAAACATTCAGGCAAGCTATAGATCTACATTTGCCTCCTCTCTTTAATATCCAGTTCCAGACCCCCATCCAGCAATATAGTAGACTACATACAGTGGCTTCTTGTCACTCTCTGTCACCATTCCAAGGGTACTAAGGAGATCCTCTCTTATGAGGACACCCTCAGTCTCCCTTCCTCACAGCCTAACCCCATTCCTAAGTGTCAGCTCAAAATACCTAGAAACATATTTTACCCAGATTTCCTGGTGGCTACATCTATCAGGATACATGAAGAATTTCCTATCAGTCAACACACAGCCACCATATCCACTTAAGAATGAGAAAGGGTCATAGAATCCAGTCAATAAAACATGTACTCGGCAAAGACAATACCAGATACCAGCACCTAGAACTACAATGTTCCTACTCTCACCTGACAGAGTAAAAACACAATCAATAGCATGAGGGCAATATGCCTCCACTAGAGCCCAGCAACTGAATATTTAGGCCCTCAATTTTGCAACATAGATGAAGCAAAAGACAAGAAACATTATCATTTTTGAATATGATATAGTTTCTTAGAGAGAAAATGAATAATCTCCCTAAGAGATATAAAAACACAAACCAACAGTGGATAGAAATGAATACCTGAAAATAGAAGTATGAAAAATTAAAAACCAAACGGAGGGAAATCTGAAAATGAGAAATTTAGGGACTCAAACAGGTAAACCTCAACAATAGAACAAAAGATTTGAAATATATAATCTCAGTTATTAAAGGCAAAACAGAAGAACTGGATAATTTGATCAAACAAAATGTTAATTCTAAAATAATTTTATTTCAAAGTGTCCAGGAAATCTGGGACAAAGTAAAAAAAAAAAAAAATCTAAGAATATACGGGAATAAAGGACAAAGAAGAAATTGAGATCAAAGGCACAGAAAATATTTTTACAAAATCATAAACTAAAATATCCATAGCATCAAGAAAAAGATACTCATGAGGTACAAGAAGTATACAGAACACAAAATGGAATGGACAAGAAAAGAAAGTCCCATCTTCATGTATTAAATAAAACACAAAAGTTACAGAACAAAGATAGAATATTAAAAGTTTCAAGCTGCTATGGATATTGCTTTGCATGCTGTGAAGGTTTGTTGCTCTGATTTGGTTGATAAATAAAATACTGATTGGCCAGTAGCCAGGCAGGAAGTATAATATAGGCAGGATAAGCAGAGAGGAGAATTCTGGGAAAAAGAAGGCTGAGTCAGGAGTTATCAGCCAAACATAGAAGAAGCAAGATGTATAGGCAAAACTGAGAAAAGGTACCAAGCCACATGGCTAAACATAAATAAGAATTATAGGTTAATTTAAATGTAAGGGCTAGTCAATAGTTAGCCTGAGCTAATGGCCAAGCAGTTTTAATTAATAGAATCCTCTGTGTGTTACTTGGGTCCAAGCAGCTGCAGGGCCAGGGGAGCCAGGCAGGACCAGGAAAACTTCAGCTATATCAAGGAAAAAATAAAAGAAACATAAAAAAGGACAAATATATTAGAATTACACCCAGCTTCTCAATGGGACTCTAAATGTCAGAAGTACCTGGACAGATTAGATTCCAGACTGTTATTTTTGGAGCTGAGGATCGAACCCAGGGCCTTGCACTTGCTAGGAAAGTGCTCTACCACTGAGCTAAATAGATGATAGCACAATAGATGAAGAATATAACATACTTCATTATAAAACCAAATTCAAACAGTCTCTCTCTCTGTATATATACATATATACCTTAGAGAAGGACAAGAAGGAAAATGCCAAAAGAAGGTTAACCATATGCAAGAAAAAACAGAATAAATAACACTAGGTTAGCAAATGAAAAGAGGGGAAAGCATGAACTTAAGCATGCAGACGCACGCCCTCACACGCAACACTACACACACACACACAAACACACACAATACACATTAATATATGTAAATAGCAATTATCTCAATTGACCAATAACACGTCACAGACTAACAGAATGAATGCAAAAATAGAACTGAAAATAGAAATACAAGTAACAAAGAAAACACTAACTTAGGGAATTCTGGAAATTGAAAATCGAGGTAAGCGCATAGGAACTAGAGGTACAAGCATCACCAACATAATAAAAGAGATGGAAGACAGAATCTCAGGCATTCATTATGTGATAGAAGAAATAGATACATCTGTCAAAGAAAATGGTAAATCTAAAAAGCTCCTGACACAAAACATCCAGGAAATTTGGTATTCTATGAAAATAACAAACCCAAAACCAACAGGAATACAAGAAGGAGAAGAATCTCAGCTCAAAAGCCCAAAACATATTAAAAAAAAAAAAAAAACATAGAAGAAATTTTTCCTAACATAAGAAGGACATGCCTATGAAAGCACAAGAAGCTTACAGAACATGTAATGGATTGGACAAGAAAGGGAACCTCCCTCACCATATAATAATCAAAACACTAAACACATAAAACAAAGAAAGAACATTAAAAGCTCTAAGGAAAAAAGGTAAAGTAAAATACAATGTAGCCAGACAGTGGTGGCACATGCCTTTAATCCCAGCACTTGGGAGGCAGAGCTAGGCAGATCTCTGTGAGTTCGAGGCCAGCCTGGGCTACCAAGTGAGTTCCAGGAAAGGTGCAAAGCTACACAGAGAAACCCTGTCTCGAAAAAAAAAAAAAAAATACAATGTCAGACCTTTTAGAATTACACCTGGCTTCTCAGTGGAATCTCTAAAAGCAAGAAGGGCCTGTACTACAGACACTAAGAGAACACAGATGCCAGCCAAGACTACTAAATCCAGCAAAACTTTTGAACACCATAGATGTAGAAAACAAGATATTCCATGGCAAATTCAAATTTAAATGTGGTGGCATTGTGTTCCCCAAAATATTGTGCACACTAATAAAATTATCTGGGGTCAGAGAACAGACAGACACTAGATACAGAGCCAAAAATGGTGGCTAGAAAATGAGTCAGGGCAAGCCATAGCAGAAGCTGGGCAGTGGTGGTGCAAGCCTTAATCCCAGTCCTTAGGAGGCAGAGCCAGGCAGATCTCTGTGAGTTCAAAGCCACATTGGAAACAGCCAGTCATAGTGACACACACCTTTAATCCTAGGGAGTGGGGCAGAAAGATCAAGATTATATGAGGCGTGAAGACCAAAAACTAGAAGCATTTGGCTGGTTCAGCATTTGGCTGGTTAAACTTTTAGGCTCTGAATAGCACAGTTCAGCTGAGAGCCATTGGGATGAGGACTCAGAAGCTTGCAGTCTGAGGAAACATGACCTGCTGAGGAACTGGGGAGGCGAGGTAGCTGTGGCTTTTTCTGTCTCTCTGATCTTCCAGCATTCACACCAATAACTGGCCTCAGGTTTGATCTTATTAATAAGACCTGTTAGGATTCCTGCTACATCTGTCACCCAATGTGGCTAAATCTCTTCACAAAATTATATTGACCTTTTTTCCAAAATAATTAATTTTGGACAATAAATTTTAATGTATGAAAAAGCAGATGTTATTCACTTTCTGTAGCTATACCACTGCTTCTGTGACTTAGAACTAAGGGTATAAAAGGAAGTTATTGTAAGCTCCTGTTAATTTAGCTGCTTCATTACATAATCCCCCTTTTAACTATTGCATTTCTATTCTTTATGAATTTATCAATTTTACAGTATTTTATAGTTTCATGAATCCCTTAGAGTAGAAAGAGTGCTGTTTAAAATTACATGTTTTACAGTTTTAACTTTTGTCTTGTTTCTTGCTTTATTTTTCCTTCTTACAGATGTTACATTTTCTGTGAGGAAGACTAAAGCAAACATTCTTATACCTCACTGGAGTATAGGTAATAATGTGAAATCAGTGCTTCCTTGCTCTCTAATTTGGTCAATTTTACTTTGTGGAAATTGAATAAAATACCATCTTAAAGTCAAATCTTGAGCACAGGAATACAGCTGATCTACTGTTATGAATTATAATGCTTAATATAGGAAGTTCCACTAATTTCTGCCTGATATTGTCTTCTGAAGACGCAAAGACATGAGTACTTGGACAACACAGCCAGCTGCTTATGTCATATTTGAGTGTCATGTAGAAATGGCTCACTTTGTCTTTCATAATAACCACCAGAGTGACCCTACTATTCTAACTTCTTTTTGCTAATTTCCTAGATTTCCACTGACAATCACTTGCTGTCTTTTACATTTCCTATTAACAATAACAGCAACAACAAACAGTTTACGTGCATGAAGTTTGTATTTCTGATAACCAGGAAATACAATCATGTGAACATCTGGTATCTTCCTGTTTACCTTGAAAGTATGAAATAGTAGTTACACTGACCTTTACTTATGCCCATGGACACAGTCCATCTTTTGTTGCACACAAATGCACTCTTGTACAGATTATTCTTTCTGAAATGAATGTTCCATTCCTGGTCCATTTGAAATTTCTATTTCAAATTGGACCTACCAATTCCTGCGATGTTTCTCTTTAAAATCATCCATGTTTTTAACTAATTTTAAGTATCCACATGCTTCTATGGATACTGTTATGGACTGAATTATTTTGAGCCAACATTTGTTATGATTGTAATTAACTATGTGGATGAGCCATTGTAACAAACTAACTCTAAGCGCTCTCTCTCTCTCTCTCTCTGTCTCTCTCTCTCTCTGTCTCTCTCTCTCTCTCTCTCTCACACACACACACACACACACACACATGAAAAAGACACATAAAGTGGAGACAATGTTGAAAGAGACAAACACAAGAGGAAACCCTTCTAGAGGACAAGAAGAACGGTTCAACATCTCTTGGCTGTTTGGCACAACATGTACTGACATACTAACACCAGAATTCTCACAACCAGGAGATAAGATATTTCCATTGTTTACATCATCAGTCCCAGTAAACCCACATAGATTTCATGTCTACCTCTAGGTCACATAATGAACAGTTAGTTGGGACTATTCTGTGGATCACCTCTCTAAATGATTCAGCATCCAATCTGCCACTACCCCATAGAAGACTTTATTACACCTATCACTACGCAAGTTGACTTCCTTTTTCAAGATATTCCCATGCTCTTGTGGACATGTCTACATGCTCTAAGAAATTAAAATATGCAGAGAAAGTGGCTTGGCACCAAGGCATAAATAATGTGTTTAGTTCAATGAATAGTATCATGGAAGAACTATGAGTCACAAAGAGCTAAGTGAGAATGCTGTGTGATTTTGAAACATTTGAACCCATCGACATATCTACTCTGATATGGTCATACTGTCTATATTTCATAATGAACCCAATGACATATCTACTCTTATATGGTCATTCTGTCTATATTTAATAATGAACCAAATGACATATCTACTTTGATATGACCATGATGTCTATATTTCATAATAAGTTCCACAAACTGAGCATCAGTTATTCAAATATATGAACTTATTTAGGTCATTCTCATTCAAAGCATCACATTCCACTCCCTAGACACCCATAGGCCATATCATTTGTAAAATGTAGTTAATCTAACTTCAAAAGACCCTGCCTAGTGGAAGGATGGGTGTGAGACTGGAGAATCTCTGAAGCTCATTGACTAGACAGCCTAGCCAATCTATATAATTTTCTATATATTTTCTATATAATTGAGAAAGTCAAGATTGCCTGATATCCTCTATATGTACTTACAGCACACTCCACTCACATGTACACACACACACAGTCACACACACACACACACACACACACACACACACACACACACACACGCTCACATGCACACATGCAGGACATACAGAAATATTCCTCTTCAGATACAATAATATCTAAAAATAAGCCCAAAAGGAAATTTATTCTTAACATTAAATTGTTGGTTCTCTCTTCCTAAAGAAGATTATAATAAAATATCTGTCCACAAAATAAAAATATCGGGGGAACTATAATTGTGAGAGGTAAGACCTCTTCAGTGATACTCAGGAAGGATTCATTTTTAATCCACTAATCAGTAATCATCATTTTATGAAGACTGATCTGAAAAACATTTACAAATCTTGCTTAGGAAGAGGCTATGCCTTTATTTATGTATTATTTAGGAACTATAAGAAAGCTTAAATAAAAATGATACTATTTTAAATAAAATTTAATCATTCAACTCATCTTGATTTCTCCTGCATATTGGTAAATATAAAGGATAGTTTTAAGACAATCTCTTCAGCTTTGTGATCAGGGTATTAGCTTTTTAAAACAAAAATGTAAGTCCTGTTTTTAAAATTTTGTTTAATAATTTTTTTATTCATTTTACTTACCAAACACAGATCCCCCACTCATCCTTCCTCCTGTTCCCCCTTAGGCTTCCCTGTGACCCATCCCCCATTACAAGCTTGTCTTAACAATTATCATTGTTCATACAACTGAATGAAGATTGCAAATAAACTTTGAGATTCCATCATTGACATTTGATTGCTAAAAGGCTTTAATTTCTACCCTTTCTGTTTTGGGATGTTTGTTTTTCTACTTTAAAGGAAAACAAATGAAAAAAATAATAACATAAAAGTAAACAGCAACAAAAAATGATTCAGGAATATTTTTCCAATCAGTTGTGGAAAGTTCAAAACTCACCAGATATGGTTTTAGGGAAAATATGATAATACTATTCTTAGTGTAAAAAGTTTAAATTAACTGTGTTATGGAAAGATAATCAATAAGATATTTATAAATGAAGGACAACATATTCTGTGTGCAAACATAAGTAGGTGAAATATTGTAATGTACAGAACTGATTTTCTGTAACAAGGGATTTACATATTGAAAATCAATACTGTATTAGGATTTGAATTTAAAGGGTCAAATCATATTATAGGTATTATTCATTTGTTTCATTAAAATACTATTTAATATTATAAGATTAATTTAAATCAAACGAATGTGTAGAATATACTCAGAAAACATCATGAGCCCTGCACTTGTAAAATTCTGGACATACCTTCTTGCAACATATGGTCAGAAATGGAAAAGAGGAATACGACTAAAGAAATCTGAGGGTTTAAAAAGAACTTTTGGCTTTTGGAAGCAGAATTGAATTGATTTATAATCTTCTATGCCATAAACAATTTGATTTAGCATGCCAAGTGGGATGTTGTATTATGCCATTCATTCTCAAATAATGGATGGTATTCCATTTTTAGTACGAAAAATTCAAATAAGTGTGCTGTTCATGGAGTGTTAGCTCTGAAAAGCCAATCTTTAGTTTTTCTACCTGTGTGTTTTGAATATTAAAACATCCAGTGCTAGTATATCATCACTCTGACTGTGTATCTGCTGGAATTACTCTTTACGCTGTCAAATATACAAGTGGATATAAAATTAAAAACTATTTAAAAATTTTAATATTTCAAATTGAGGTATGCTACAAATCTGTTGTGTATTTAATGCTTTCTTGGCATTTAACCTGTAGTCTTAGCTTTCACATCATACACTTTCTTTTTTTTTTTCTTCCTCATATTTCATACCATATAAATACATCCTAAATATATTAAAGCATTTTCTTTTCACTTTTTAATGTACAAAATATGGATATAGGCATAACAATTTTGAACACACAGATCATAATAGACAAATTGAATGTGCAGGATTAAATATTTTATGCCAAGCATAATGACATTTCTTTCCATATTGGATTTTCTAGACATGTGAGTTACTTACTGAAATAGGACAACATAAATTTTCAACTCATCATGTTTGTGACTCACTTCAGCATCCAATGTCAATTATAAAATCAGTACACCCAAATGTTTATGTAAATAGTTGCCATGGAAAAACTGAGTTATAGAGATTGACAGAAAATTAAAATAATAGAAAAAAGTGGACTTTCATATACTCTATGTGAACAAAACAATCATAATCTTTAGGAAAATAATGGTTATGAATGGGTGAATTTAAATTTTTCCTCATGCAAAATTCAAAACAATACATTTTCATATGTGGTCTTATAATATGCTCTTAGTTTGTATTTACTACATTTTATTTATTATTTTGGATTGTGTCGTGTATTAGCACTTGACTATTCATTTGGGTTCCAAGAGCTTTAAAAATTCATCAAAATTTTTGACATAACAACCTCTGTTTTATACAAAAATAAAGCTATAGCTCTAAATACTTGCATAGTTCCATACATTTTGTTTAGAATTCACTTAAAATATAATTAAAACAATAGTAAACATGACATTATTAGTAGTGGTTACTTCTGCAAAGAAAATAACCACTACTAATAATGTCATGTTTACTCTGCAAAGAAAAGTAAGTCCTAAAGAGGATATATATATATATAAAATTTGTTACATTTTTCTATCATCGGAGTGTTTTTTAAAATATATTTCCCATATCTAAATAGTAAAATTCTGAAGATGGGGAACAAAATCCTACTTACTTTTTAAAAAATTTAAAAAGGCTAAGTGAAGCTTATTGGAAGCAGTATGTGAAAATATAAGTTGGAAGAGGGTTTCATTAGGAAAAGATGAAACTAACTAGGCTTGAGAAAATCATAGATTAAAGTTAATCTAGTACAGTCCTCCTTGCTGAGTGTTGAAATACTAATGGAAATCAATATTTCTTAAAGTGATCGTAAATACACCTAAAGTGATATTAAATACACCTTTAAAAAATACTTTCATAACATAACACATGAGCTTTTCACTACTGCCTGCCTGGCAGGGTAGTATTTCCAGACATACTAAAAGCCATTGTTTTAAAAAGTCATGCTTTCTGCATTGATGTCAGAATGTGACCCAAAGCACTATTCCAATAACAATGTAATGGAAAGAAAACTTTGCCTCTAATAATGACCTAGGGAACAATAGAAGCATGTTGCCACTGTGATTTCAAACTGTATTCAGTATTTACATATCAATCTGTTACTACTACTATAGTTGTAATCCTAATTTATATCTTTGTCTGAGTTAGTTTTGTATCTTTTTATTTATCCAATGCTGATGCTTACCGATACTTTATATGTGTGTATACATATAATATTTGTGTTCAAGGGAGTTTGCAGAATGTGTGTGCATAGGAATTTTCATGTATGTGGAGTAACATGATTTGTTGGCCAGCATTTCCTGTCTAGAATCTGCCTCTATTTTTTTTTTTTTTTACATTACCTTTTAGATCAACTCTGTCCCTGAACCTGTAGTGTACTGATTCATCTAGACTAACTTGGCAAAGGTTCCATAGTGCCTCTTTTCTCTGGCCACCAAGTACTGTTACTTCAGGTACACACCACATCTGACTTTTAACATTGATGCTAAAAACCCCATTTCAAGTCGCCATGCTGATATGGAGAGTGGCTTTCCATTTGCATGATATTTATCTTGTACAAACACACACAATATTATATTTTCATATAAATGGATTATATATACATGGAAATATTCTTGGTGCTGTTGAAGTACTTGATATCCATTTAATTTTGAAATTTTTAAAATTATAATTTGTTTTCTTATTCCAATTAAAAGGCTTACACTCACTCAACTGTAGCCGGAAGTTTATATACCCACAGGAGTTTATGTGACCCACCAAAAATATTTTCCAATCTAAGTTATCTTAGCCATCTTCTGCATAGAGTAGAAGAATAATTTAATTTACTTCCCTGGGGCTCATTCCTTTATAAATGATTCATTATCCAGATCAAGGAACCAGGTCCCATGAGTAACAGAATTATTAATTATGTTCATGGATTAAAGCAGTTAAAATTAAACAGAAATGGTAATATTACTTTAAAATGCATAATCACAACATTTTCAATTAATAAAATTGAATTCTTTAATAAGATTTTAGTTTTTAAAATTTAATTATTGAAGGTAAAAGACATCTCCAACTTGACACATGGCTTTTTTAAAATAAACTTTTAAAGATAAAAATAAAATCTCATATTTTTTCTATTTAAATAAACATTCACAACTGAGCTAAAAGGAAAATTGTAAGTATCTAGGACTATAGGAGGTTGCTTTCCTCATGTTTTTCTGGGTGACTAGAGAAAGGCTTTTCTTTTCCTACCCAGGAATCTGCACCTGCTTTGATATGATCAGAAAGAATCTCCTCTACTTGGTGTTCTACACACTGACTGGGGACTTTGTTCCCAGTAATGATCTTACTCCACAGGGAAATCTCACAGAACTTCTTCCTCGTCAGAAAGAGTGAATCAGGATTTCTCTGTGAGAAGAAAAGTGACATGGAAACCTTGAGGAAACACAGGCTCTGAGGGCTTTTAAAAGTTTTGTTTCCTCACTTGCTCTCTTTAATTTTTGCCTCTTAGAAGTTTCAAAATTGAAGACTTAGTATTAATAAATAGCACACAATTATGAAGGAAAATTACTAACAGGAAATTTGTTCATCAGGAAAGTCAAGACATACCTTATAGTGCGAACTACCAATATGTTCACATCAAGAGCTAACATCGTTGCATATTTTACACACTTTGTTCTGCATGTGGTCACATTTGTAGATTTACAATGATTAGCTAAGGATTGTTTTTGTCATCTTAAAGTTATTATTCTGTAATAAACTTGATTTTATTTTTAGCCAAATTAAAAATAATAAGATAAAAATATAAAAACCATCACATAGCAGTTGCACAAGGCAAACCTATAGAAGAAAAAGAGGCCCAAGAGAAATCACAAGAACTGGACAGCCACTTGATCACAATTCAGGCGTCCCATAAAAATACTAGACTTCAAGCAAAAAGTACATACATAGAAGACCTGACTCAGACCCTAGTCAGCCCCATTCTTGCTGCTCTAGTCTGTGATTTCATGAGCTTTACTTGGTTGATTTAGAGGGTCTTGTTCTCTTGGTGTACCTCATGCCTTATGACTTCTTACATTCTTTCTAGTTCTTTTCCCATGGGGTTCCCTGAGCTCTAAGAGAAGGGATTTTTGAGAAGCCTCCTATTTAGAGCTCTGTGTTTCATTCTCTGCATAATATTCTGCTCTGGTTCTCTCCATTTGTTACCACCCACTGCAACAGGAGCTTCTCTGATGCTGACTGAGTAAGGTATTGATCTGAGTATCTCTTAATATCATTAGGAATCATTTATTGTTACTTTTGTTGTTGTTGTTGTTGTTGTTGTTGTTGTTGTTGTTGTTGTTGTTTAGACCAGTAGTATTGGGTTTTACCCTAGATCTCAGGTCTATCTAATCTCTGGTTCTTGGTCACTAAAGCAAGGACATGTTTGGGTTTCATCTGGTGGAGTGGGCCTTAAGTCAAATTAGACATTGTTTGCTTACTCTCACAAGTTTTGTGCTACGGTTGCCCTGACGTATCTTGGAGGAAGGACAGATTATAGATGAAAGAATTTGTAGCTGGGTTGGTGTTCACCTTTCTCTGTTGGTGTGCTGCACAAACACTTCCTATACCAAAGACAGAAGAAAGCAGGGCTGAGGGTTCTATGTAGGCATCAGCTGGCCTCCTGCATGTTCAATGACTAGTGTGGGTATTGTCTTCAATAATGGTACCTTACTCTCAGTTTATTGAGAGCAAACTATTGTCTTGGCAGTAGTCTTGGTTTTGGGGGATATTCATGGGGCCCCTTAAATGTAACCCAGTCTGGATACTAGAAGCCTCATTTGTTCACAAGAGATGGCCAGTTGGGACTCTGTCTCACTCATTATTTGGAGACATCAGTATGTTCTATTTCATATATTTTAGGAAGGCTCAACTGCATTAGGTTTCCATACTATCCCTCAAATGCATCTTAATATGAGCTATCTCTCTGTGCATTCCCTCCCTGAACTCCATCTCCTCTTCATTTTCCCACCTGATCCTTCTGTCCCATCCCTAACCTCAAGTTCACCTATAAAATCTATTCTACTTCAAATAGGTCTGTTGTTTATATGATATGTGGTCTTTTCTCTTTGCAGCTTTTATTATTCTTTCTTTGTGCTGTATCTTCAATACATCTATTATTATTTATCAAGTGGACTTCCTATTCTTATCCAAATTGTTGTTCTTTCTGCTTCCAGTACCTTTATAGGCATCTTCCTCTTTGGATTATGAACATTTTCTTCTGTGATTTTGTAAAAACATTTTCTGTGAATTTGAGCTTGGTTCCTCTCTATTCCCATTATTCTTAGATTTGTTCTTTTATAACATGTTTCAGATTTCCTGGATGATTTATGTCAGGAGTGTAATAGATTTAACATTTTCTTTGGTCAAATATCCATTTCTTCTATCTTGTCTTCAACGCCTGAGATTCTCTCTTCTATCTCTTGTATTCTGTTAATGAAGCTTACCGTTAAGTTCCCATTCTAAATTTTTCAGTTCAAAAATTTCCTAAGCTTTGATTTTCTTAATTGCTTCTATTTATTTCTTTCATGTATAAATTCAGACAGTTTGATTTGTTGCCTTCCACTGTTTTCTTTGTTTTGTTTTGTTTTCTTGTATTCTTTTAAGAGATTTTTTCATTTCCTACTACAATTTCTCTGTTTTTCTTTCTCTTTCTTTCTTTCTTTCTTTTTTTTTTGTTATGTGTGCAGACCTGGATTTCTTTACAATATTTTCCTCATTTACTTTTTACGAACATACAGGCAAGTTTTTAGGTATTTTTAATTTTTTTTAATTAGGAAAATTTTTGGGCCTGGGGTTGTAGTAAGAGAGGCAACCACCTCTGGGTCCCACCCCTGGGCACCAGACATCCTGGGAGGATTTGCCCAACTTGGCCCCAGTTTCTGAGCATTTGGCAGGCCCTACGGGAAGGCTCCCCTTTTCCATGACTGCTGGCAGACCCTGCAGTCTCCAAAACCTGCCCCCACACCCATTTGCCGGAGACTCCAGCCACTTCCTGAGAATCAGAGACCAGCCCCAGCTTCCATCCTTCTCTGGAACTCCCACCTGGCCCAGAGGAGTGTGCCTGGGGTCACACCCAGAGAGGTCCGCATCTGGGTCAGAGCCCAGGACACCAGCCACTACACAGAAGACCTGCCCAACTGGGCCCCAGGTTCTGGCCATAGGGCAGGACCCCCATCCTCACCAGGAAGGTTTCCCCTCTCCAAGACCCTCTGGTGAACCCTACAACCTCTACGCCCTGCCCCCACACCCATCTGCCAGAGACCCCAGACACTTCCTGAGAATCAGAGACCAGCCCCCAGCTCTCATCCCCCTGGAACTCACATCTGTACCAGAGAGCCCCCAGCTACCATCCACCCCAAAACTCCCATCTGGACCAAAGCTTCCATCCTGTCCCAGAACTCCCATCTGGACAAGAGGAGCTCCCATCTGGAAAAGATAAGGAGACCCCAGGAACTTCATGAGACTCAGAGTCCAGCCCCCGAGGTCCTACCCAGCTAGCACTCTCATCTGGAATAGAGCTCCCATCTAGCCCAGAGCTTCCATCTGGACAAGAGAGGGTCCCTAAACCTGTCAGCTCTGTATGGACAAAGTACACTGATAAGACCAAGAAAGAACCCACAAGGAAATGGGCAGACATCAAGGCAGAAGTACATACAACCAAATAAAGAGCAATCCATCAACACCAGAAGCTAGTCCTCCTCAAACAGCTAGACCTGAACAAAATGGACTGGAAGAAGAAGAAGAAAACAACCTTTTAAGTAACATCATGAAGAGGCTAGAGCCTTATATAGAAGAAGTCAAAAATAAAGTAGAGGAACAGACAAACAAAAAATGGGAAGAATGCTATAAAAAACTAGAGGAAAGGACAATTAAAGTAGAAGAAAACAATAAGTCCTTGAAAGAAAATCATGAAAAAGCAAGGGAGACAGTCCAAGACCTGAAGAGGGAAATAGAGAAAATGAAAAAGACACTAGCAGAAGGAATGCTGGAAATAGAAAATCTGAGTAAACAAACAGGAACTTCAGATGCAAGGATAACGAACAGAATGCAAGAGATGGAAGAGAGGATCTCTGGTGTTGAAGATACAGTAGAAGAAACAGATACATCAGTCAAAGAAAACACAAAAACCAACAAAGTCATGACCCAAAATGTCCAAAAAATTTGGGACACCATGAAAAGTCCAAACCTACAAATAATAGGGATAGAGGAAGGAGAAGAATACCAAGTCAAAGGCATAGAATATATATTTAACAAGATCATAGATGAAAACTTTCCCAACTTAAAAAAGGAAATGCCTATGAAGATACAAGAAGTACCCTCACCACATAATAATTAAACAACTAAACATACAGAATAAAGAAAGAATATTAAGGGCAGCAAAGGAAGAAGGCCAAGTGACTTATAAAGGCAAACCCATCAGAATAACACCCAATTTCTCAATGGAGACTTTGAAAGCCAGAAGGACCTGGACAGATGTAATGCAGACACTAAGAGACCATGGATGCCAGCCTAGACTAATATACCCAGCAAAACTTTCAATCAACATAGATGGAGTGAACAAGACCTTCTAAGACAAAACCAGACTTAAACAATACTTATCCACAAACCCAGCCCTACAGAAAGCACTAGAAGGAAAATTCCAACCTAAGGAAGACAGATACACCCATTAAACACAGGCAATAGATAACACCACAGCAGTAAACCCCAAAGAAGAGAAGTACACACACTCTACCACCAACAAATAAAAATAATAACAGGAACAAACAGTCACTGGGCATTAGTATCCCTTAATATCAATGGACTTAATTCACCTATAAAAAGACACAGACTAACAGAACGGACACAAAAACAGGACACATCTTTCTGTTGCATACAAGAAACACACCTCAAATTCAAAGACAGACACCTCCTAAGAATAAAAGGCAGGAAAAAGAGTTTCCAATCAAATGGTCTTAAGAAGCAAGCTGGTGTAGCCATCCTAATATCCAGCAAAATTGATTTCAAACTAAAATCAATCAAAAGAGATGATGAAGGACATTACATATTCATCACAGGAAAGATCCACAAAGATGAAGTCTCAAATCTGAACATTTATGCCCCAAACACAAGGGCAACCACATAGGTAAAAGAAACATTACTAAAGCTTACATCACATATAAAACCCCACACATTAATAGTGGGAGACTTAAACACCCCACTATCACCTCTGGACAGATTGGGCAAATTGAAACTTAACAGACACATAATGGTCTTAACTGATGTTATGTCTCAAATGAACTTAATCTATATCTACAGAACATTCCACACGACCAAAAAGGAATATACCTTCTTCTCAGCACCCCATGGAACCTTCTTTAAAATCAACCACATACTTGGCCACAAAGCAAATCTTAACAGATACAAAACATTTGGAATAACCTCCTGTGTTCTACCGGACCACCATAGTTTAAAGTTAGATTAAAAAAAAAAAAAAAAAACCTACAGAAATCTGACAATCTCATGGAAACTAAATAATGCTCAACTGAATCACCAATGGGTTAAGGAAGAAATAAAGAAAGAAATTAAACACTTCCTAGAGATCAATGAAAATGAATACACCACATACCCAAACTTATGGGACAATATGAAAGCAGTGCTAAGAGGGAAATTCATAGCACTAAATGCCCACATAAAGAAGTTGGAGAAATCTCACATTAGTGACTTGACAGCACACCTGAAAGCCCTTGAACAGGAAGAGGGAAAGTCTCCCAGGAGGAACAGACACCAGAAAATTATCAAATTGAGAGCTGAAATCAATAAAATAGAAATAAAGAGAACAATACAAAGGAGTAATGAAACAAAGACTTGGTTCTTTGAGAAGATCAACAAGAGAGACAAGCCCTTATCCAAACTAACCAAAAGACAGAGAGAGAGCATCCAAAGTAACAAAATCAGAAATGAAAAGAGGGACACAGCAACAGACAATGAGGAAATCCAAAGAATCATCAGGTCATACTTCAAAAACCTCTACTCCACAAAACTGGAATATTTAAAAGAAATGGATAATTTTCTGGATAGGTACCACATACCTAAATTAAATCAATACCAGATAAACCATTAAAATAGTCCAATAACCACTAAGGAAATAGAATCATTCATTAAAATTCTCCCAACCAAAAAAAGCCCAGGACCAGGTGGCTTCACTGCAGAATTCTACCAAATATTCAAAGAAGACTTAACACCATTACTCTTTAAACTGTTCTACACAATAGAAGCAGAAGGAATATTACTTAACTCCTTCTATGAGGCTACAATTACCCCGCTTCCTAAGCCAAACAAAGATGCAACGAAGAAAGAGAAGTACAGACTGATCACCCTCATGAACATTGAGGCAAAAACACTCAATATAATACTGGCAAAAAGACTCCAAGAACACATCAAAACAATTATCCACTGTGATCAAGTAGGCTTCATCCCAGGGATGCAAGTGTGGTTTAACATATAAAAGTCCATCAATGTAATACACCATATAAACCAACTTAAAGAAAAAAAATGATCATCTCACTAGATGCAGAAAAGGCATTTGACAAAATTCAACATCCCTTCATGATAAAGGTCTTGGAGTGATCAGGAATACAGGGAACATATGTAAACATAATAAAGGCATTCTACAGCGAGCCAAAAGTCAACATCAATTTAAATGGAGAGAAACTCAAAGCAGTACCACTAAAATCAGGAACAAAGCAAAGCTGTCCCCTCTCCCCATACTTATTCAATATAGTACTTGAAGTTGTAGCCATACCTATAAGAGAACTTAAGGATATTAAGGGGATACAAATTGGAAAGGAAGTAGTCAAGCTTACACTATTTGCAGATGACATGATAGTATACATGAGTGACCTCAAAAATTCAACCAAGGAACTGATACAGCTAATAAAAACCTTCAGCAGCATAGCAGGATACAAGATCAACTCAAAAAAATGAGTAGCCCTCCTATATACCATAGACAAACAGGCTGAGAAGGAAATCAGAGATACATCACCCTTTACAATGGCCACAAATGATATAAAATACCTTGGGGTTACTCTAACTAAGCATGTGAAGGACCTATATGATAAGAACTTCAAGTCCCTGAAAAAACGAGATTGAAGATGTCAGAAAATTGAAAGATCTCCCATGCTCATGGAGAGGCAGGATTAACATAGTAAAAATGGCTATCTTACCAAAAACAATCTACAAATTCAATGCAATTCCTATCAAAGTACCAACAAAATTCTTCACAGATCTGGAAAGAACAATACTCAATTTCTTATGGAAAAACGAACAAACAAACAAACGAAAACCCAGGATAGCCAAAAGAATCCTGTACAATAAAACAACCTCTTGGAGGCATCACAATCCCTGACCTCAAGCTCTACTCTAGAGCTACTGTAATAAAAACAGCTTGATACTGGCTTAAAAACCAACATGTGGACCAATGTAATTGAATTGAAGACCCTGACATTAACCCGCACACCTATGAACATATAATTTTTGACAAAGAAGCCAAAAATGTACAATGGAAAAAAGAAAGCATCTTCAACAAATGGTGCTCGCATAACTGGCTGTCAATGTGTAGAAGGCTGCAAATAGATCCACATATGTCACCCTGCACAAAATTTAAATCCAAGTGGATCAAAGACCTCAACATAAATCCAGTTACTCTGAACCTGATAGAAGATAAAGTAGGAAGTAGTCTTGAAGGTATTGGCACCAGAGATTACTTCCTAAATATAACACCAGCCGCAAAGACACTGAGAAAAACAATCAATCAACAGGACCTGTTGAAACTGAGAAGTTTTGTAGAGCAAAGGACATAGTCAACAAGACAAAGCAACAGCCTAGAGAATGGGAAAAGGTCTTCACCAACCCCACATCTGTCAGAGGGCTGATATCCAGAATATATGAAGATCTCAACAAATTAGACATCAAAATGCCCAACAGTCCAATTAAGAAATGGGCTATAGAACTAAACAGAGAATTCTCATCAGAGGAAGTTCAAATGGCTGAAAGACATTTAAGGAATTGCTCAACATCCCTAATTATCTGGGCAATGCAAATCAAAATGACTCTGAGATACCACCTCATACCTGTCAGAATGGCTAAGATCAAAAACACAGAAGACAGTTTATGCTGGAGAGGATGTGGAGCAAGGGGAACTCTCCTCCATTGCTGGTGGGAATGCAAGCTTGTACAGCCACTTTGGAAACCAATATTGCCCTTCCTTAGAAAATTGGGAATCCATCTCCCCAAGACCCAGCTGTAGCACTCTTGGACATATACCCAAGGAATGCTCAATCACACTACAAAGGCATTTGCTCAGCTATGTTCATATCAGCATTGTTTTTAACAGCCAGAACCTGGAAACAACCTAGATGCCCTTCAACTGAAGAATGGACAAAGAAAACATGGTACATATACACAATGGAGTACTACTCAGCAGAGAAAAGCAACGACATCATGAGGTTTGCAGGCAAATGGATGGATCTAGAAAAAAATCATCCTGAGTGAGGTAACCCAGACTCAGAAGGACAAACATGGTATGTACTCACTCATAGGAGGATACTAGATGTAAAACAAAGATGACTAGACTGCTATACAACTCCATGGAGGCTACCTAGAAAACGGGACCCTATGAAAGACCCAGGGATCACCCAGTGACAGAGAAATGGATGAAATCTTCATGAACAACCTGGATGACTGTGAGAGTAATGAAGGGCAAGATTTGAGGGAAAGAAAGTTTAGGGGAGCAGGAGATCCCAGCTGGATCAAGAACAGAAAGGGAGAACAAGCAATAACAGACCATGATAAATGAAGACCACATGAGAACAGGAATAGGCAGAGTGCTCGAGAGGTACTCCAAAATCCACTATGATACATCCTCTGTAGACTGCTGGCAATGTTTGAGAGAAAGCCTGATCTTTCCTAGTCTGGTGATCAGATGGCCAAACACCCTAACAGCTGTGCTGGAACTCTCATCCAATAACTGATGGAAGTGGATGCAGAGATCCTCAGCCAGGCCCCAGGTGGAGCTCCAGGAGTCCAACTGTGGAGAAAGAGGAGGGACTGTAAGAGCATGAATTGTTGAGCCCAAGATTGGAAAAAGCACAGGGACAAATAGCCAAACAAATGGAAGCACGTGAATTATGAACCAAAGGCTGTAGAGCCCTCAGCTGGATCAGGCCCTCTGGATAAGTGAGACAATGGAATAGCTTGAACTGTTTGGGAGGCATCCAGGCTGTGGGACCAGGACCTGTCCTTAGTGCATGAGCTGGCTGTTTGGAACAGGCTTACAAAGGGACACTTTGCTCAGCCTGGAAAGAGGGGACTGGACCTGCCTGCTGAATCCACTAGGTTTTAATGAATTCCCATTGGAGTCTTGTCCCTGGAGGAAATGGGAATTGAGGGGAGGGAATGGGAGGAAGGTGAGTGTGGGGACAGGACAGGAGAGGACAGGGGAACCCATGGCTGATTTGTAAAATTGAAACACAAATATAATTTTAAAAAAAGAAAAATTTTCATTCTTTTTACACATCAATCCACGATCCCTGTCTTCTCTCCTCCCCCTCCCAATCTATCCCCTCTCTCCCAGAAGAAGGCAAGGCTTCTATTAGATGTGCCTCCAACACATGCAATAGTGGCAAGTCGTCCTTTCCCCTGCCTCAAGGCTGCACAAGGTGTCCCATCATGCAGGTTTTCCCATCATGATCTTGTTCCACTTGGTCATAGAATGCCTCTTCTCTCTCTTACACTGGACTCCTGAAACTCTGCCTGGTGCTTAGCTGAGGATCTTTGCATCTGCTTCCATCAGTTACTGGATGAAAGCACTATGTTGAGAGTTAGGGTATTCATTGCGTTGTTTATATGTGATTATTCAGGGCCTGTTGTGATAGAGTTGCTGGACTCTAGAGGAGACATATTGTTTTGACTGTCATTGATTCTGCTTTTATGGTGTCATCTTGGCATATGATAATAAGATGATTATAAGTCTAGGCACTGATTTCTGGATTTGTCTTTGTTGGTGGGTGTTTTGTTCCTTGGTTTCTGTTTCCTCTGTTTCCCTGGTCTGCTTAGACAGTGTGTTTGCAGGGAATGCCTGTGGGTTTGGGAGGCTGCAATAATGGGAAAGCAGGTTTGAGAAGATATTTGTATCTGTTGGGGTTTGGGTCAGAGAAAAAAGAGATACTATAGTAGCTGTTCTCCTATAGAGCTGGGGATGAGTCTGGGAGCATTGGGTCTGGGGTAACAGAGGCAGAAAAGAGCATCTGCAGTCAGCCTGCATGGTTCCCTGGCAGGAGTGGTGTGTGGGTTGGTAGAGTGTTCCTCCTACAGTTGGAGGCTGGGATAATGCAACTAGAAGGGGGAGGAAGATTAGGAGGCCGAGGTCTCTTGCATCTACAGGAGTTGGGTGAAGGAAGACTACAGCAGATGTTCTGTTGCTAAGCTTGATACTAAAACGTTGGCTTTGGAAGAGACTGGGGGTAAAGGTCTTCAGTCAAGATCCCTATTGTACTTGGCCTGCCCAGCTGGTGTGTTCACAGAGAATTCCTCATTCTCTTGAAGTTAAAATGCACAGTCTTATATCCCTCATACAAGATACATATTCTCAGATGTATAATATAAAGCTGCTGTGTTATTTCATCCAAGAAATTATTTTTAATGACAAAATCGCATATGACTTTTAAATATGTTGCAGAAATTGTTTGTATCTATAAATTATTATAAAAAGTTACTTTTTAGACAATATCCATGTCAATACATAAATTTAGTCACAATTTTACTTTCTTGTTAATGTAGTCTAATGTTTATAAAACACTATTAACTTGGAAATTTCATGAAGTTTCTATGCATTTACAGTAAAATATTTAAATATAAATATATTTTAAAAAACATTTGCTTACATTTTATCTCAGGTAACAAATGGCATTCAGAATGGAAGTTTGTCTTCTAAATTTACTCTATCATGTGATCAAAATATTACACACTAATTTGAAATAAACATGTGCCTTTTAATGATAATAGAAATATATAATCTTGACTATTTATAATAAATCCATAAGAGAATTTCATTTTTGTAGGGGCTGGGCATTTAATTTTAATTCTTGTTCATATTTTTAAATTATGTATAATTTGTAATTATTTGTATAAAGAACTTATATTTTCATTTCTTAGTAAGTAAAGAGACTTATTACATTGCCAGCAATACATTTATTTTATCCATGTCAGACTTTCAATTATTTTTGAAGATTTTCTAAGCAAAATAATATTTGAAGCATAATTCTTTAAAGTTTATGACCATGAAAATTTTACTGATTTTGGTTATCATTTGTTTTAAACACATACACATACACACACACACACACACACACACACACACACACACACGTTTTGCTTCAGTTACTTCCCCAAATACTGTCTATTACATAAATCCACAGACATGGAGAACATAATTATGTAGAGCACCAGTCTATTCACAACTCGCAAAAAATAATCCTTATTTATGCCAATTTTTTAGCTAAGCTTGAATATGCAATGATCTGATTTGTGCTTGCACTGGTTTGGTACTTGGTGTTCCAACTTACGTACATTTGCATGTAAATATATTCTTTATAACTGCCAGTTGAAAGTTTATATGTTGATCATTATTTACCACAAATAAAAGCTTTTCACATATGAGTTGAGAAATGCATTCACCTATGGTTGTAAAAATAAATCATTAGGGGTCAGTTGAGTACTATCTCTATTTATTAACACAGTAAGAGTAGGTTCTTCCCTGAGTTGAATGATCAGTCTAGACATAGATTCTTGTCCCAAAATATGGGTGCAAGATATGGTTTTCACCTTGAGCAGATAGAATTAGATCCAATTCGCATGTGGTTGACTATTCCAATGATGTCAGTTCTATTATAGCACTAGTTCTCATACCTTGCTAGGCCAGTCCTTCTTGTAGCTTGAAGGGGTCAGAGCAGCGTATGGCAGATGATTATTCTTCTACTCTGTTAGCTTGCATATCATCTTCAGGCACTATAGAAGCTAGCCAGTAGAGGTAGAAATACCAGGCGTATAACAATTTGTATATTAGGGCTGCAACAGCTTGATCTCACCATGTTCTAGAATCCAATTATGAGAAGTCTTCAGTAATAAACTATTGCATTTAAATTTGGGGGGGGGCTAACAATAGGAATGGCAATATGATGTAATGTTTATGGGTCTATGAGCCTCATTGTCCAACAAATCCAAAACAAATAAGGCATTCTAGGCATTGGATTTTTAATAATTATCTCATAGTATCTAATAGGAGCATTATTTTCCATAGAGTGGACTATGAAACAAGTAAATATGAAGTTTGACTAAACTGAATATGTCTCTGGAGTTCTGATAAGTTGAAATAATACTTTTATGTATTTTAGGAAGTTTTGTTATTTTATTTAATATCATTATATATAAAACTCTTAGAATCATGTTCCTAGAATAGGAGTCTGCTTTAAGTCCAATAATGTGTCACAACATTCTAATGCATCTGTTATAAGTTTTCTTCAAATCAAGAGCATTTAAGATCACCATGTTCAATCATCTGCTTGCTGCTCCAGGGGTAGAATAGTGACTGTTTTGAAAGTATGAAACAATAATAAGAGTGAATTCAGTGGAACACAAAGGCATACATAAATTACTCCCTAAATATGGATGACATTAATCTCCAACAAGGATAGGTACAGATATTAGCCAAAATATCATGTTTAATATGATCAATTAAAATAAATTTATAGCCTTAAAATTTGCATAATATAGTTAATCTAATCAGTTTCATAGTTTTAAGATTAATATTTTATATTACCACATATGAATAAGTTATTTGGCATTTTTAACTGTAAGAATTTATTCCAGTAATATAAGTCAGAAGAGTAGATGGCAAACTGAGAAAGACAAAGTATTGTTCCTGGTAGTGTTACAGAGAATTGGTTTGGTGTAAGCCTGTTCATCATAGCTGTTCCTTCATTTGTTAGGGGAATTGTTATAATACTTATTGAAATAATTGTTTTGGTTAGTGTGAAACAAAATCTTCTCATGCTTGCTGAAAACATTCTAGATTTTCAATGAAACGTAGATACATGTTACTGCTTATGGATAGGTAGCTTTATACTACCTATTATATATGCATATATATATATATATATATATATATATATATATATATATATATATATATATATTACATATACTACTATAGTATATCTATAGTAGTATAAATCTGTCTGTCCATAAGCAATGATGAAATCTTACTTCTCTAAACTACATTAACTAAATAATGCTATCTTAAATTATTCCTTAAACTTTTCACATGGTGAGGTATATATTCTTATGATTGAGTCTTAACCTTGTTTAAGAAGTTTATAGAGAATTTTTAAGTGCATGTTATGCTACATTTCCTAGCCTGCTGTCAGTATCCTGCATATTTCACATAAGACATAATATGCAATATCTCAGTATATCTTTAAGAATATAATTATATCTTCTGTTTGTGGGGTAAGCTTTGGGGTCCAACATAGTTTCTGGTTTTTCGTGAATTTCTTTTTTCAAGTACAAAAGGTAAGCTGTCTACCTCATTCCCCAGAATCTTATCATAGAAACAATTTTATAATGAACTTTTCCCCACTGCTTCCATTCTCAGCACCTTATTCTAAAAAAGTCAGGCATCATATCTTTTTCAATGAGTTGCAGATCCCTGTCTCTAACCCATCCCTATCACTGTCATTTTTCTCTAATAGCACCTCTCACTTGAAATCCTTTCCCTTTATTCCAATATTACCTCAGACTTCCCACTTTTGCAGAAACCATCAAAAATAAATTCCATGCTATGTTATTTGTGTTTATAGCTTATTAATTTGGGTCTGATTTTTATCACTACGGGAACCTCAGTATATTTCTAAGACATATCTGAACTTTCTGACTTCTGAAATATTGGCATTCAGAATAACTCAAAGTAGAAGAGCACAAATAACTTCAGTATTAGCAAGGAAATGCAGAATAAAGGCCATAGATAGAGGAAAGGAAACATTGTCCTCATTGCAAAGCCAAGTTTCAACTTGAATCACCGTTGTTTGAAGGATATAATTAAGGACTGCATATAAGGCCAGTTTTTCTTTTATTCACTGAGTTCGCAAAGAAATAGATCATATGTTTTTTAGTAGGAGGGCTTTGTAGAAAATTTCAATTTTACCTACTTTCCACATACAATGCTATTGTGATTCTCACAACATTCTTGGTTGGGAGTTAGGAAAAGTGGCAGCATCTATTCCATTTTTATGTCATTACAAGCAAGTTTTAGCCACAAGCTTATTGTAACCATTCATTCAAGTAGTCTAAATATCAAAAGGATTTCTTTAGTTTTTAAATACAGTTTTAGCTGCAAATCATACTACATGGTTTTAATGTCTTGCATATATATTCAGTATCCAATAATTCTCTACTCATTCTCAGCACAAGAGTATCAAAACAGTCAAGATAAATTAGAGATTAAAAAATTACAAAAATAATGAGTAAATTGTATTAGCATAGAGATGAGAAAGGGAAGGTCAGTGTTTCACAGTGTAGCTCGGCTAAATAATTTTGTATTGATATTTTGTAAAGCTCAGAAATTGCTGTTCAGAATGTACTTGTGAATTAATAAGAAAAAGTAAAATTGATCTTTTCTTTTCAGTTTCACAGGTCATAGAATTTCAGATCTGCAAAGGTAGGGTTAGAACACTTACACATTATGTCAATGCTATCTCATGAACAATAAAAAAGGTAGGCAAATACGTCCACTTTGAAATAACGTCCTTTATGTCTCCCTTGAATACACTCAAATGTGTGTGAATATGTAGATTATAATTTCTCCATGAGACAGAACATCAGTGATTCCTCAGAGTAAATCTGTAAAGGTCAGTTTCTTTCACCTGTGACATCAGCAAATATTACTATGCTTTACATGGACCTAATCCACAACAGAATTAAACATGGGAAAATAGAAAGATCCATGATATGGGATCATAACTTTCACAAGATCCTGTGGTTTTACTCAGAATGTAAATGGTTAAAAATGGAAGCCAGAGTTTATTTTTCTGCTTGCTGTGTCCCAAGGCAGTTTGCAGGCTCATATCTACCTCACTGCTGTGATCTCCAAAAAGTTGCCAGATATGAGAATTGTTGTATGCCTTTAATTTAAGTCCATATTATTTCCCTTGGGAAATTTTAGAAATGCTGGGTGGGATGTTTGAAAATGGATGGTAAAAAGTCTACTAGAGAGAAACTTATAAAATGGAGAAAATAGATGAAATCTTATATCTTTGACTTCTTTGATCCTTAAAATTCAATAATAATGTTGGCTATATTCACTTTCTGAATCAAATCCTTGAGACATTTGGCCTTATAGTCATTAAAAAGTTGATTTTTTTAAACCTCAACTTGAAACTTTATTTAAACTTTTTAATATTATCGAAACTTTCAGAGGTTCAGATCTTTACCTAACAACAATTTCCACACTTGTTTGTTTGTTTCTCACAGGTAAATGAGTCTGCCTACATGAGCCACACACTTTTTATGCAAAAATTAAAAACATTGTAGATAAAGATATGATTATTTCTCCATAATATGATGCTTTAGCTTTTAAATGTTTTAATTACAACTTCTTTCTAACCTTTCATATGTTGGAAAAAGGACTTTTCCTTTTTCAAGCAGTTACCTTCTTTTTATTCATATATTAATCAAGATGTTATTGATAGTATTCAACTACTTTAAATACATTTTTAAGATGCCATAGAAGATGTTATTTAAGAAGCTATTATAATTTTCAAAAGACTAATGCTTCTTAGGTACAAGTTCCTCATCTTTTCCTATGAATTTTTGTTTTATGATATACAAATATATATGCATATGTACATATTCTCAAGATACAGTAGAGAAATAGCTTAACAAAAACTTTCAATCCCTCGTTCCATGTCATTCAAATTTGAACTGTGACCTTCATAAGTTGCATTCAGTGATCTTGATTCACAACTAGACAACTGTTGCTTCTATATAATGTTATGAACTTTCCATGTACTAGATAATTTTTATACATTATTTACATAAATTTGTGCACTGTATCAGTAATTCTCTTAGATACATGACTGTGCACACTGATATTTGATGTCTTTAGTTGTTCTATTCAGGATAATAGTTGGAGGATAAACACTCTATGTTGCATTATGCATCTTTGTATTCTTTGTATTTCTTTTGAATTCTTGCATTATTCATTTGCTCCATATATCTTAAAAAACTACATAGTGGAATATACTAGACAGTTCAATTGATGATGAAGCTTGCCACTAAACCTGAACAGCTGAGTTCAAACTCATGTGTAAGAAGTAGAAAATCAATTCCCATATGTTGTCCTCTTTCACACACATGCACAAAGACACATACATCCATAATGATAAAAATGTAATAAAACTTAAAGTAAGGTTCAGAATATTTGAAATGAATAGATTCCATTTTGTTCCAGGCATAATGATTATCTCTACTGAAGTTTTCACTCTGGTACATCACACAAAATTCCTGTAAACATTATCACAGTGAATTAATACAGTTTACCCATTTCTTTACAGTTTTCCACATAGATTTATCATACGTGAGTTTTGTAGCCCATGTATTCAGTAAAAGAGGATTAAAGACCACTGTGATTGCTTAGAGCATAAAAGTGATTGTCATGGAGTCTCACAACCTGTGTTAGATCCCTAATCCACACATAGTGGAAGGACAAATCATTCTAGCAGGATGTCTTTAGGCTTCCATAGGTGTATGAATAGATAATATGCAGGTACATGCATAGACATGAATGTGCACATGTAGGGGCACACACAAATAAATGTTAAATATTAAGCAAGATTCCTTCTGTATGTTCCCTAAATGAATTCCTTCACATCATTAGTAATTCTTCTGATCATGTTAAGTAAAGTATACAATAGCCTCTTCTACCATTCTGACTGCCTGCTGCCCTAAGCCAGTCTTACATACTTTGTTAATCTGTATCTTCCTAGATAAAGGTATAGCACTTAGCATGTAAGGAGTGCTTAATAACTTTGATAAATGATGAATATGTCTATGAATAATGCAGGGTTGATTGTTGAAAACAATAGTGCATTGTTTCCTAGAGTACATAGCTATGAAAGAGCTCACAAATCATTGTTTGGGAGATTACTCTGAAGAATACAGGAATCTTCTTGAAGGTAATCTATCTAATGGAACTTAAGTGTGCATGGCTCCCTACTCTTAGGAAGACTGATTAACATCTTAGTGCAAATGCAGTTAGGTCTTTGTCATTTTCACCTGGAGAAAGAGACAAGTAATGTAAACTGTTGTTCTGTAGCATATATGCATATATCCATATTACATCTTAGTAAATTTTCTATAATTGTTCAGATTTTTTATTTTATAAACTATGTTTATAGCTCAAAGCTATGGTGTTTAATGAATTTCTCAGGACTCAGGTTTGAATGCCAAATGGCACTGACAGAGAATGGCTGAGTAAAGTGACTCTTACAGTGAGCCCAAGAACCAATAGTCAATATGCAGCAGATGGGGAAAGGAAAAGTACAGATTCACAGTATAGATTTCTCAGTTGAGCAGATTAATTGCTCAATTCAAGAAGTTAAATTTGAAAACTTGCACCAGCTCCTAATACTGTCCCTTTAAAGGAGGAGTTCTTAAAACATGGATGTTTGGGGAAGAGTTATCAATTATTGCAGTAATGATGGCACTTGTAGATTCCATAGAATTTTCTTGGGTCTCGAGTATAATGACATAGTATTTAGACTTTAAGGATGGGAGAACCATGAGTGGCGAATGACTTCAAGAAAGTAGTGCCTTCCAGACACACCAGGGAAGGTGCATACATGAACTTACAGTAGCTGTAACAGCATGCATTCTAACTATGTAATCCCAGGCAGAGCAATCCCATGATGGAAAGGGGAGTTGGGTACACAACCAGCAATTGTTAGCTACTGATAAAGTAAGAGTCAGTTTTCTCTAAGTGTATATTCCTTGGTGGTTTACCACAACCCATTGGAAGTCCATATATCCAAGAATATTTTCTGTTGTAGAATTGTTCTTTAAGGATTTAAAAATAAAACATTAATATACATTTGGATGGTAGGCATTTGCAGAGGTGATCTGGAAAGAGTTTGAATGGTGACATGTTGTACAAAACTCAGTTCTAAGAACTAATAGATAAGACTGTTCATGTAATAATTGGCTGCTTTTCAGGGTCTTTTCCTATACTTAAAAATTGATTTGCCCAGCCATCTGTGCTACATTTAAAATCACCTTCTGTGAAGGGTTTAAAGAAAACAAATTTTGGAAATGAGAACCTCAGGCAGAGAAAAATTTCAATATCATATTTATTTTTTAATGTAAAAATGAAAAATTGGCAATGCTAATAGTTTTGTTGTTTAATTTTCCTTAAGAAATGATAAAATTCCCCAGAATGCCTAGGATGTTGACTCTGATCAATGCCTTCTTTTTTTTTTATTATGTTTGTGTTTTAATTTTACATATCAGCCATGGGTTCCCCTGTCCTCCCCCCTCCTGCTCCCACCCCGGCCTTCCCACCATTCCCTCCCCTCCATTCCCATCTCCTCCAGGGCTAAGACTCCCCTGGGGATTCATTTAAACTTGGTGGATTCAGTACAGGCAGGTCCAATCTCCTCCTTCCAGGCTGAATAAAGTGTCCCTGTGTAAGCCCCAGGTTCCAAACAGCCAGCTCATGCACTAAGGGCAGGCTGTGGGACCTGGACCAATGCCTTCTTAGATTAAGTCATACAATGTTTTTATACAATGCCACCTTCTGTGTTTCTAGTCTGTTTCATGAAATGATAGTTGGCAGCTTTATAGATCAGCCCCTTGAATTATACTGGTTGTGAACATCTTCCATCTCTGCACATCTATTCTCATTGTTTAGTGTCACTTTGGTGATATAAATTTGGTGAATCTCACAAGCTTATTCTACTATATTTGTGCTCATTTATTAAGAAAGAAATACAGCTTGCTTTCAAGACAAATTAGAAATCTGTATTTGCAATTATCATCATCTCATCATGACCAACATCATCACCAACTGGATTCTAAATATAGTTTAGGAATATTTAGAAGGTATTTCACAGAATATTTCATAATATTTAATATAACACTTTATATTATAATTGTAGCACAGACTTTTACTCATTCACCTACCATTTGTGCTACACCAAGATTACATGAAATGCAAAGTATCAATAATTTTATGTCACATATCTCCTAAGATAAAAATTAAAATATCACAATGTTTCTCTCATTTATAATCAAAAAAGGAACAGTTTTTACTACTACTTTTGCAGATTTTTAATGATAGTAATAATAGTTTAGGACTAAAAGGAAACTATAAGACTGCATTTTAAAAAATGAAAGTATTATTAATTAACTCACCAAAAATAATCAAGAAGCAATAAATGCTTCTGTCCCTGATTTTGATTTACACTAATATGATAAATTATTTGTTACTTGGAAACATTAATTTTACTAATATTCTACAAAATGAGGTAATAGGTAAGACTCTTAAAGTAGTAAAAAATAATTTTGCTTATTATATTTTATTCATCTTACACTGTCCTCTATATGAGTTGCAAATCTCTATGGAAGTTGTCTCCTTCAAAGGAAACAAATTTTATATATTCAACATGAAGTTCAGAAAAGGATACTTATTCTCCAGTTTTTCACTGAAATGTTTAATATATATCTTAGGAATTTTTATAGTTACTTAAGATATTTTTTATCATCATCACACAATGTATACTGTTATATTATAAATTATACAAAATTATTGATTAGTATATACTAAATATGTATTATTTGGCTATGTGTTAAACACAACCTAAGAGAAGGTGAATCAATCTGTCCTTCAGTTGAGGTTGATGTGAATCAGTGACATTTCCTATTGAGCCCTTTCCTCAGTCTTTGGGTATGCTAAACCTGCTTTTCTTTAGCACACATTCAGTAATGATCAACAGAGCTGGATCATTTTCCTTTTAGGTTTAAAGAAGAAGTTGATTTTATAACATCCTAAACAAGCGAAAAACAGTTAACACATTGAAACAAGAGTTGAAATGATAGCTAGAAATTCTGTTAGAACTCATAAAATAAATTGGAATAGCAGTGCTTGATAGAAGACTATCAATATTTATATCAATAAACACATTAAATTTGTCCAAAAATTACATAGATGATGGACTATATTTTTCTTAAAAAGACTTATTCTTTATTTTTAATTGATTTTTGTTTATTTTAATTTTAATGAATAAATAGTTTTAAAAAACTCATTTCCGTGTTGAAAAAAAAATCATTTCCACATTGGAAAAAACCTCATTTTCATGTGGAAAAACCCAACAAATAACAAAAACAAAAAACAAAAAAACAAAAAAACAAACAAAAACCTCATTTTCATGTTGGAAAAAAAAAACAAAACTCGTTGCTATGTGGAAAAAAATAAAGAATAAATATTATGATTCTTTAATTTCCTCCATGTCTGTTGAAAAATGTTGAAAGTGTCTCCCTTTAAATCTTTTTTGTATGGCACAAGAGATATAGATGGCTTGATTTATTATTTTGTTATAGCCTATGCTGTTTTTACTTTCTTTTTTCCCATTTTTTTCTTTAATTATATTAATTCTTCAGACATAATATATATTTTTATGAGTTTTTATGGTATTTGGTAACCAAATTTCTTGTGATATTCTAGCAATGTTAATATTAGAATTTATGAATTTCTAAATACAGAAAGGGAAATTATGTCTTTGTAAGTTCATACCATCTTAAAATGTATCAAAACCAATTTGACATATACTAGTTCACCACAAAGGAGCAAGAACACTTGGGAAACGGTTTTAGAATAGGAGAAGCCTTGAAACTTCTCCAAGATTTTATCCCCTTGTTAGATGTTTCACATTTAGGTCTTGTTTTCAACAATTATATCAATACACATTCACATTAGGAAAAACAAATTTATTCAGTGTTAATAATAATTCCTCTTTATTAGAGGTTCACTTGAATACAGGGATGTAACCCATTCTAGAAACTGGAGGTTTTGTTTTGTGACATATGGTATCTAGTTGGGGTTGTACCTAACTTATATGGTAACTCTATTTAAAGTCATTTTATATGCGTATGTATTTTATAAAACTTCCATAGATTTAGATTTTCTAGTGACTTTTTAAAATACCCTTTAGCATAAATTATCCCTCCAAATGTTCCCTCTATGCTGCCTTCAATCAGCCAGCCAATATCTAATCCTCCCTCTTCCAAAATCACCTTTATCTCTTTTACAAGTAACATTTAACACCTACATTTCTTAAGTCTGCAAAATAATACAACGACCTGCCTGGGATAACATGTCCACTGCTGTAATAATTGCAAAGATATTATGTAAATAATCAAAACTATTTGATTATATTGAGGCTCCACCCTCAAATAGATAGAACACAATACCTGATACCTGTCATGAGTATATAATCCAGAGGCCATGTAGTTCATGGGAACTAGAAGAGAACCAATGACTATAATTCTGCTATTTTAATACTGTAATAAAATTAATCCTTAGGACAAATTGCCATTCCCATAGGTCACTACACCATTCAATACTCATCAAAGAGGCTTTTTCTCCCAATAAATAGCAATTAACACAGAGACTCACAATTGGCCAATGTACATAACATGACAGACTTTGGAATGCTCTGCACTAAGTGGGATATTAATAGCACAACCCTCACCTGAAAATACCAAGATCGAAGCAGAGCCTCAAGAAGACTTGAGAAGCCATAGTTGGTAGGTGGCCTCAAGAAGGCAGTGCTTTCCAAAGTCGAAGATACACATATGAACTTTCAGACACTATGAAGCATTTATAAGACCTGTATAAACTAAAATCTCAACACACAGATGGGGATCTGGATACAAAATCAGATCCCTAGCAAAGGATTCATTGGCATTTGGTGGTTGCTTGTTAAGGAAAAGTCAGCTTTCTTTGTGGAGTGACAGATGATATACAGATCACACTGTGGCCTAGGCCCCATGCTCATGAATAGTAGGCCAACACAAACTGTACTTTGTGATTTGTTACTGTTGCCATTGTTTTATGATTTTTGTTCCTTGAAACTATGGAGAGAAGATAAAATGAGATGGCTATGGATGTAAAAGAGAAACTGGGGGTAAAATGGGGAGGAGGAAGGAATACATTCATAATATACGGTATGAGAAATTCTCTAAGAATAAATAAAACACTATTAAAATTACATTTCCACTAAATGTCTTTCATCACCTTAACTTGTTATATAATCTACCATAAAATTATTTATCTTGTGTTTGATATTTATATAATGTCGTTATTTCTGGTATTTATCAGCATTGTAATTACAATATTTGATGTCTTCTATAATTTTTAAGAGTTTTAATTTTAATTATGTGCATTTGCATAAGTGTGAGCATATGTTTGTGCACACAGGTATAATGCCTGTGGAAGTCAGAAGAGGAGTTAAAAATAGAGGTAATTATGACACACCAGAAGTATGTGCTGGAATTGAACTCTTGTCCACTTGAAGAGCAGTATATGTTCTTAACTGATGAGCCTATTGTAGTTAGTCATTATCCCTCATTACTCCTGGACAATATTTGGTAACCATCTCTTTGTATATAGTCTTGTATTAGGTTAGAACTTTCTTATTTAGACAAAAGGGGGAGATGTAGTGGATAGCCATCCCAGCATTGGCCTGGAAGTTCCAACCACCCATAGAGATTTCGGTAATGGTCACGCCCACAAGGCAGGGTGGAGGAGGAAGTGGAAGACTGAGGATCGAGAGGAGGGCTCTCTCTTAGTCCTGGGACCCTGGATGTTGGAGGTAGACCGAGCAGAGTTCTCCAGAGAACACTGCCGGACTGCGCTATACCTTTGCCAGACCCTGCAACTTACCCCTTCATTTGTAAGTTACCCCACAAAATAAACCTCCCTTTTAACTAGATGGAGTGGCCTTAATAATTTCACCAATAGCCTATATATTAACTTTAGAAGAATTTATCAATTTCTTCTAAAGATATTGGTTAAAAATATTTTAGCAGAAATTCTGATTTTCCCACAGTTCACATTAGTAATATTTATTTATATACATCTATGGAACACTTACTTCTTATTTATATATTTTGAGTACATGTTGGTAATTTCTGAATGTTTAAAACTAGTTCACAAAGAGCAGTGTTAATAGAGGAAAAGTAAAAATTGGACACAGTCATAACACTGTGTGATAAATATCTTGGTACAAATTTATATGTAGGAATATGCTTCATTCCTATTTAAAATTACATCATGTATTAAAAAATACTAAATTTCAGCCTATAAAAATGAAACAAAAGTTACAGTTTGAGATCTTTTAATTTCATTTTATTAAAATATTTTAGTTAAAATATATATTATTTTCTTTTAGAATATTTAATTATAACTGTACTTTAGCAATTGTTTTAGTTAAATCATGCCAGATGGTGGGCATGGTAATACATACCTTTAATTCCAGCCCTCTGGAGGCAGAAATAAATGGATCACTTAGTTCAAGACCAGCATTACATATACAGCAAGTTCTAGGCCAGTAAGGAAATCATAATGGGATTCAATCTCAATTAAAAAAAAAAATAAGTAGCTAGCTAGCTAGCTATATAGATAGATAGATTCATACATACATACATACCTACATACATACATAAATGATAGATAGATAGATAGATAGATAGATAGATAGATAGATAGACAGATAGACAGATAGATAGTGTAGTTGATTTTTTACTCTTTTAGGGGGCCTGCCATCCAGCTCCCAAATAAATCACACGGACACATATTCTTTGTTATGAATGCCACACCTTAGCTTGGCTTATTTCTTGCCAGTTTTTCTTAATTTATCCCACCTACCTTTTACCTCCATGACACAGAAGCTTATGCTGGAGAGGATGTGGAGCAAGAGGAACTCTCCTCCACTGCTGGTGGGAATGCAAGCTTGTACAGCCACTTTGGAAATCAATATGGCACTTCCTTAGAAAATTGGGAATCCATCTCCCCCAAGACCCAGCTGTAGCACTCTTGGGCATATACCCAAGGAATGCTCAATCATACCACAAGGGCATTTGCTCAGCTATGTTCATATCAGCATAGTTTGTAATAGCCAGAACCTGAAAACAACCTAGATGCCCTTCTACTGAAGAATGGATAAAGAAAAGATGGTACATATACACAATGGAGTACTACTCAGGAAAGAAAAACAATGACATCATGAGGTTTGCAGGCAAATGGATAGATCTAGAAAATATCCTGAGTGAGGTAACCCAGACTCAGAAGGATGAACACAGTATGTACTCACTCATAGTAGGATACTAGATGTAAAACAAAGATGACTAGACTGCTACACAAACCCAGGGAGGCAACCCAGAAAATGGGACACTAGGAAAGACCCAGGGATCTCCCAATGACAGAGAAATGGATGAGGTCTATGTGAACAACCTGGACAACAGTGTGTGTAATGAAGGGCAAGGTTTGAGGGAAAGAAAGCTTAGGGGAGCAGGAGATTTTTTCTCTACTCCTGTATACCTTTCTTTACCTCTTCCTTCCTGGACTGCTGTGTAGCATGTTAGCTAGTACCTGGAGTCTTCCTCTCTTCCTCTTTCTTGCTCCTCAATTTCTTCTTCCTAGGTTTCTCCTCCTATTTATTCTCTCTGCCTGCCAGCCTTGCCTATCTTTTCTCATGCCTTGCTATTGAGAGTTCAGCTCTTTATTAGACCAATCAGGTGTTTTAGACAGTCAACCATCTGAGTTTCACAGTATTAAACAAATGCAATATAAAAGAATGCAATACGTCTTTGCATCACTAAACAAATATCCCACAGTATAAAATAATTTAACACGCCTTAAAATTATATTCTACAACATTGTAGATAGATAGACAGACAGATAGATAGGTGGATAGATAGATAGATGGATAGATAGATAGATAGATAGATAGATAGATAGATAGATAGATAGATAGACACACAGACACAGACAGACAGACAGATAGATAGATAGATAGATAGATAGATAGATAGATAAATAGATACAAGTATTAGGATTTCTCTAATCATTTTTAAGTTGGTGACCATTGTAAAAGGAGCCATATGTTTATCAGCTTGCTAAAAGCAGCTAAGAAAAAAATGCATTCTGTTTTAAAATTGTTAAACATCTGGTCAGTGGTTTGCTTTGAGAATTTCTGGACCCCAGAGTTCAAATGAGGAATGTGCATAACACAGATTCAAATAAAGAACGACAAGATACTGTACCATCTAAGTCACCTAGCATTAGTCTGTCTACACAGCTGATGAAAACAGCCTCATATGTAATAAAATAAATGTGTTATGCATATAGTATTGAGGGGCCTTTTCATGTGTAAATAATGTGATAAATCTTAGTTTTGTCATGTGTGAAATTAAATAATAGTTAATCCTGATTTAATATGAACCCCTGCCTATAAAAGGGATGTAAATGATAAAAATTCTCCTACATACATCCAAAGCTTCATTTTTCTCTGAAAAGCTTTCTCAAATCTAGAACTAACGATCAATTATTATGCACACTAATTAATTAATAAGGTACTATTGTCACCTTATATTGCATACATAGTATTTTATCACTTGAATTACCATGAACTGTTTCCCACAATGTGAAATCTCTATTCCCATAGCACAGTTTGTTTTATTAGGTAAATACTGCACATTTTTAAAGGTTGTCTTCTGCTTTCAGTAAAATTCATTTAGAGATTCATCAGCCACAGGTTATATTAGTCTTTCCTATTTCAACCACCTACATATTCATATTTTCTGTGGGTTCTTATCAGACCGCAGAAAGTATCACATGCTTGGTAATAATGAAAATTTCAGTTTTTAATGGTAGGTTTCCACGGCCCTTGTCAATGAAACGAGAAATGACATTTTCTTTTTTCTTTTTCTTTTTTTAAAATTTTTTTTCTTTATTATTGTGTGTTTTAAATTTTATACATCAGCCATGGGTTCCCCTGCCCTCCCCCCTCCCACCCCCACCCCACCTACCCCCAGCACCTCCCCCTCCATTCCCATGTCCTCCAGGATCAAGGTACCCTTGGGGATTCATTTAAACCTGGTGGATTCAGTACAAGACAGGTCCTGTCACCTCCTTCCAGACTGAGCAAAGTGTCCCTGTGTAAGCCCAAGGTTTCAAACAGCCAGCTCATGTACTAAGGACAGATCCTGGTCCTACAGACTGGGTGCCTCCCAAGCAGATCAAGCTATTCAATTGTCTCACTTATCCAGAGGGCCTGCCGGATCCAACTGGGGGCTCCACAGCCTTTGGTTCATAATTCATGTGATTCCATTCATTTGGCTAGTTGTGCCTGTGCTTTTTGCAATCTTGGATTCAACAATTCATGCTCTTGCAGACCCTCCTCTTTCTCAACAGTTGGACACCTGGAGCTCCACCTGGGGCCTGGCTGAGGATCTCTGCATCCACTTCCATCAGTTATTGGATGAGAGTTCCAAGATGCTTGTTAGGGTATTTGGCCATCTGATCACCAGACTAAGTCAGATCAGGCTTTCTCTCTGGAAATGACATTTTCTAGATGGACTTACAGAAGGACTAGGACATTTATGTTTTAAAAATACTTATTTGAATAATATGTCTTTAATTTTGAAATCAATAGCACATGTGGTATGATGCTTTCTTAAACCTTTATTCCCCAAATCATATTTGTTTTCTCATTATTGATTTATAATTACTAGTGACTTTATTGTTCTATTATTCCTGCTTTCATTAAAATAGTGATACATTGATAGCAATCATGTTCTTCATGAGGCTGTAATCCAACAGTTCAGTTGGAAAAGACTTTAGTTAAGTAATCCACTTGTGACTCAGTTTAGCAGCTTGTACATTTTGTATGACCTAATTCTATGAAGCAAATATTTTAGTCTTGATTTCTTATCTGTTACTTTTAATTATACAGTAGTTCATGGAATATTTTGTATTATCCAATTCAGATTGAAATAACCATGAAAGAGTAAGAAACTCAGATAATATTCTGTAAAATAGCTTGTAGACAATCCTGGTTTAATGAGTACTTATATGAACAGTATTTATATCTATCTATTATATATATACCTCTCTCATGTCTATATGTGTATGAATATGTATGTGTGCATATATACACATATATCAATATTAATTCATTTATCAAATGGAGGACTACTCTGTGCTAGGCAGTGCATATCCTCAATCAACATGCAATGAAGTACTCAACATATGTAGTAGCAACATACTAAGTGAATGAGTAAAGGAACACTGGAAGAAAGAGACAAAGTTCTGTGGAAGATAAATGAACTTTGAGAAAAGTTAACAGACTATTAAAATATTCTTTATGTTGAGCTATTGTAACCTCCACAGTCTATGCAGGATCCTAGCACACATAGCATCTCAAAGTGTCTCTTGTTGCCTTTCAACTTGAGTATTCCTTGTGAGATCTTTCCCAATCTATTAGCATTGCACTTTGACATTGTAGTGTCTGAAGATCTAGTGGTATTCACTCTACAACAGTCTTTGCATCTTATTTTCATCATGCTTAAAAATCTGGTTAATAGTAGATTCCTTTTAGATTTACCTGTCAGAATATCTTGCTCTAGATGTTGTATCTAAACATAACTTTATAAGGAATAAATTTCATCTAAATTCTGATGTTATGTTCACTCATAATGTTTAATATTTAATTTTCAAACATTCAATACCTCAAGGCAAGTATACATTTCATATAGAATATTTTCATTGCAGTTAATGAATTCTCAGAAAGATAATTTTAATAAAGATTACAAAATTCAAATGCACTTTTTAAACTTTAGCTGTGAAGAAGCATGTGTAACATAAATTCAAAATGAAGCAAAGCAGCAGGCACATGGATACATATGTATGTAACTTTGTAATCACAGCGATATAAGAGTCTTGGGTATATGCTGGTAGGCATTTTGTTGATAAAGTCAGTGCCCAAGGAATACAAGCATGCTTAGAACGGATAAATCCAGGCTGCTACAGACTGTGAAATAGAAGAATATTTATTGATCCACAGACCTTAAATAGTTCACGCCATAGTTAATGAAGTTTTTATTTGAAGTGGATTTATTGTTGTTGTTTTTCATCAGCCTCTTCTCACATCTGGAGGAGCACCCAAGCAACACACTAAAATTGACACATATTTTAGCAGGAGTAAAATATTTTAAATATAACCTTTTTCTTCTATACATATTTTGCATCAAACTTCCTCCCATGTGGGAAAACATTAAATTGCTATAGACAAATGTGCCATAGTGAAAGGTGATTTGAAGATAGCTTTAGTTATACATTACAATCACATAATCACATGGGTACTGTTTCCTGTCCTGATTAGCAATGAGTTTTGGAGATTTTTCTGTAACTCAGTGTTGACTCAGGTCAAGTCATAAAGGTAGTACAGAAAAGATCATCTAATAACATCTGATGGAAAAAGGAGGGAATAAGGTTACTTAATTTCCTGCCACACTCAGGCACATAATGATGTTTGATGAAAAAAGGAAAGAAAGGTACATTCACTCAGTGCCATGCACACTCTTTTACACACTGAGTAACCCTTTCATCTTTAAGGATGCATGTTCTGTAAAGAAATTGTCTTCTGAAAAATCCAACTTCTTTCAGAATAACAGTGTTGTATCTAGCTTTACATGGCCTGCAGATTCCTTCAGACACTTATCTCCTGGTTGGAATTTTTCCAATTGTTGCTTGAGTAATCCATAATTTTTACATTCAATTTTAAATGGCTTGGTGTTTATCCCAAAAGAGATTTTAGAGATCCAAAAACTGCAATTTAGTGTTTGGCTTTCTTCCTTGTTGTGCATTGTAGTTGAGGCAATTGGTAGATCCAGAGAAATACAATAAATTTGAGTAAACATAGGATACCCTTCATCTGAAAAGTCATTCCATGCATAAATACTAATTACAAATTTTGTAAGATGCCTTACAGATGACAGCAGTTAGTTATTTTCAGTGCCTACTCATTTTCTTTCAGTCATTAGAAAACATTTAGAATAAGCCAGAATGAGAACTATGCACCTCGTATAATTATGTCTATATAGTGAAAACACAGAAAAACTCAGTTTATATCAGTAGAACAGTGGGCTGTATGCAAGAAAATAAAAGTTACCATTAGCAAACTAAGATATAATGATAAAGAATTTAATGTACCACTAAAAACTATGAGATAGGATATGGAAAACTATTAATAATGAGTCATAGAATACAATACCTTAGGCAGTGGAGAAGATTCAGTGATTGAAACTCTTTATGAATACAAAATTAACATAGCTCATATCCTTTGAACCCATATAAATGTCATGGGACACGGTAGGGGTAGCTCAATTGTAGTTCTAGCCAAGGAAGGCAAAGATTGGGGTCTCTTTAGAAAGAGGGATAGCAAGAAGAGGCATATATCAAAGTTCTAGATTTTATTAAGAAACCTTGTCTCAGAGAAAAGAATAAGTTGAAACTATCATGGAGAAAGAATCACAATGTAAGCATTGTGCCAATATATGAATAAATGTACATATACAATATCACCCATACACATGCCTCAAATATTGTCTAAAACTGTACACACACCAGACACACACACAGAGGAAATCAAATAGAAGAAGAAAACAAACTGTAGGTTATGTTACTCATGAAAAGATTAAGATCCATCCATACTGTAGTATATAACAATATTGCTCATTTTATAGGTTAATTGAATTCCATCTGAATAAATATACCATGGTTTTTCACCATTTTCTTGACACTTAACAGCTAGCATTATTTATTATTTTTAATAATATAAGTACATTTTAAAAATAATGTCATTTTTGTACCTAGTCAGATATTTGAAAGAATTCCAACATAGTGTTATTATGAAGCCACTAGAATTTGAAGAATTTCTTTTACCTCTTTACCAACACATTATAATTATTTCTATTTGAAAGGCAAAATACATTAAAATTAGTGCATGAAAGTTACATAAATTGTTTTTTTTCTTTTGATTTTTTCTCCATCCTTACACCTGTATGGTGATAGATTACAAACCATATGACCCTTTAGTACATTTTTTAAGTATATTTACATGTTATAGTTTAATAGCTTTTTTGCTTTGAGAGACCTGTCTAGTAGGACAAAAAACAGATGAACTTGGAACTATTGTGATGTAAGTCCAGTCCTTGAATGATGAATATTTTACAATTCTCACTGTCCTAGGAACCACAAATTTAACTCAAAGCATAGTCATCAAAGCATATACCTCAATTTCAGTCACACAGCTTAAGATGCAAAGATCTACAAATTTCAGTCTGTCAATCTATGGTCATTTGTGACTACATCTAAATTTATAATTAGAAATAATAAGAATAGCTTTGTTTTCCTGTTTGGCTTGAAAGAATTCTGCTCTTTGTTTTCAATTTATTTGAACAATGTGCATATTTTGTGGTTATTTTTTTTTTAAAATAATACCACTCATTTATATACATACATTCATCGTTAATTAGGCTGTACCTTGTGTACAGTATTTAAAAGATAGATTCCTTTAACAATGGGTATACACTTAATTTACTATATGAGTCAGTAAAGGGAAAAGAAACTGAGGTTTGTAGCTGTACAACCAATCTTTTAATATTTGATTAAGACAAAGTTTTTGCTTATATTAAATATCGAGATGAAGCTAGAGGATTTATTTTGCTACCACCTGGCCACACACTAAGACACAACCACATATAAGACATGAGAAGTGGGTTTTTTTCCTAATTATTAAATTGAATTAGGGTTCAATGCTTTTGTGTCTCATTTTCTGACTAACTATGGGTTGATATTAAGAAAAAGATCTGTATATCTTTATAATACCTAGATACATGACTAAAAAAACATTACAAATGGAGCTTGAAATATGTTGGAAAAAAAGCGCTTTAGAAATAGGTCTCACTATAGAACACACAGTGTGTACTCTGAGTGGCTCTATTGTTTAACCACCAGCTGACTCTTCTCAAGCAAAAGAAATAAAATTATGGTGCAGGATAGAGAAGTAGTGATATCTCATACATTACTTCAGTAGGAAAACACAAACTTGTACTAACTTATGGCCTGGTACATGGTTAGAGATAAGTTTCTTCTAGGAGAATTTAAAAAAAAAAATGACAGATAGGAAGGAAGGGAGGAATACAGCTGCATACCTGGTACCCTGAACCTCACTGCCTACTCATGAGCTAGAGAAGATCCTGCTTTTGCCATTTTTAAATGTAATTTGTAACTCTGTTTAAATATTTTTTTCTTAAACTCATAGATATGTGCAACTCTAACCCTTCATCAAAGAATGTTCTTTCTGTAGCAAGTGGAGGCTTCTACAGACATCTAAATGTATTGAAAATGCAGACAATCAGTGATCGTTAGGGTGTCCATCTACAGCTCTTATATCTATGATAAAAGCCCCACACCTGAGGATGAGAGAACATCAAGGAAAAGGGAAGCAGACATACTGGAAGAGCCTGAGGACCAAGACAGCTGCTGCTATATAGTGTTTCTAGACAAGACAGAGAATGTGAGTCAATAAATTCTCAACAATATGGTTGCCTAAACATGAATTCTCATCACTTAACCAGTTGATGTGGTAACTTTAACTGGAAAATTTGACATGACATCACTTTTATATGAAGACCTATAGAAAAATAATGGTTGCTTGCTCACTCTGGGTTAATAAAATTCTGATGGGCCAGTAGCCAGGCAGGAAATACAGGCAGGACAAGCAGAGAAGAGAATTTGGGGAACAGGAAGGCAGAGAGAGAGAAACTGCCAGCCACCGCCATTACAAGAAAGATGTAAGGTACCACGAGCCACGTGGCAAAGTATAGATTAATAGAAATGGGCTAAATATAAGAGTAAGAGCTAGACAATGGTAGGCCTGAGCTAATGGCCAAGCAGTTTAAATAATTTAAGTGTCTGTGTGTTTATTTTATAAGTGGGTTGTTGGATTAACAGGGCTTGGTGAGGAGCTAGAGAGAAGGTCTCTAGCTACAGTGGCTGAAAGGAAAAAAAAAACTAATATCTTCAAGAATAATCCTCCTTGTATGTTATTCAATTCCAAGTGGTAAAATATAAGCATGTCAAAGCTCCATAAGAGCAATATTCATTAAATGTCGTGTGTATGTGTGTGTGTGTGTGTGTGTGAGTGTGTGTGTGTGTGTGTGTGTGTGTGTGTGTGTGTGTGTGTGTTTTGGTGTAACAATGGTGATTAAACAACAATATGTCTTGAACTTGGTAAAGAGAGCAGGCAGGGGCCATGTGCAGAGACTGAAAAGAGAAGTAAAGATGATATAAAGGCAATGCTCATGTAAGAAATACCCCAAATATTGAACTATAATTCAAGTAAATATGAAAAGGGGGCATGATTTTAAAAAGACTTATGAAATTCGTCCTATTTCCTATGTGCATTATATTAACTACCTTCTGCATTGAAAAGGAATTCCTTGCCAGTGAAATATAAACTGAGAATGTTACTTTGTTCCTGGTCTTCGTGTCTGTGTAGAACAGCTGTTTAGTCATCACACAAAGATGAGGGTCTTAGAATGGAAACACAATATAACTATGCAGATCACTGAACTTTGGCTTAAAATCATGATTATATTCATAAAATTTAAATAATGTACTTGATGGGAAAAGACTTTCAAAAGAAATAAAATCAACTATAAATACAAATATTCTTTAAAAGATTATAAATTACACCAACAGTGAAATGCCCTTTGAATTAAGATTTGAATGAGCAATATTTTGTTATTACTTTAAGCTATTGTTAGGAATCTTAACTGATGTAATTTTCTGGAAATCATATTGTAATGTATGTCTCAATTTCAAGTAGTAGGTATATCATTTGACACCAGAATGTATTTATACAAAAATGTGTTTCCACATCAAATTATAGATAATTGCAGAGAGACTGCCAACAACAAAAATCTAGCTATAAATCATAGGAGCTGAATGAATACACCAGCAAATACAGAAGAATTTTCTGCTCAGTACCATCTTACATGTAAATACCTTTTCACATCTTCAATAATTATCAAGTATCTTATGGAATATCTTAGTTTTCAAGATATATTTTTTTAAATATAGCTCACATTTTTTGCTGTTTTTGTCTCCTTTTTTATTTACTATATTTGTGTTTTAATTTTAAATATCAGCCCTAGGTTCCCCTGTCCTGCACCTTCCTGTGCCCACTCCCACTATCCCCCCAGCCCCTCCCCTCCAATCCTATCTCCTCCAGGACCAAGACTCCCCTGGGGATTCAATTCAACCTGGTAGATTAAGTACAGGCAGCTACAGTTGCCTCCTGCCTGGCTGAGTAAAGTGTCCCTGTGTAAGCCCAAGGTTCTAAACAGCCAGCTCATGCACTAAGGACAGGTCCCGGTCTCACTGCCTGGATGCCTCCCTGATGGTTCAAGCTATTCAATTGTCTCACTTATCCAGAAGGCCTGATCCAGCTGGGGACTCCACAGCCTTTGCTTCATAATTCATGTGTTTCCATTAGTTTGGCTATTTGTCGCTGTGCTTTTCCAATCTTGGTCTCAACAATTCACTCTCTTACAGTCCCTCCTCTTTCTCAACAATTGGTCTCCTGGAGCTCCACCTGGGGCCTGGCCTAGGATCTCTGCATCCACTTCCATCAGTTATTGGAAAAGAGTTCCAGCATGACTGTTAGGGTGTTTGGCTATCGGATCACCAGACTAGATCAGATCAGGCTTCCTCTAGACCATTGCCAGCAGTCTACAGGGGATGTATCATTGTGGATTTTTGGTGACCTCTCTAGAATTTTGCTTCCTCCTGTTCTCATGTGGTCATCATTTATCATGGTCTGTTATTCCTTGTTCTCCTTTTCTGTTCTTGATCCAGCTGTGATCTCCTGCTCCCCTAAGCAATCTTTCCCTTGAACCTTACCCTTCATTACCCCCACTCATGTCCAGGTTGTTCATGTAGATCTCATCCATTTCTTTGTCATTGGGTGATCCCTGTGTCTTTCCTAGGGTCCCTTTTTCTTGGTAGCCTCCCTGGAGTTGTATAGCACTCTAGTCATCTTTGTTTTACATCTAGTATCTTCCTAAGAGTGAGTACATACCATGTTTGTCCTTCTGAGTCTGGGTTACCTCACTCAGGATGGTTTTTTCTAGATCCATCTATTTGCCTGCAAACCTCATGATGTCATAGTTTTTCTCTGCTGAGTAGTACTCCGTTGTGTATATGTACCACATTTTCTTTATCTATTTTTCAGTTGAAGGGCATCTAGGTTGTTTCCAGTTTCTGGCTGTTATAAACAATGCTGATACGAACATAGCTGAGCAAATGCCTTTGTAGTATGATTGAACATTCCTTGGGTATATGCCCAAGAGTGCTATTGCTGGGTCTTCAGGGAGATGGATTCCCAATTTTCTAAGGAAGCGCCATATTGATTTTCAAAGTGTCTGTCCAAGCTTGCATTCCCACCAGCAATGGAGGAGAGTTCCCCTTGCTCCACATCCTCTCCAGCATAAGCTGTCTTCTATGGTTTTGATCTTAGCCATTCTGACAGGTATAAGGTGGTATCTCAGAGTCATTTTGATTTGCATTTCCTGGATAATTAGGGATGTTGAGCAATTCCTTAAATGTCTTTCTGTCATTTGAACTTCCTTTAGTTCTATAGCCCATTTCTTAATTGGACTGTTGGACATTTTGATGTCTAATTTCTGGAGTTGTTTATACATTCTGGATATCAGCCCTCTGTCAGATGTGGGGTTGGTGAAGACCTTTTCCCATTCTGTAGGCCGTCACTTTGTCTTGTTGACCGTGTCCTTTGCTCTTCAAAAGCTTCTCAGTTTCAAGAGGTCCCATTTATCGATTGTTTCTCTCAGTGTCTGTGTTACTGGTGTTATATGTAGAAAGTGGTCTCCGGTGCCAATGCCTTCAAGAATACTTCCTACTTTCTCTTCTATCAGGTTCAGAGTAACTGGATTTATGTTGAGGTCCTTGATCCACATGGACTTAAGTATTGTGCATGGTGACAGATATGGATCTATTTGCAGCCTTCTACACATTGACATCCAGTTATGCCAGCACCATTTGTTGAAAATGCTTTCTTTTTTCCTTTGTACATTTTGGCTTCTTTGTCATAAATTATATGTTCATAGGTGTGTGGGTTAATGTCAGGGTCTTCAATTCGATTCCATTGGTCCACATGTCGGTTTTTATGTCTGTACCAAGTTGTTTTTATTACTGTAGCTCTATAGTAGAGCTTGAGGTCAGGGAGCATGATGCCTCCAGAGTTTGCTTTATTGTACAGGATTCTTTTGGCTATCCTGGGTTTTTGTTTTTCCATATGAAATTGAGTATTATTCTTTCCAGGTCTGTGAAGAATTGTGTTGGTACTTTGGTGGGGATTGCTTTGAATATGTGGATTGCTTTTGGTGAGATCACCATTTTTACTATGTTAATCCTGCCCCTCCATGAGCATGGGAGACCTTTCCATTTTCTGACATCTTCAATTTCTTTTTTCAGGATCTTAAATTTCTTGTCATATAGGTCCTTCACATGCTTAGTTATAGTAAAAGTTATTTTATATCATTTGTGGCTATTGTAAAGTGTGATGTATCTCTGATTTCCTTCTCAGCCTATTTGTCTATTGTATATCAGAGGGCTACTGATTTTTTTTTTTTTTGAGTTGATCTTGTATCCTGCTCTGTTGCTGAAGGTATTTATAAGCTGTACCAGTTCCTTGGTTGAATTTTTGGGGTCACATTTTAAAAATAGTTAATATTAGTGTGCTTCAACTGATAATTGTAGTTTCATCAACAAATTCTGAATTTGAACTGCTTTCTGTCTCAAAGGTGTGTGTTATTTCTCAACTACTCCTTGCAAACTATAATTATTTTTCAATAAAATCTCCAAAGTTCTGCTTTGTCATGATACCTAGAATATGAATACACATGCATAATAACCACTTTCCCTTACAAAGAATACTAAGGTTATATAACTTTAAGAAATAAATTTTCAGGCATGTCATTTGAAACTCCTCCTTACTGTTTAATGACTTGCTGTTTATGAAGGCATATTCAGCACCAATGGCATAAATATATGTGAAAATAGATAATTTTAAACATGTTAACTTTTATATTCACTACATAAACATTTTTAATGTATTTGAATCAATACTATGTGAAAACAATTTAGTTATAACTTAACCTAAACTTAATAGTTTACGCTAATTAGTCCTTTTAAATGTGTGGCCTTAGGATATTGATTTAAAAGATTTAAAAATATCAAATATAGGTTAAATTCATTAAAATTAATTGCAACCTTTGTGTTAACTTATAAATTTAAACAGAAGAGATTTTAGATAAAAAAGTATAATAAGGTTGGATTTGGTAGACACAATATATCAGTTTATTAATAAATAAAAATTCATATTGTAGTTTGTTTTCCTCTGTTAAACTTTAAAATGCTGATTGTTGGGTTCACAGTGGAAAAATACTATGTTTTAATGTAGACAACTTGAATATTTTAATCCAAAGCTTTGTGTGAATTTTCACATGTATACAGATTCTTTGTTTACACATGGTTGACTTTAAAATTAAGCAAAATTGTTTGAAATGTCCCTATTGGTGACTGAAGAGATGGCTAGGTGATTAAGAGCATTTGCTTCTCTTGCAGAGGGTCCAGGTTTGGTCACATCACCCACAAGGCAGTTCACAACTATCTCCAAGTCCTATTGTGTGAAGTTCAACCCCCTGTTCTCCCTTCCACAGGCACCAGGCAAACACCTGTATGCCTACATATGGGCAAACAAAAGACTGTAACAAAAATCCCTATTTAAACATTGATGGTGCCTTTCATGTCAACAGTGCTCATGTCTCTATAATGAAGAAGGCTTGTAAAATAATGCAGGTGCTGTGAAGTGTGTGTCAATGGTCTAATTCAGCTTCATAAAGCATTTAGGTTCATAATTGTCAAACCATGTAAGTAGCATGCCAGAATATGTTAGCCTTCACATTCACTGACTGTGGCTCCATGACCTGCATGCCCCATGTACTCTCTTTTCTTAAATATTGGAGACACTACATAATGAGAAAAGTGATTGTAATACTTTACTTCCATGTCAAAAGTGAGCAGCAACACGAGAGAAGATATTTTTTCCTCCCATTCTAAACCATACCTCTAAGGTAGTTTGATAAAGCAAATCCCTAGCTATTTATATTCTTAAGATGACCTTTAGAAATTTTATGTAAATAACAAGTTTTATAAAATTATGACATTTACAATTAAAAATTTTGATTACTACCCACACTACTGAACAGGGATAAAAGCTCAACACATCTTAAGTTCTTTTTTTTTTTTTTGAGACAGGGTTTCTCTGTGTAGCTTTGTGCCTTTCCTGGATCTCGCTCTGTAGACCAGGCTGGCCTCAAACTCACAAAGATCCACCTGCCTCTTCCTCCCAAGTGCTGGGATTAAAGTGTGTGCCACCACTGCCTGGCCATGTCTTAAGTTCTATAAAGAATATGTAAATCAGAAATCTAGATGACATAATCCATGAAGAACATAGATATATAATATATTTTATATATGATTTATATTACAATTTATATATAGTTATAATATATTGTGTAGTTGATATAATATATATTATATAAATTAAAACAATAGAAAAATACACTTGTAATGTATTATGCCTTTTGGTGGGGTTCTTTGAGACAGGGTGTCTCTATGTAGCTTTGGTGTCTGTCCTGGATCTTTCTCTATAGACCAGGTTGGCCTTGAACTCACAGAGATCCACCTGGGTCTGCCTCCTGAGTGTGGGGATTAAAGAAATGTGACACCATTGCCTGGCTGTATTATGCAATATTTTATTCACAGTGTTGGGTATATACAGTTTTTTTCCATAGTATGAATATGATATGTTTATTTTTAAAGGAATTGTCAATAAGCCACTCACATATTAAGTGATTTTTTTAAAATTTTCTTTTGGAACAGAGAATACATTTCACAATAGGGTTGAAGTAATTTTGATCAATTGGGAGTTCATTTGACTAAAAATTGAGAATTGGTAATAAAAGTTGTCTTGAGCCCAGTTAAAGTTGATGCTGCTTTACTATTGAATAAAATAAATTCAGTAATTCAATAGTAGTTATTTTAAAGACAGAATGTATGTTTAATCTATTTTAATGTAAAAATCATACAATTATAGAAATATTTAAATGAGCAATATTTCTGGTTAAAACAGCTTCTTTGAAAGTTGAGACCAGTGTTGCGCTGAATTCTACTAATTGTTTCTGAACTCTGCCCAGTGTCCCCAGGAACACTGCCCACATTGCTTAGGAGCCTTATGTACTCAAGCATGGGTTTCCCTGGATGTCAGAGTCCCTCTCTAAATAACTGGTGCTTATTTAATCGAGGCAAATGCAGCTCTCTAAATGATTGGCAGCTTAAAGTTGGCCAGCTCTGCCAGCTGTTATCTTTCAAATGAAACTGAAATCTAACAGCTTACCACTGTGGCTACAGCTGAGCATGAAAGCCATAAATATACATCTTCACATGGGCATAATATATCTGCCTTCCACTATCTCACATAAAAATCCAATTTTTACATTATTCATTTGCATTATGTTCTGAAAACTATGATTAGCCAATGTGACTTAATACCGCTAAAACTGCAGGCATATACTTTACCATTATCTTGAATTTTGACTCTAACTTACTCTATTTTCCGTCCTAACAGATCTGATGGTTCGTTTTAGATGTAAATAAGGGAGAATAAAGTGTCATCCACCATGCTTACTTTAACAGTCCAGTAATAATGTTGCATATATTTTGGATAAAAAAAAATGATGCTATGCTTTTAGGTCCAACTATTTTTTTACTAAAGAATCCATTATATCAAATGAAACTAGTAGACTGTTTTCCTTTTAGTAGCTTACCTCTCTCAGATGATCTGTAGTAGCTAAATATATTCCATGTCACATTTCCTGTCTAAAAGGCAATATTCAGAGGATTCACAATTTTAGTTAAAATAACCATTTTAAGTGCTTCTTACTTAAGCACTCTATGCAGTTTGTGGACACACATTTTAAGTGTATAATTTTAATTTTAACAACACAACTAATATGCTGTGAGTCTTTTCTTCCAAATGTTAACAACACACTAAAGGCCAAAGGAAAACTGCCATGAAGTTTACTTTAATGTTTCCAGTTCTGTGTTTATATTAATTTTTTTATTGTGTGAAACAATAGAATGAGAGGTGTTGTTCACACTTCTTGGTACTTCATGAAGGATTGTCAATGTTGTAGTGAATATAATGATAATGACACAGAGGAAAAAAAAAAGAGATTCAGTCAAAGGGTTGAATGGGCACTAATTATCAACACTAGGACAGATAAGCTGAGTCCAGTCTCCAGAACAACCAAGTGGAAAGATGGAAGCAATAGATTCAAGTTGTCCTCTTATCTTTACAAATGAATAGTAGCAGGCATACACACACACACACACAGAGGAATGTTTATGTACTCATATGATATGCCATAGCATTTCTTCTAATATAATGATATCAACCCTCATTTCTAACAACAATTGTAATTTTATAATATGTTCTGAAAAAACTAATTTCAGAGGAAGTAAAAATAAACTACAAAAAATACTTAATAATAAGAATGTTCAGTGTTATAAAAAATTAAAATATCATGAAATAGTAGTATTAGTACATTACTCAATCAAATACTATATGAAATTAATAAATAAATTTTTACAACAAGAGCAATGGTTAATACAAAGTTAGGTATGTAGAAAGCTCTCAGTAACTATATTTTAGAAAAAATAATATGGAAAGAATATTATATAGTGGTACCTGTTTGTCAGCATGTTAGGTTCAGGTTTATCTACTAGTTACAGGATGTTAGTACTGACACAGAGCTATGCAAAGAGCAGCTGTTTGGTGGAGAATAAATCATCCAAGATAAATTGTAATTAGATGCTGGAACTGCAGCATTCCACCTCTACTGAAATTTTAATCATGCAATGAGTCTTTATACACACAGCTTCTTCCAGGAATTCTCAAAGTAGAGTGAAAAAAAATTTTAAAGTCATGTTCATAAAATTCTATATTCAACATAATTATCCTTCATAAGTGAAGAAATAAAGTTTATTAAACAAAATATAGGCATTGGGGCAGAACCTTTCAAGAGGGAAGACAGAACTCAGGCAATATGAAGAAGGAAAGATAAAGATGAAGGAATAAAAGTTAAGTATGGTGGAAGATGAGGAGGCTGGGAAGAAAGGGGAATATAGGGAGACAGGTTTGAAAATCAATATGGAAACCAACTACTACAGAAGTGTTTTGTTGGTGGTGGTGTCGTTTGCCCACTACTGGCTGAAGTACACATGTGAATGAATTTTCTATTCCCACTGGAGGTGTGAGGCAGAGTTCCTTTTTCTGTTTGGGATCTATGAATAATAAAAATTCTTTTGTTGCGCTTGTGTTTTGTTGTGACGAATATGATATACATCTAAACTACCTTATCCAACTTTTTGTTCCTTCTTGTTGTTACTCTCTCCATTTCTGGTCAAGACTCTTACAGAATGACTAAAAGGTAAGAAAAGACACTGGAACCTCATCAGAATAAGGCAACCGTCTGCCTACTACAATTAAAAAATTTCCTGAGAGATATGTATTAATGACATTCACCATAATAAATATTTATACTGTGAGAAACCCATTGTACATATTTACCAATGACCCCATTAGAACCCTGCCAGAAAAGGGCAGAGTTTCCTATACAGCTAAAGTGTTTATCTCAAGTCCAAATTAGAAGAAAAAAAAATGAAAGCAATAGGTAAAAGAGACATATGAAATACTTACTATTATGGTATCTTTTCCTTCAAAGAAAATGTAAACCAACTTTTACTTGAGCCTTACATATTATTTTATACATCTTATTTTCAAAATATATTCAAGTGCAAAGACATGAGTAAAGTGAGTATCATTTGGTAGACTTCCTATGAAGTTAAACCTTGTGTTTTATTAGAAGAGCTTAAAATATTAACAAAATGAAATGAAAGATAATAGTGACAAGAGTATGTCTGTCTGTGTTAAGAAATTTTGTGCAACCAGAAATGAGGTGGGGCTCTAAATCAGCTACAAGTGTTCTCACCAATTTCTTTAGAAGGAAATTACAGTTAGTATACATGTCATTTTTGATGTGTTCAGGTGTTCTTCTACATTTGGAATATTTAATTTGGCATCCTGTTTTTTTTTTCTTCCTAGAGAGTAATGATCATTAAAGAAGAATGACTTGGCTCCTTATTGGGAAAGAATGGCATTCAAGCAGAAGTATAAACCAGGGATGTCTTAGCTTACCACTGAGGCAGCATTAAAGGTCTTTTCTTCCCAATCCGGAATATTTTTAATCACAAGTTTGTCTTTATTGACTTTCTTTTTCCTTTCCTTACTTATTTTCTCATCAGAAAGTTTGAAAATTCCATTCTTTACTCCAAAGTAACATTAGTTCCCTGCAATTTTGTTTGTATATCAAGCTTGTTGCCAAGTTCTGTAAGTCAACATTTATGGAGAATATCTTTGAGATACTGTAGAGTGGCTGCATGGCATACAGGGATAAAAACTCTGCTTCTCATTTTGTGCCTATGAATATGATATCATTTAGTTTAGTCATTGTTTTACATGATAGATTTTTGTGGTAAATTGTCACCCTTAATATTATTTCTTGCTGTTGAAAATCTCCATGGATCATGAATTGAATAGCAAGAACCAGACTGTCTGACTCCAGAAGAACAGAAAGCTTTTATGAAAAGATCTCTATTTACTGCAAGGATTTCGACTTAGTACATGATAGACAACTAAAAACTCCAGTCAGCAAGAAAGATAGTGTTTAAAGTTAATAGCGCATTTCACTAGATGTACAAAATGTTTCAAGCAAATAATGACTATATTAGTTAATAATTAATCTGCATAACACAATGAACATAAGCAAGTGCATCCAAGTCTTGGTTTATAATTAGGTGAAATGTTAATCAATGGTTCTTCTTTGGGTTAATAGGGATGAGACATTATTGTACAAACTCTAGTAGAAATATTTATAAAGTGATTGTCTATTTCTAATTATTACATATTTAGATCACAGTATTTTTGTGTGCTAATATATTTACACACAGGACAGCACAATATTGCCTCAAACAATATCCATGTTTTTATTCTGTCAGTAACGGGAGGACTTTTAGAGAAAAATATGACTTATTATAGATGTTAACATCCTATTAAACATATTTGAAAGTCTGTAAATACCTGATTAGATAAGAAGATTCACTAAATATGTAATTTGAATACCCATCAAGTTGTGTACTGATAAAATAATAAGTGCTGGGGAAAAATGATTTTACATGTACACAGTTACCTACTGTTCCTCTACTTATCTGCTTTTGTGAATAAGAAGGACAACAGTACAAGGAGAAAAACTTCTGTAAGCTTCCATTGCATCTACAGCCTGTGACATAAAATAGTTGAAATCTGGTGTTTGCAAGATGATAGTTAGGAAAATTCACTAATTTTGTGTGAATTTTTCAGAGGAGTTAGGAAGAAACATATCTATTCACAAATGTAAGGGAGCAACAAAATACCAAAGAAACAATCCCAAACAAGTTTAACTTAGAGAACCATCTGACAGGAACTCTGCTGCTTGCAAGAGTAGAAGTGAGGAATATGGATGCCTCAACAGCAACTGCAGCAGAGAACGATACCTTATAAAAGGAGGCAATTCATAAATTCTACATGTCCCTGTGTGTTTTTCAGGCAACACAGGACTTTTGTTTTGTTTTCTTTTTTTTTTTTTTTTTTTTTTTTTTTTTGGTTTTTCAAGGCAGGGTTTCTCTGTGTAGCTCTGTGCCTTACCTGGAACTCACTTGGTAGCCCAGGCTGGCCTCAAACTCACAGAGATCCGCCTGGCTCTGCCTCCCTCGTGCTGGGATTAAAGGCATGTGCCACCACCACCTGGCAGGACTTTTCGTTTAATTTCTATAACCTGGAGGAGAAGCCCTGTGAACTTTGTCAGTTTCAGGAACTTCCTGAGCTCTGTAAGTTTTGTTTAACTCCTAAATCTTAGTCTGTCCATAGTACAGATTATCTCCCTTCAGAAGAAATTGCAACACAACAATGACAACCTCCTTTGCTGTTTGTTCCATGATCATCTTCCAATACACCTTGACAAATTCCTTCTTCCCTTTACTGGATAGAGATACAGTATTAGTGTTCACCAAAGATGCAAGCCAATGGGAAGCTCATGTACAAACACACACACACACACACACACACACACACACACACACACACACACACAGAGAGAGAGAGAGAGAGAGAGAGAGACAGAGAGAGAGAGACAGAGAGAGAGACAGAGAGTATCAGCACATATTGCAAGAGTGTACAAACTTACATGGAGATCCATTTTAATGGCCAGATTCATGTAACATCAGACACTTAAAGTCTTAGTATCTTTAAGGTAAAGAAAACAGGAAACCCTAAAAACTGCTAATGCTGCTTGAAAACTAGACAAAGTCAGTGTTCTAGTCCTTCAGAGGAAGGTAGTGTGCTAAATACTTGTTGGGGCACTTTGCAGAGCCTTGATGCAGGGGCAGGGGAATTGGACATGTCTAAACTGATTGTACCAGGCTCTGCTGACTCCTGATGGGAGTCCTTACCTTGTCAGAGGAGGGAATGGGGGCTGGACTGTGAGGGTAGGCTGGGGGCAGAAAGAGGGACAAAAAGGTATCTGTGGTTGGTATGTAAAATGAATAAAACATCTCTTAATAGTAAAAAAAGAATTTGTAAATAATCCTGCATTAAGATTGTTGTTCTAGTTATGCTTGATTCAGTGAGGTCCTCAGAAAAGATTATTGTAATTTGTGCAAAGTTCGTCTGTATACATATTTCAACATCCATAGCACCACCATCAAAATACTTTAGATAATATTTGGCCAGATTTTTGTACTTGATAACACAGATAAATTGAAATAAAATGAAATATAATCTTTGCAAAAACATTTCCATGCATTTTTGTGATATAAAGATAACAAGTTAACAACCAATTTTCTTATTAAGAAAATAGCAAGATTAGAGGATACCATTAAAAATGAGACATTGGCCAAGTTAAATGGTTGATTTGAAAAAAAAGATACTTGCCTCCAACCCTAACAACATAAAACAAATGGTGAGAAGTGAGAATTATTGTGTTCCCCAAGTTGTCCTCTGATATAAATACGTTCATAGTGTAACAAATCTACATTCACACACACATATAAAATAAATGATGTTTTAAAAAAAGTTTTTAGAAAGAATAGTATGATAACTCGGTATATGTTTACTTCTATTTTTATAATGTTATGTTTTATAATTTATATCTGACTTTTCATATTTCACACATTAAATTTTACGCAAAAATATAATACAAATAGCTTGTTACATTAGACTTAAATTAATCATGTATTGATTCTAACTATTAATGTAAGTCATTTTAGCATACTATTTATTTATTTGTTTATTTTTGTATTATATTGTTTCACCACACAATATCAGCTGGCCCAGAACTCTGTATTCAGGCCAACCTGACCTAAAGTACATATCAGTAATTTTGTCTCAACTTCTCAAGAGCTAGGTCAAACAGAGTGGAGCATCATGTCCTATAATGACAAGTGGCAAGGATTATAGTTGGATATGTCACAGATTAAAAATAAATCTTAGTAAAGAAAGTGGGTGTAGAAAGTTCCAGAATGTTTTTGTGCTTTTGTGTATTTGATTCTATTTTATAGGACCTGCTATGATTGCATTTTGTTGCTGAGATATTAAGACTTTAAGATATGAGTTGGACCTGCTTGGATGTTAGACTAGAATATGGAGAGGAAAGGGAATATAGAATGGGGCCACAGAACTTTAAAGGTTGAGTGCACGTGTCCTCAACTCTGAAGACCTGGATCAGGGAAGAGCTGAGTGTCACCAGCAGCCACCAGAATCATGAGTTCAAGTGAGATATCATTTGAATCACATTTCGGAAGTAATCTAGAAGCTTTGCAAGTACGTTAAATGAAGAGAAGATGGGAAGCCTCTTCAGTATTGGATGCTGCTACTATATCAACATCACTATTAAAATGTTTGTATTGCTGTGTGGTAATGGTGCATGCCTTTAATCCCAGCACTCAGGAGGCAGAGGCAGGCCAGTCTCTGTGAGTTCAAGGCCAGTCTGGTCTGCAAAACAAGTTCCAGGACAGGCTCCAAAGCTACGCAGAGAAACCCTGTTTCAAAAAAACAAAAAACAAAACAACAAAACAAACAAACAAACAAAAAGTTTGTATTGAGTATATATTTCATCTACATCAATTGCTTTTCATGAAGAGTATGTTCAACTTTATTTTCATCTTATTTTGACACATTTCTCTGTGTTCAAGCCTATTCTTCTCATAGTATATATGTTTTAAATCTGTCAGAGTCCCAAGGAAATTTTATTGAGAAGAATTAATGCATCTCAGCAAATTTTCAGTTTTTCAGAGAAAGTGTACATCATTTCTTCTTGCACATGAGTTAGATTTTAAAAAAAAAATCAATTCTAGTTTAATTTTATCTATTGTGAGACAGCAAAATGGCTCCTCTTCCTTGTTTTTATTCCTTCCTTTGTTTTTACTTTTGCAATGATTGGTGTACTTCCAATATAATTACTGTCTCATGTGGCCTTTTCAGACCACTGAGGTTTTATAAAATAGTTGTGATTTTGTATGTAGACAAATGGACCTGTCTTTATAAAAAATATACAGATTTCTGTCTTGCATTGTTATTAATCTTTAAAGATTTACTCTATAATGTACAGTTTAGGTCTGATGACCACAATGAAAAGGCATGCATGCTTATCTGCATATGTTCATTGCCAAATCAATAACCTCTCACTGAAACCTCAATACAGACATGATCTTATCTGTAGCTCTTGTGAAATTATATCCTGATAATTTTTACCACAAATCAAGTGTCCATGTCTACTCCCTTCTTGTCTGATTTATGCTCTGAGATAATATCTTAAGTGTAGCTAATGGAGCCTGGAACCATCCATCAGGGTGTGACTAGTGCAACCCTTCAGCTCTTATGCATGAGAAATGCATCCTTAAGTGATGTCAGTGCGAAATCACACAGTCACCGTACATGAACTAGATGACTCAGATTCCACCATGCCTAATGAATGTGGTTTAGCTACTTTCCAACTTATTAAAATATTAGGAGTGTGTGTGTGTGTGTGTGTGTGTGTGTGTGTGTGTGTGTGTTTGTGTAAGAATGGTTTTATATAGACATTTGAGTTCATTTAGCATTTCTTGTGAGTACCTATGGCCTGGCTTGACTATTTGAGTTTGGAAAATATATATAGGAACTCCACTCTGGGGAAAACTAATTCTTTCTCTTTCAGCAGCCAGTATATCAGCTCTATATTTACAGTGGGACTTTGAGATTTCTTTAGTCCTTGTTGGTATATTGACTAGCATCACTATTAAACCTGCCTTGTTTAAATGATCTTGTCCTTGAATTTCCATGAGTGTATTTACCTGTTAAATCTAGACTTAAAATCTGTATGAGTCATTAGCTTATAGAGGAGTGAATATAAGGGGTGTTAAAATTTCACGATAAATATTTGAAATATCTGTTATCAAGAAAGAGAGATGCATATTAATTAGGCTCTTTTGGTATGTAATATGTAAACCACAATGTATAGATAGTTCTGTGCTTTTCATTGTTTGTATTCTTTGACTGGAGTTTATTGAAACATAATGTTTCAGTGTGAATGTACATTGTAAGTGAATAAAAAAATAAATTTCTTGAAATGTAATGGTAGCAGCATAAAAGTGTTTCTTTTCTTTCCCATCTCTTTTTCCTTTCCTTCCTTCCTTCCTTCCACTTTCAATCTTTCCTTACTTTTTTCCTGCTTTCTCTCTATTCCACCCATCCACTTTCTCTTCTTCCTTCACTTCCATCTTCCCTCAATTTCCCCCTCCTTGCTTCATTTGTTATCTCTGCATATTTCTCAATCTTTTATAATTCCTCTTTTCATTTTATATATAGTTCTTCATTACATGCTATATAAATTCCATATTTCTTATATATGTTGGATACAAGCACAGAAAAGAAAGTACAACTGGAATTTCCCATGAATCTATTTTCAGACCCAAATTGTGTATAGAATAAAACTGTTATTATTCATAAGTGGGAAATAATAAAAGTATCACCATTCAGAAGCAAAATAATTGAGTCCACAGACAACAGAGGATTGTATACATGGCTTGTCTCAGAAATGGGAAACTTTAGAAAAACTGCAAAGTATATTATATCTTTGATGGCTCCACAGTTCCATTTTGAATGAGCTACTTCTCTCTGATGACAAGCTAGTGATTCCTGATGTCAAGAAGATGGCAGTAGATAATCTCTCTATCTACAATTTTTGGAGAGTCACATTCCTTTCAATAAGTAACATCAAAATGTTCAGGTCTGTTCCATAAGAACTGACTAAGAGAAATCTCAGTCATAGTACATAACTTGGGATGCAATCAATTCTGAAGTAATTTCCAATCCATTCAGATATATTTGTACTTTCAACAACCACAACAGAAGGCAAAAGTCAAAAGACAAGTAGTTAAAAAATAATAACCTGCTCTTTTAATAAATATTAGCAATATTTATTTGCATTAGCAGTTTGAAGGGCTTTCACCATGAAAATAAGGAAAATCAAATACTTGTGGAAGAAATACATTCTACAAAGATGTCTTTCTTATAAATGAGAAAGGTCTTTTGTTGTTAATTCTTCCCTTTTGTTGTTAAAAGCCATCAAGGTAAACAAAGCCACCAATTTTATGAAATTGTCCAAATGATTGGAGTAAACAGAGATAACTGAAGTCTATTTTAGAAGACCAAAGCACTATGTAATTCAGTGAGTTGAAATGGTTTATATCCCCCAAATTTTAAGTGTGTATTGGACCAATGAATACCAAGTAATCACATGTGCCTGGGGTTTTAATTGTACATCTACGGCCAATTCATGTAATTTAACTTACAAAAAGCATCTTAAACAATACATGCAATCCCAACAGCTCCCCTTTTTAACACATGCTCTCAGAAACTCAAGGATCACCCAGGCCCACCCTCGGTCTAGAATTAGACCAACTCTAACTACCAGTTGAGAATGGCATGACCAAATATCAACATTGATTTTCCTTGTGGAACAAAAGGTAAGTGAGAAGAATTTCTAAAAGGTATGGGGGTAGAAAAGCACATACACAATACCCTGTATTCAAAACAGAAACCCCTCATAAGGACTGAACAGTAATTCTGCTTAGTGGTGCAGAAGGCCCCACTCTGTGGCAAGGATGTAAGAAGCAGAGGGAACATGGTTCTCTTTTGGAAGGAGTCAGAAAAACTATGTCTGTGGATGCCAAGCATGATAAAATTGGAGGAATATGGAGATCAAGGGAGTGTGTGGATTTTTGGGACATTTTGATTAATACAAATGTCTGAGCTTTGCCTTCCTTTGGAGCCCTCATCTTGTCAGTATATATAATAGGCACATACCTAGCAAGAACTAAAAAATAATCTTAACTGGTTACTATGTGTCTTCCTATTTGTCATAAGAGGAAAGAGAAAAAGATACCTTCATTTTAATCTATCAATGTAGTTTGAGAATATGTAAATTAACAATACAGAAAACGTGAGTTCTTAAAAAATATCATCAGAAGAGTGAAATAGAATAGATAGTTATGGATGATGGGCGGCTAGAATAGCAGGATCAAGGTGGGGAAGGGAAGAGGGCAGGGCAATGGCAGAAGGAATATGTGGAGAGAGAGCACAGTTAAGTACCATTTGTGGGATTTGTGAGGTAGAATGGAAACCTAATGTGGTAGAAGCTTCCTAAAATACATACACATGGAAGGGTGATCAAAATGAAATCATCAAATAATGGGGGAAGACAGAGTTCTAAATGGCCATCTCTTTTCATGAAATTCAGTAACAGGGTTGGGTTACATCTAATTGAGTTGTTGGCTGAAGTGGTCCCATGGGAATCCCCAAACAACCCAGGCTGTTACCAAGACTGTTGGTTGCTCTAAACAAACAGAGAGCCAGCCCCCTTGTGTGTTGAATACAACACAACTAACTGAACAAAGAGAAGTTGAACTGGTGCCTATGGAGAACCTTCATACCTATGTTCGTACAAGAGGTTACTCAACAAATTACAGCAGGAGAAAGGCAAACACAAACACAGCCACAAACCCTGTCATCTAAAATGCTGTTCTGCCTGCAAGATATGTTAGGGCAATGGTGGCACAGAGTTTTTGAGAGTAACCAATCAATATCTGATTTGACCTTAGGGCACACTCCATGAGATGGAGAGCATACTCAACACTGCTTGGGTGAACCAGAAACTAGACAGCCCAGGAAGCTAGCATAAAATCAAATGTGACTTATTTTTCTAAAAATCAATATATGTAGCTTTAAAATGACTACTAATGACATTCTGCTGTATTCATATATAAGTGTCTTTTTCAGCTATCATCAGAGAAACTTCCTCCTGTAGCAGATGGTAACTAATATAGAGTCCCACAGCCAGATATTACTGAGTGAGAGATATTGGAACTCTCAAACCTAAATGGGATATTTCCATCATATCCCTTCCTCAAGGCTCATGGAGGCACAAAGAGTATAATAACCAGAGGGGAAGGAGAAATTCAAGAAGACAAGGGCCTTCAAATCAACATAATCAAAGCTCATATGTACTCACAGAGGCTGAGCAGTATTCACAGGTCTTCAAAGGTCTACATCAGGTCCTCTGCAATATATTATGACTTCCAGTTTAGTGTTTTTATAGGATTTCTGAGTGAGGGAAACAGTAAGTCTTTTATTCCTATACTTTCTCTTGGGCTCTTTTCCTTCTGTTTGTCTTGTCTGACTCTGATGTATTAGTTACTATTTTATTTTATTATGTTTTATCTCATTTTATTATAAAAATATAAAACTACATTCTTAAAATATAAAATTAATTAAAACACAATTTGATCAAATATGAAATGTCTTGATTTATTGAACCATGGGCCCAAGCATTTCTAGTGACTGTCCCTACAAAAGCTACCATCATCTGTCTGAATTACAGAACATTTGATAAGAACCTTCACATGCATCCACACACACATGTTCAAGAGCTGCTTGTATAAAATGTATTAATGTGGGCTGGAGAGATGGCTCAGAGGTTAAGAGCACCGACTTCTCTTCCAGAGGTCCTCAGTTCAATTCCCAGCAACTACATGGTGGCTTACAACCATCTGTAATGAGTTCTGGCATCCTCTTCTGTACACATAATAAATAAATAAAATCTTTAAAAAAATGTATTAATGTTTGCATATATTCTGTGCACATCCCATTTCATAATTTTAACCCTCTTTTGATTAAAACACTCAATATAGTGTTGATATATGTACATATTGGTATAATACATTATAAGATATTTAAGGAATGAAAGTACAGTACTATTAACTTTACCTAAAATATTTTATCTGGTTAGTTGAATTGTTTTCATCAATGTAAAATTCAGAAATAAGACTTTCATCAAATCTTCAATGTTTGTTTCGACTTTTAACTTTTTATGCTTTGTTTGGAACTGGCTCTGTCTAGGTGGGTAAGGGGGTAGGATATACTTATGTAATTATTTTTATATATTCAGAAGTTACATAAGGGGTAAATGATAGGATTTAAAAATAGAGAAATGAATTTTTAAAATGCTAAACAAATTAGTAGCAACAGGGAAAATTCAATGTAGCTTAAATGCACATCAAATGACATGCCAAGCATTGATGAGAAATAAAATACATTATTTTATGGAACTAGTTTTAGAAAGAAACACAGACAATAATGCTACACTCTTCCTTATATTAAATATAAAACAGTTGACTAATTTTGAGGTGAACTTCAGATGGAAGAAGTGGTTCTATAAGGGAACCAAAGGGATAACAAGGACCTACATGATGAATTCCCTTCTAAACAACTCACAGCTTTAGAGTGTATCCAGATACAATGTTCAGAATGGGAAAGGACAACTACAGTGTGGAAAGGGTGGTACAAAGTGTTTTTAAAACAAAACCAGTGTGGGTCTATGAAGTACCACAATTCAGCTGAGAGTATACACTACTCTCCACTAATGTCATAGAGAGATCTTGTTCTTTCTACTGTCTACTTGCAATTTCCAATTTGTTGTAATTGACTCACATTCTTGGTTAACCAAAGTTAGTCAAATCTTTTCTTCAAAGGGCAATTCTTTGATGATAAAATGCCTCAGGTATACACTTTTAGATGAAAACTAAGATTAAAAGTATTATTCTCATTGTGTTATTTTATTTTTTTTAATTTATTATATTTGTGTTTTAATTTTACACATCAGCCATGGATTCCCCGTCCTCCCCCCTCCTCCCCCTGCCCCCACCTTCCTCCAGCCCCTCCCCTCCATTCCCATCTCTTCCAGGGACAAGACTACCCAGGGGATTCATATAATCCTGACGGATTCAGTACAGGCAGGTCCAGTCCCCTCTTTCCAGGCTGAGCAAAGCGTCCCTGTGTAAGCCCAAGGTTCCAAACAGCCAGCTCATGCACTAAGGACAGGTCCTGCTCCAACTACCTGGGTGCCTCCCAAACAGTTCAAGCTATTCAATTGTCTCATTTATCCAGAGGGCCTGCTACAGCTGGGGGCTCCACAGCCTTTGGTTCATAATTCATGTGCTTCCATTTGTTTGGCTATTTGTCCCTGTGCTTTTCCAATCTTGGTCTCAACAGTTCATGCTCTTACAGTCCCTCCTCTTTCTTGACAATTGGACTCCTGGAGCTCCACCTGGGGCCTGGCCTAGGATCTCTGCTTCCACTTCCATCAGTTATTGGATGAGAGTTCCAGCATGACTGTTAGGGTGTTTGGCCATCTGATCACCAGACTTGGTCAGATCAGGCTTTTTATCGACAATTGCCACCAGTCTACAGAGGAGGTATCATTGTGGATTTCTGGGGACCACTCCAGCACTCTGCCTATTCCTGTTCTCATGTGGTCATCATTTATCATGGTCTGTTATTCCTTGTTCTCCCCTTCTGTTCTTGATCCAGCTGGGATGTCCTGCTCCCCTAAGCCTTCTTTCCCTCAAACCTTGCCCTTCATTACTCCAACTGTCTTCCAGGTTGTTCATGAAAATCTCATCCATTTCTCTGTCATTGGGTGATCCTTATGTCTTTCTTAGGGTCTCATTTTCTAGGTAGCCTTCCTGGAGTTGTGTAATAGTCTAGTCATCTCTGTTTTACATCTAGTTTCCTCCTATGAGTGAGTACATACCATGTTCATCCTTCTGAGTTTGGGTTACGTCACTCAGGATGATTTTTTCTAGATCCATCCATTTGCCCACAAACCTTATGATGTCATTGTTTTCCTCTGCTGAGTAGTACTCCATTGTGTATATGTACCATATTTTCTTTATCCATTCTTCAATCGAAGAGCATCTAGGTTGTTTCCAGGTTCTGGCTATTACAAACAATGCTGATATGAACATAGCTTGAGCAAATGCCCTTGTGGTATGATTGAGCATTCCTTGGGTATATGCCCAAGAGTGCTACAGCTGGGTCTTGGGGGAGACAGATTCCCAATTTTCTAAGGAAGTGCCATATTGATTTCCAAAGTATTAAGAACTTTATAAATTCATTTTACATCCCAAACACAGAGCTCCCTCTTTTCCCTCCTCCTGTCCCCCAAGCTTCTCATCCCCAACATAACCCCCCATTCCCTTTTCTGACAAGATAAGTCCTCCCATTGGGAATCAGCAGAGCCTGGTACATCCAGATTAGGTAGGTCCAAGCCCCTCCCCTTTCATCAAGCCTGTGCAAGGTGTCCCTCCATAGGTAGTTGTCTCCAAAAAGACAGATTATGCACCAGAGATGGATCCTGATACTACTGCCATGGGGACCCTTGAGCAAATCCAGCTACACAATTGTCTAGCTTATCCAGAGAGCCTAGTCCGGTACCATAAAGACTCCACAGCTGTTGGTGTAAAGTTTATGAGTTTCCACTAGGTTTGTTTGGCTATCTCTGTATGTTTCCTCATCACAGCCTTGATACCCCTTGCTTACTGTCTTTGACTGGACTCCTGGAGCTTGGCTTGGTGCTTGGCTGTGGATCACTGCATCTGCTTCTGTTAGTTACTGGATGATGGCTCTATGATGACAGTTAGTGCAGTCATGGATCTGTTTACTGGGGTAAGCCAATTCAGGTACCCTAACCACTATTGCTGGGGTCATCCTTGTGAATTCCTAGGATCTTTCCTAGCATCCAGTTTCTTCATATCCACATGATATCTCCCTCTATCTTGGTATCTCTTTCATTGTTCTCCCTCTCCGTCCCTGTTCTAGCTCGATCATCCTATTCCCTTATATGTACACCATCCCCTACACTCTATTGTCCCCCTCTCCCCCCCTGTTTATACAGGGGGCCTCATCTATTTCCACTTCCCAGGGTGATTTATGCATCCCGCTTAGGGTCTTCCTTGTTAGCAACTTCTCTGAAGCTGTGGGTTGTAGTCTGGTTATCCTTTGATATAAATCTAGTATCTACTTATGATTGAGTTCATACTATGATTGTTCTCCTGAATTTGAGTTACTTCAATCAGGATGATATTTTCCAGTTCCTACATTGGTGTTTTAATTTAATGATATCATTATACTTTACTGCTGAGTAGTACTTCACTGTGTATATGTACCACATTTTATTTATCCATTCTTTGGTTGAGGGCCATTTAGGTTGGTTCTATATTCTGGCTATTATGAATAATGCTGCTAATAATATAGTTGAGCATGTGTCCTTGTGGTATGATTCAGTAATCCTTGAATGTATGCCCAAGAGTGATATCAGTGGGTCTTGAGGTAGATTAATACCCAATTTTCTGAGCAACCCCCATACTGATTTCCAAAGTGGCTGCACAAGTTTATGCTCCCAATAACAATAGAATAATATTTTCCTTGATCCACATCCTCTCCAACATGAGCTGTTATCAGTGTTTTTTAATCTTAGCCATTCTGACAGGTGTAAGATTATGGTATAGCAAAATCATTCTGATTTGCATTTACCTGATGACTAAGGATGTTGAGTAACTTTTTTGGCATTTTTTTGTTATTTATTATATTTGTGTTTTAATTTTACACATCAGGCATGGGTTCTCCTATCCTCCCCCCTTCCACCCCCCCCCCCACCTGCCCCCCTCCCCTCGCCTCCATTCCTATCTCCTCCAGGGCCAAGACTCCCCTGGGGATTCATTTAAACATGGTGGATTCAGTACAGGCAGGTCCGGTCCCCTCCTTCCTGGCTGAGCAAAGTATCCCTGTGTAAGCCCAAGTTTCCATAATGATACATCCTCTGTAGTCTACTGGCAATGGTCGAGAGAAAGCCTGATCTGAACTAGTCTGGTGATCAGATGGCCAAATACCCTAACAGTCGTGTTGGAACTCTTATCCAATAACTGATGGAAGTGGAAGCAGAGATCTTTGGCCAGGCCCCAGGTGGAGCTTCAGGAGTCCAATTGTTGAGAAAGAGGAGGGACTGTAAGAGTGTGAATTGTTGAGTGATTTCTTGAATGTCTTTTGGCCATTTGAGATTTTGACCTCAAGCTCTACTATAGAGCTATAGTAATAAATCCAGTGCAGTATTGATACAATAACCCACATGTGGACCAATGGAACTGAATTGAGGCCTCTGACATTTATCCACATGCTTGTGAACACCTGGTTTTTGACAATGAAGCCAAAACTGTATGATGGAAAAAAGAAAGCATCTTCAACAAATGGTTCTGGCATAACTGGATGTCAACATGTATAAATTTCCAAATCCATATCTATCACTATGCATAGAACTCAAGTCCAAGTGGATCAAAGACCTCAACATAAATCCAGTTACACTGAACCTGACAGAAGAGAAAGTAAGAAGTATCCTCAAAGGCATTGGCACAGGAGAACATTTCCTTAACAAACACCAATAGCACAGACACTGAGAGCAGCAATTAATAAATGGGACCTCCTGAAACTGAGAAGCTTCTGTGAGCCACCATGTGGTTGCTGGGAATTGAACTCAGGACCTTTGGAAGAGCAAGCAAGTGCTCTTAAACTCTGAGCCATCTCTCCAGCCCTCTGAGAAGCTTCTGTAAGGCAAAGGACATGGTAAATAAGCCAATATGGCAGCCTACAGAATGGGAAAAGATCTTCACCAACCCCACATCTGACAGAGGGCTGATCTCCAAAATATACAAAGAACTAAAAAACTAGACATCAAAATACCAAACAATCCAATTAAAAAATGGGGTACAGAGATAAACAGAGAATTCTCAACAGAAATATGTCATTATATTTAATGATTGCATCTGATTCTGTAATCTCCCTGGCATTCATATAAGTATCCATAGTGCTATATAAAAATAGCTTTTCTAAATATGAACTGATAACTAATAGCAGTAGAAGGTTTTAAAGAAAACACTCCTGAAGTAAGGAAGGAAACTCCCACTGTATCACAAGTGTGTTCTATTCATTGATTATTTCATCTTCATAACAATGTTACAGACATGTTTATTATAATCCCAAACTTTTGCTACATATATGTTCATTATTTCAGCCCTCTAGTAGCCTGAGTACACAAGAACATGACATAACATACATACTTGGATTATTATAAATCTAGTTTGATTTATATTATTAGTCTATTCTCAAAGTTGAAATTTCAGGCTTGCAAAGACAAATAATTTATCAATAATTTGCACAGACATTTGGCAGTGCTTGTATCTGAGACAATTCTGTATAATTTTAAATGAATGAAGCTAATTCACTTATAACATCATTCTTTGCATTATTATATTAAAATATAGTTCCAGAAATTCTCCTTCTCTTTCCTCCTTGAAATCCGTTCAGTATCATCTGCCTCGTTTCCTCTAGAAATCATGGCTTGATTTTTGATGTCTGTTGTTAAACTTGCATATCTCTGTCTCACTCTGTCACAGTTTCTCTCTCGATTCTCTGTCTCTGTCTCTCTCTTACATACACACACACACACACACACACACACACACACACACATACACACACACACACACACACACACACACCTAAATAATAAGAACCTTCTCTTTCTGAGTGTATGACTTTAGGGCTGAACACTTGGTAATGTATATCCGATGTCTTTGAATCTCTATGACAGGAGAATTAAATGAACACTCTCTCATGGACCTGGGTGTTTTCCCTTGAAGAGAAATGTCCATATGTGTTTATATTGCTCAGTGGCGGCTGTAAACAAAAATTGGAACAGATGGTCTAATGGTATAAGTATGTCTCTATTTCATTCGTTTCTGCTTTGCACAAACCAAATCAATTATTTGTTGAGTAAACAGGAATAATTGTCAGAAAACGAAATCCCGATATGTGAATTATGATGTAGGGGAAGAAAAAGGAAAAGACAAATGAATGTAAAGACTTCAACTTCATCATTCGAACTGTTAATGTAATAAAAAAAATTTATTGTTTAATTTATTGTTCTACTTGTAGCTCTCTATTAATGATATCCTGCCTCAGAAGTTCTTATTGAAACAGCCAATTATTTTGGATTTAAGATAAAATAGCAATGTATTTTATCTGTATTTTTCAAACATGGCATTATACTTAACAAAGACATATATAACAAATATATGTTTCTTCAAAAATTTAAGAAGTTAATTTGCACATGCCATACTATATTAGGCATAAAACTTGATAAACATATTGATATCATGTAGGTAAATAGGACTGAAGTCTAGCATAAGATTTTGCTTCTCATCGAAGCAATTCTCGATGAGAGGCAGAGAACAGGCCATAGTTCCAGAGAGGCATCAGGTTCTGTTTAGACAGCTTAGTTTTTATTATGAGGCTTTTAGAAAGCTTGTTTGCCTAAGAAGAAGCCTTGCTCAGCCACTACAAACTTCAGATTGGATCTTATTTGTGAACTTATCTGTAATGAATTTCTTCTCATAGTAAAATGGAATGGAATTCCAAAAATGTTCAGTGACTGACAAGCAACCAATTAAATTCTTCTATCAAAAGAAAATTGAATTTGTACTACTATAAAAATATTGGCTGAAAATAAAAATAATGGAATAATACTTTACTTTCATGACTAGCTTCCATATATTATAATGAATAGAACTTATTTATCTATAATGACAATGATGATTAAATTGGTTTAAAAGCACTATAATAATAATGGCAGTAAATATTTTTTCAATAATGACTAACATTATTATTTTAAATTAATTACACTGTTTTGTGTAGCATTTGTTTTAATTTGAGGACAGTAAACTCATCTACATAGATAAGAGTATCCCAGGTATCATGATTCCTGAATTTAAATTAATGGAGGAAATTAGGTATTTGAATCATTTGTACCATTCTCTGAATTTCTATTAATAGCTTGAGATTAAACATGTTTTTATAATGAAATAGTAATTGAATTTCTCAAGAGAATGTCCTGATTTTCAATGGTGGAATACTAGCACATCACTCTTGGGATATTATTAGTCCTTTTGTTTTTCATGGATCAAGGTAACAAGTTAGACTTTATATATCTGAACTTTCTGGGCTCTTATGTAAACAAAGATATGATCAAAAAGATAAAAACAGATTTACTGACATTATGATCAATGGAAATGCAGTATTTCAAAACCATCAATATATCTGTTATTTATTTGTGTACACATAAGTTTCCTCTTACATATTGGAAATCCTAATAGGATATATATTTATCACAACACCAAATATTTAGAGAAATTTGGGAGCATGACTTTATATAATGGGGGTGTTGATAATTGGCTCATATGTTTCCTGAATTAAACTTACCAATTTTATGCTTTAAATGTTGTACCAAGACAGTTACTTTGGGTATAGTAGGAAATGAATATATGTTATCCTGAAATTAATGTTGATAAAGAAAGCATCTCTATGGAAAAAGCACACATCTACGAAAAAAATTAAGAAATTTACAGGAGAATCATCAGTGATGTTAACTGGCCTTCTCTCAACACTTCAGAGGCCTGTCTCCTGCCATGTTGACTTACTCTAACCACTCTCAATTCATCCCAGCAAGATTTCCTAATTTCTATGTGGTATTTTTCATTAAAATGCCGATTTGATTTAGTTTTTCCAGATACTCTTACCTTGATCATCTGAATCCAGGTGGTACCAGATCCTGACACCTTACACATGTGGTGCCACAGGGGTTTGCTCTCACAGAATGCCCTAATGACAAACTTTCCCCTGGCTTTTCCATACTATCATGATCATAAACCACATCATACTAATGGTAGATGTTTTACAGTTCCTAAGCTTTGTGCTACAAATATTTTATATTATCTTCTATTTGGAATGCAAAGTATAAAATGTATTTCCATACTGTGAATAAACAACGTTCTAAACATAAGACTGAGAAAGTGAAACAATGTAGGCATAATCTTTGACTTTCTCTCCCCATGTTGAAAATACATTTTGTGAAGCAGCATGTGTGCATAGGACCTGCGTGGGTATGCACTATTCCTTCACATACAGATTATGGTTTCCAGTTGCATATTTTAAGGGATTTCTGTGTGTGCAAACAAGTGGAACTCTATTACTTGTGCCTTCTCTTGGGATCTTTACTTTCTGTTTGTTTCTTTTGTCCAATTCCAATGTGTTAATTTCAGTTTTATCCATAGTATAGTATAGTATAGTATAGTTTATTATTATTATTCCTTAGAAGCCTTTTTGTTTTCTAATGAAAGACTGAAAGGAAGTAGATCAAAAAAGGAGGGGAGGTGGGAAGAAAATGTGAGGAGGAAGATAGGAAGCCATAATCAGGAAATAGTGAGAAAAGCAATCTATTTTCAATAAAAGGGAATTAAAGAAAATGTATAAAGTGTTATTTTTACTGCAATAAATTTACCAAGAAACAAAGACATAACAGAGATGTTCAAATTATAACTATATTATCACTTCTGCTATCTTTTCTTACTCTGTTGTCAGGTAGTAAGGGTATTAAATATAAATGGTGGGAGAAAGCCATGTTTGCAGTGGCATTTTTATCTTTCTGGTTATAGTCTCTATTCCATAAAACATTCCTGTAAAGATGGAAAACAGTTATTACAAGATTTAAAATGTGCATTCTTCCCTGATCCCTTTTGTGTTGCTGAGCTTCATAATCCTTCATAAATAACCAATTAAAACTTTTTATAGACAGCAGGATGAAAAACATATTTACTTCTTCAACGAGTCAAAATTTATATTCCATGTAAACCACTCCTAAAAGAGACAGTGCTTTGATCCTATTGAATTATTTGCATTTAGATGTAGACTTTGAACAGCTGCCAAGGCTGTATGGGAAATCTTTCCTTAAATAAACAAACCCGAGACTTAAGGCTCAGTCAAGCATAGCATTTTGTCCTCCAAGGTGAGGTTCTAATAGATACTCCTCAGTATATTGACTTTTAGATTATAATGCTTTTAGTTCACAGTGTTAACACAATGGAGTCATAGGAAGAAGGAGGTAAAAATAAAAATCCAAGCTATCACCAAGCACCTAAGTTATTTAGTTCAGAGATTCTAATCTGATTTGGTTTGATTTCTCTCTTGGAAATAGAGAGATTATTCTCTCTCATTTGTAGTCAATTTAAGAATATATATATATATATATATATATATATATATATATATATATATATATATATATTTGATCACTTGTGTATTTCTGTTGCTGCATTCCTGAAAATGGGGTTTTTGAATATACATTACAAAAACATTTGATACTAGTGGTCTAAGTTTCCAGTACCAGACATAGATTTCCACATATTAGATAAGCCTTAAGTTAACCTCAGGATATAAGAGCCACTGTAGCACCCATTATCTTTCCTATTCATTGGCATTGCATGGTTGTAGGGCTCTTGATTGCTTATCTTCTTTGCATAAATCCTTCTAATACTGTGAAAGGTAGACTTGATGAAGAAGTATCCCAGGCAGGTTTCAGCCTGATTTTCGCAAGTTCTATGTCAGCACTGTGTGATGTCTTCTTCATCAATAGGTCCCAACCTTCAACATCTTAGAGAAAAATAAAGGCAATATCAAGTGCCTATAATGCTTTTGGAGTCTCCTGGATTTCCCTGAAAAATAACTCCAAAGGAAATTTCCCATGTCTGGAATAGGATATTTACTACACAGACTGTGGCTCTTAAAGGCAATAACATCACATGCAAGTGACATGACTTCATCTAAACTATGAATGCTTGCATATGCATGCACTTATATGTGTGTAATGTTAAGCAAACATCAAAGAGTGTGTTTTCCTAGGGCTCTTTCAAACATCATTAGTGTTATTTTTCCCATCTTTCTTCCTCTCCTTCTCTGTTTCACTCCCTGCACAGGTAAGTCTCCCTACTCTGTTTCTCTCACTTCCCTGTTAAACCAACCAAAGTGTATAGCACAGTTGCTAAAGAATAAGGCTCACAACAACAACAAAAAAATCTTAAAATGGCTAAATATGGAATTGCTAAATATGAATGACAATTTAATATTCAAGTTAATGAAACTCTGAATGCTGTGACTGAAGAATATGATTCTTCTATCTATAGGTAATGAAATGATTAGAATACCTTGATAGAAAGAACACCTTTTGCTTGTCAACCTGTTTAGGAATTTGTTGCATGGGGCCAATGTTATCAAGTCTAAAGCAACTGAGCCCATGGGGAGTATTTGAAAGTGTTCTATCTTCTTTTAATTTTCTCTGCACTTCCATATTTGCATTCCTAGTCAATTTAAGATACAAAATGAGCATTTTGAAACAAAATATTTTAATGGGTACAACACATTAAAAAAAGGAATATATAAGGAGATCATTTTAAAGTTATTTCACGGTTGGTGATTTCTGAGTTTTCCTAATTTCTACTTTACCACTTTGTATAATTTTAAACAGCAAACATGATTCATAAAACCTCTAAGTCATAATTTCCTGATTGAAGAGGTATCCTCTAGATATGTTCAGACCAATCATATTTAACCAACATACAATTTGCCCTAATTTTGTCATAATTTAACTTATTCACTTCCCGTGCAACATCACCCTGTCTTTCATTTAAGATTGATGTTTTATTTATAAGGCTTTTAGCATACAAACAGACTTTAATATTATTTGTATTAAATACACTTGATATTCCTCATCAAAATGAGATTTTAGTTGTCTTTAGTTGAAATCTATCTATGAGATGCTATAGGCACATTTAAACTCTTGAAATTTGGACATTCACACCATATCTAAATACAAAATGTTGTTAACTTTAGTCCAGATTTTAGGAATTCTGTTTCTTTCTAAGCAATTCATCTTTCTTTATAAAATTTGTTGGCTTAGTGAATAAAATATTTATAGTATGTAGAAAAATATATTACAGACATCATTGTTTTAATATTTATAGTTCAAATTGAAAATACTCAGAGAAACACACATGTAAAACAATGAACCTACATATGTTTGCCACAGATATGCTTAACAATTCATAACAATTCATTTTCAATATCCAGTCTGTCATCATTACAAATCCAGTTCAGGTCAGGACACTGGACTAAAGTTGAGAATGTTATGATAAAGGGTTTTCTAGATAGCCTATATTCTATATTAAAAATATAATACTTTAAAAAGCAATAATGATTATTCATCAACTATAAACAAAGTGAGAACTTTGTTTCAATCTTTCTCATCATACTACAAAAATCATTTGCAATATATTACACATTTATTGTCTATAATAAAAGCACTATGAAACTTTGACATAAGTATTTAAAGTTACATTTTGAAAAATTATTATCTGGGGCACCTTTTTATGAAAATTTCCCAGTAAAAGAAAATATAATATTTAACATATTGTGAAATTATAATCACCCAAACAAAAAAAAATTCCTAAATTTTCATTCAAGGGAACATTTCACCATTTGAGTCAGAGCAAGGAAATCAGGTACTTTAAAATTAAATACCTTCTTCTTTGAAAATTTTGTGTAACATGAATGAAGTCTGATCATCAAAAGACAATGCAAAGAATATTTAAGATTTCCTATACTGAAAGCAACATACATTAAAAAAGGATTGAGCAAGAAGGCTGGGGGGTGGGAGGAGGGAGGACAGGGAAATCCCTGGCTGATATGTAAAATAAAAAAAAATAACAAAAGCACAGTTATGGCAGTGATGCCATGTATAACATGAAAACTGTCTTGTTTTTTCTGTAATGTTTAGTTGGGCACTATGTACCTAGGAGGTATTAATTAAATTATATATTAAGTAATCTTATAAAAATAATATCAATATTATATAAAGAAATCCCAAAGACATTAACAAAAAATAAAAAGTTCAGTTTCACATTTTAGGTTTTGGGGCTGGAGAGAAGATTCAGCAGTCAAGAGCAGATACTTTTTTTTTACATAAACAAACTGCTGATTTCATTTATGTTTGCTCATATTTACATGTGTTTTGGGCAACCACATTTCAAAAGTGACCAAGAAATAAAAACTAAGTGAATAAGTACAGAAGGTAGAGAAGGGAGACAGAAATAGATTTAATTGAAATTCCAAACCATGCAACATAGAATGTTAGTTGACATACTTGAAACATATTTCTAAGAATTGATATAAAAATTATTCCTAATTTTTTAAATTAAATAATTTTTTAAAGTTTTCTTTTCTTCATTTTACATACCAATCCCAGTTCTCCCTCTCTCCCCATCTCCTGCTCCCTCCACAATCTTACCCCCATCCACCATCTCCTCAGAGAGTGTAAGGCCTCCCTTGGTGAGTCAACAATGCCTGGCATATTAAGTTAAGGCAGAACCAAACACCTTCCCTCAGTGTCAAGGCTGAGCAAAGTATCTCACCCTAGGGAATGTGTTTCAAAAAGTTATTTCATGCACTTGGGATAAGTCCTTGTCCCACTGCCAGGGGATCCCCAGATAGATCTAACCTCGCAAGTGCCACCAACATTCACAGCCTAGTTCCATCTCATGCATGTTCTCAGTTTGCAGGCCAAAGTCTATGAGCTTCCATCTGCTTGGGTCAGCTGTCTCTGTGGTTTTCCCTAACATGATCTTTTCCTCACATGTTAATGTGATCCCTCCTCCTTCTCTTCAACAGAAGTCTGAGAGCTCATCCTAGTGCTTGGTTATGGATCACTGCATCTGATTCCATCAGTTACTGGATATAGGTCTATGATGAGAATTAGGGTAGTCACTAATCTGATTATAGGGGAAGATAAGTCCAGGGACCCTCCTCATTATTACCAGGAGTCTTAGTTGGTGTCCTCCTGTGGATTTCCCTAGCACCAGTTTTTCCCCTAACCCCCTAATGGTGTCCTCTACCAACATATCTCTTTCATTGCTCTCCCTCTCTGTTCCTCCCTCCACTCAGCCATCACAGTCCCTCCTGTTCCCATCCCACATCCATTCCCTTCTTAACCCCCTCCCAGTTTACCCAGGAGATCTTAACTATTTTCCCTTTCTGGGGCCCTCCATGTATGTCGCTCTTAGAGTCATCCTTTTTATATAGGTTCTCTGGGAGTTCTGGATTGTAGACTGTTGTTAACTTTTGCTTTATGTTTAATATCCATTTACAAGTGAGTACATACCATGTCTATTTCTCTGGGTCTGGGTTACCTCACTCAGGATGATTCTTTCTAGTTCCATCCATTTGCCTACAAATTTCATGATATAATAGATTTTTAACACTGAGTAATACTGCATTTTATACATGCACCACATTTTCCTTACCCATTCTTCAGTTGAGGGGTATCTAGGTTATTTTTAGGTTCTCATTATTATGAAAAATGCTGCTATGAATATGGTTGAGCAAAGGACCTTGTGCTATGATTGAGCATCTTTCAGTATATATACCCAATAGTGGTATTGCTGGGTCTTAAGGTAGGTGGGTTCCCAATTTTCTGAGAAGCCTCCATACTTATTTCTAGAGTGCTTGTACAAGTGTACACTTCCACCAGCAGTGGAGGAGTGTTACCCTTTTACAGAGGATCTGAGTTTGTTCCCAGTACCAACAGTCACATCTCAAAACTTCTTGTCATTCCAGCTCCATGTTATCCAACATTATACTAAGGTATGCATGCACACATATACAGACATATTTAAAAAATAATAAAAATGAAAATTTTGAGAAAAACATAGAGATAAGCACATAAAGGGATGCTGAAAATCATTTTCTTAATAAAACTGAGATAAAGTAAATGAGATGACTGAAAAAAATAACAAAAACTTATATAACACTTCCAATTTAAAAGTCCACATATGTCAGAGCCAGAAATGTAAAAAACAAACTGGAATTTTATTCCATTGAGACAGTCACTTAGCTAAAGGTATAGTATGTTGTTTTGGGGGGAAAAATTAGAACAGTGACTAGAGATTGGGCTATTCTGTCAAAAGCTTTTGCTCCACAATCATGAGTACTGCAAATCTGATCCCAGGCCCAGTCAGATACTCTCTGTCCAAGGACCAGCTTGGAAGGATAACCTTAAGGGTGCAGTACTGGTACACACATCTTAGCAGTAACAAAAATCTTTCCAATTGGACTTAAGATCCACTCAACAAGAGTGAAGTCATGCCTGGTATCAGAATCCTAGCCAACTACCCAAGGCAAGTGAAGTCATGGATCTTGCAGAACTTCCAAACACTACTATACTAAAACAGCTTAACCTCTAACTACACTCTAAATATTGGTCTTTATATTCACAGATAAGTGTTGTCTTAACCCCTCATCAAGGAAACTTCTTTTTCCAAAAGATAATGGAGACCATTAGAGAAAACCACAACCAATTAAAATGCAGAGTTGTGGAGCCCAGTCCTCAAGAATATATATGCAAAACAACTCCTTCATCTAAGGCTCAGGGATAATTTCAGAAGAGGGGACAGAAAGATTATAAGAGCCAGAAGATTAGGGGGTGTGCTGTGAGACTATGTCTTCAAAGAAGGTTATAGAAGCCATATCCATTGTCTCACCAACATGACCACCTAACCATGAGCTGAGCAAGGACAACAATAGATTGTCAAAATGAATAGGAGAAAGATCACAAAGCCTAACCTCTACACCAAGAAGTACAGACAGCTAAGGAAAGCTGAGAGTTGGAGAAATAGTCTTCCCAGAGCAGTGAAGGAGTATAAAAATAATTAACATAGGTTAGACTAGCTAAACATGGGAGGGGGGGCGGGCGGGAGGGAGAGAGGGGGCAGATCCACCTATGTCCCTTTCCCCAGCACTGAGCACACAGGTAGATATTTTCATGGTAAGCTTCTGTGCTTGAAAATCTTCAAAATAAATTTGCCCTTTGCACTCTTATGCCTGTGAAGGGCAGTCTCAAAGAGTGCTGAGATACGATCAGGACCATATAACTGCTGTCTCAGTATAGAGTATTTCCAGTTTCTTTTCAATGCTAGTCTTCTTCATGACTGTACTTTCCTGACTGCACCCTTATATCCGCACTATTTTGTTCCTGTACTGTAACTTTTCCAAGCAATTCTTCGCTTTTTGGAGCTTGAATCTTTTTGCACATTTAAATTAAAAAATAATCCCTTATTATGCCATCTTCAACTTATTTTGATCATAAAAGTCTTATTCTCCAACAAATTGTCAAATTATGAACAAAATGTAATGAAATTAATTACTAAGGGGTAGAGACAAGTGATTTTAATATAATTTCAAATAGAGTCCTCATTTCTTTTGGGAGCCTTGCAACTTAATCCTGACTGTCTGCACTGCTACAAGTATTCTGACCCTTCAAGCTCTCACTATCAGCACTTGCTAAACTTGGATTGAAACATTCAATATCTAAAATAAAGCAAAAGTTATATTGAATGTTTAAATTTTACCTGACATTATTTATAATCATTAAAGAAGCACAGAACTATAAATTTAAATTACATTTCAAATCAAACAAAATTCATATTCACATATATCTTTAAAATATGGGGATGAGAGGCAGAAGGATCACCTGAGGTTTGTAGCCACCTTTACATGTTTTGCAATTTCAGGCCATTCAGGGCTATAAAATTAGAGCCTATTTATTGAAAGAAAGAAAGCACAAAATATAAAAACACTTACATACATCATAAAATATGCATTATGTAAATTAAATTATGGGGAAGCAACATAGAATTTTCAGATCACAGAACATGTACAGAACAGAAGGAGGAAATGGACTTGTAGGAAGACTGAAACTGGAGGAGAGAAGGAAGGAGAGGTGTGAGGGAATTACAAGTTGATTCCAACAAAGCATGATAAAAGGCTGCAATGACTCAAACTTAGAAACCCTGTACCAGCACTTGTCTTATTCTTTAAATGTTACACTGTCGGTTGCACTATTCTTATTACTCGGTTATAGATTGACAATAATGTGAAATCTAGTGGTATGATCCTATAATCAAATAATTAAAAATACATATTCATTGTTGTTGAAACAACATATAACAGAAGTAAACTGCCACTTAAATAAATAGACCAGCAGACTAATTCATTATAAATCATAAAATAAATTCCACACAGTAGTGCCCAAAATTAAATTTGAGTTATTAATGTTTCTATTGAAAGAGGAAGTAAATAATGATTTTTAACTATAGCTAAATGAAGATAGTCCAAATGTCCAATATCTATCTGTGTGTCTCTCCCTCCCTTTTTCTCTGTCTCCATCTCTCTTTCTCTGTCTCTCTCTCTCCTGTCTGTATTCTTGCACACACACTTACAAAGTATCAAAATGGATAGTGATTTTGTGATTCAACTAGTTATTATTAGACATGAGAAAAAACAAGTCAAAACAATGGCACAATGCCACTAAAGCAGGGTGCTGATACCAATAGACTAAACTATCCACTGTTATCAAAGATATTGTACAAATGGATTATCATTCTATGGTTATGAGAATATAAGCTTCTGCATTTATGAGAATTGTTTGATATCCATTATGAAGTATGACATTCACTTATAAAATAACCCAGCAATTTCTCTAGTATATGAGCATTCCTATAACAAATGGTCTAGTCATACAGAATGATATTGTTCAAAGTAAAGTATTATGAGATAAAATCTGTGTGTCACAAGGGTTAGAGTGAATGCATAGAATTAGGAAGAGTGAGCTTGACTATCAAACAGTGATGGAACTACATACGTGTAACATAGAACTAGCAAGTTGGAGGCAAAAAATATCAGAATGTCAAGGTCATCCTCTATTATATCCCAACACTAAGGACAGTCTGATCTATATGAGACCTTGCCAAAGGTAAGAAAAACAATGAAAACAAAATAAAAAAAATTATTTAACTATAAATATAAATTCTAAACACAGCAATATGATTCATTATGGCACACTTTTAGAGGTGAAAAATGCAATTCATAAGGACAATGTGGAGCAATGTTTGTCCCTGGCTTTTAAGGAATGGTTGAAGGGAAGGAATACCACTGTGAGGGTAAAGGTTGATCATGTTGACTCTGAATATATGTATTTGACTGCTTCATTTACCCTGTGCTCATTAGACACTGTTTAAAGCTGTTTAAAGAATACACATCAAACCATCTAAGTAGAGTTGCTTTAATACTGCATTTGCAAATTAATAATATCTCTTAGTAACTAAATCTAGGACCTCCCTAGTTCCTCCTTTATTCTTGATTTGCACTGAAATGTCAACACATTTCTTTTACAGATACATTATAAAATGCAGTTCCAGTTACTAAGAGATATTATTAATTTATAGTTATTGAAATTGCTACTGTACTTTGAAAGAAGACACAGAACTGAGGAAATGACTGATGCCTAGACTAGTACCAGTATATCTAAAAAATGCACTAGTCAATAATGGTAGGAATTCCACAAAAAAGGAGAAAATTGTGTAATTGTGTTGTTAAAACAATACTTAGCGCCAGGCAGTGGTGGCCTTTAATCACAACATTTAGGAGGCAGAGTTCTGTGAGATTGAGGCCACTCTTGCCTACAGACAGAGTTCCAGGATATCCAGGATGGATACACAGAATCCCTGTCTTGAAAAACCAAAAAATTCTACCAACCAACCAAACAAACAAACAAAACAATAAAATCCAATACTTAATGGCGCTGTGCCAATCTCAATGACATGTTGAATGTGTTATAAATCATTCTACATGATCAGATCAAATATATAGAGATATAGATATAGAAATATAATTCTTTGAAAACTTCTTACAATGTATTTTGGCCAAAATTGCTGATGATACAAGATACAAATATACGGGGGCAAGGATAAACTTATTAGAAACATAAGTGCATTCATCCAGAGACAAAACCACATAACATGTAATACAGACAATATGGTATAAATGCCAAAAATAGAAAATGTTTATCTAAGACAGGTGGTGGTGGCACACACCTTTAATCCCATCACTTGGGAGGCAGAACCAGGCAGCTCTCTGTGAGTTCAAGGCCATGCTGGTATATAAAGCACCAATACTACATGAAGAAACCCTGTCTTGAAAAACCAAAAAAAAAAAAAAAGAAAGTATTTACCTACAAACATTATTAAAATCACTGTACAAAGATTGATTTCTCTAGACACGCTGAAAAATAGACATTTCTCAGAGAAGAAAGCAGAGGGATTTCAATAAATTTATAGTATCAAATGATAACAAATATCAAGTCAATAAAAGGAAGTAACAAACTATAACAATATTATAGTTTGTACTAACTGCATAATAAAAAATTGATAAAATTAAAGAGAATAAGCATAAGATTTCAGATAATTTGATGGAGGACCAGTTATGATTCAGTAGCAGGATGTATATATACTTAGACAGAAGATACAAACTGAAATTATGTTTGAAGTGTGAAATAAATGAAATTATTAACTGGGTGAGGATATTCATTTCATTACATTGACAATTGTATGTCATGATATTTTTTTTCCTTTCCATTCCACAAAAATGCATAATGAATACATTTACATGTTATCAAGACTAAAGTGAAACTCAGTGAGTTAGCTGGATGAATTTTGTTCATATCAAAAGTGAAAAATGGCATTCTTAATCAGACACTGAGTCCATTTAGTGAGAAAACTGGCAAATAGACTTCACAGAACAACGAAAAAGATAGCAATAAACATGCACTTAAAGATTTACCAGTGTGAGAGTTCATAATATCTACTAACTACACAACCTATAAAATAAGTGAAAATTCAGAATCTGTCAATAGTGGAGATTTGTAGAGATGCAAAATGAGGAGAGAGAATGTATATAATGTCCATATACACATATATATGTTTGTATACACTCACATCATGCACACATATCCTTTCTTTTGATTTTGCATTTCTAGAAAACTTTAGATTCTCCATGTATAGAATATCAGTCTCACAGACTCATTATTTTAAGTCAGAGGTTGATAATTAGCTGTGGTGACTTGATGTCTCCTACATGTATTGTAACAATACTACCATTAGTTTGTCTTTTCATACATCCTGTCTTGAGTATCTAAACATGTCCTGTTCATGTTGCTGGCTCTTCCTTTTCCAAGATAATATTTTGATAATATAATGTTTAATATTTTATTATTTTTCACTAGAGCCTGAATAATCGTTTTTCTTCAATTGTATCATTTTGTTTCTGTTTTGGTTTTCTTTGGTGTTTTTGTTTGTTTGTTTGTTTTATGGTTTTGGTTTTTGAAGTATGGTCTCATGTAGCTTCATCTGGGCTGGAATGTGTTATGTAGCTCAGAATGGATTTGAAATTTTGATTCTTCTGTCTATACCATATATTCTTGGTTATAGTTATATGCCATATGACAGGTTTAAAAAATGTAATGCTGTTTTAATGCTCACATATTTTATGTATGCTTGCTTTAAATTACTATTGCATTCTGCATAAGACACAGTAAAACAGATAGTTTTTGTTTTTATTTACAATTATCAGAGAAAGCCATGTAGATGAAATTGCAAATCTGATGATATACAACCTACATTTGAGTGAGATTATCTAACAAAAGTAGAACTATCTGCAATGAGACGATGAGTTCCTTTCATGTGTTACTATCAGTCTATCAGTGAGAACAACCGGTCCATGAGATAGAGCTTAGGGACCACTGACACATCTACACAATGATGGCAGCATTTACAAAATGCATCCAAGATTTCTCTTGTTGAACTCAAAATATAAACCTCTGGAGATTGTGAGAAAAAAAAAAAAACTCTACAAATCTGTGACCATTGATTGATACATTTTTGGAATAATACATAAAGAAATATAAACAATTTAAAAAACACTTAATTAGGTACTTTTCTATGCAAGTGGGTGTGTATCACCTATTTTTGTAGTCATTTTTTTTTCTGGTAGAATCAAAGAAGCATATTTTTTTAATGCACCACACATAGTTTTAATATCTACTGCTTCAACAGTACTACAAAGAAGTATATTATAACATAGTCCATAGTGGGCTCTGTTACATTCAATGGGAAGGCTTAGTTTTATTCTATTAATTGCTGCCAAGCAGTGCCAAAGGGCCATGCAATAACATCTTCAAAGGCTTGGGCACCAGGGACAATGGAAAGAAAAGCCAGGACCTCTGTTTCATATAGGTGACCTTGTTCTTTTGATAATCAGGAAGTAGGAGGAGACTGTCAATTAATTTTAGTTCCTTTTTTTTTTTTTTTACTTTTACTTTAATTCACTTCTTGACACCTCTTGAGATTATATGAATTATTATATCACCAGGTATGAAGTACTGAAGCATGCAATTTCATGCAGAGAAATGAAGCAGTTGAACCATTAAAATTAATGCAAATCGCCTGTTTCTATTTAAGAAAGAAAAGAGAGGTAATCTTGAGGAGGAATTTATACACATTTCAATGAAATTCTCTGTGAACTACACCTAAATTTTGTACAGTTTTCATCATAAGTAATTATATTGTTTTGAAATGGCACTCTTCTTTTCATATATATTAGTTCATTTTACATAAATTATAAGTTCCCTTTAAATTTACCAATTTAATATCATTTCTATCTTGCTATCACCCAAATTATTAATTATAGTGTGTTATCAAGAAACAAGTTTTAAAATGTGTTTATTTACACATGTGATAAAATGGCATATATAATCTAATGGACGTGGTGAAGGAAGATGTATTACATTCTTTGAAGTCTTTCTTGAGTTAACCTGCATTTTTGTCACAGTGACATTGACTCCATCATCATAACAGTCTATACAATTGAGATTATGTTGCCAATAGGGTCTGTGGAAGACAAATGTATGTACTTATCTCAAAACTTCATAAATCCTCTGTACTACCTTATCTGCAAATTATCTTTCATTTAAGCATTACATTATTCTGTGTTTTTCTGACAATAAGTAAAGTGAAACATTTCATGAGTATAACAGCAAGTTACAGTACAGAAATTCTCCTGGTAAAATTACTATCAGGCAGACATAAACAACCTGAGACCAGTTGACTTTGTCAGCATTTGTGTATTGAAAGCAGCATTGCTGAATCCTCTTCAAGTGTCTGTTTTTCTTGTACATAATCACTTTGGCTGGATCTACAGGTACTCTTATTAAGGAAATAAATCAGCTAGTGTTGTGGAGAGTTTCAAAATGGCTAACACCAGAATCATCTCCTACACTGCTACTACCAATAATAATAATGATGAAAATGGCTCAACCTAATGATGCAGAAGAGCCAGGCTCTGCTCCACCTAGCAGCAGCAGCAGCAGCATCTGATGTTAGAGCTTACTGCTTGCTTTCCATTACAAAATAATTATCTGGAGCAGATAAAAATCACAAGCTGCTTAGTATCACAGGCTGCCCCAGTTGCTAATATGATCTTATCAGTAACTGACTGAGCACTTTTTGCAGGGAGGTACCAGAACTGGTGAACTCTTTGTTTTTTCCTTTTCTTTTTAAAACCTATCCTAAGGGAAGAGGCAAATGTGATCTACCACAGTAGTAAAATGAGCTTTCACTCTCTCTTTTTTTTTCCTGTTAAATATTTTGCTCACAGAGCTATGTTTACCTCATGGGACCACAGCCAAAGGCAAAGGTTCAATTCCATGATGCTGAAATATATCATCATGTTTTGGCATAATTGTATTTCTAATGGGCTTTCAGAGAAAGGAATGCATAAGTGCCAATTACAGCATGGTACAAATAAAGCATTATTATGTGCTTGGGAACAATCTGCATTATGGCAATATAGTCATATTATGCTCTGTTATTTCTATTTCCTCTACTTGAATCTCTGTCAACAACTATGTTTTTTTTTTAATTTTTCCTAATGGAAGGCTCCAGACATGATGTGATTTGACTGCCATAAAATAATAATTTATCAATAATGCATATAAAGCCATAAGAAATTATATATTCCATATACAGACACAAATATAGATCCATTTGCCCAGATATGCATGTTAATATAAATCAACAATGGCTTGAAAGGACTCAGCACCCTCAGGTTATAGTATTGGATGATAACAAATTCTGATTTGTACATCAGAACATACATAATAATTAGTCTAAGCTTCATCAATACAAGAAACCCAAGAATGTGACACCAGGAAAGAAGCATAATCATAAGCAGCAATTCAAAAGGAAAAGACACTGGACTTAATTTGAAATATTTTCTCCAGTTGTGTGAAGGGTCAAGTTCATGTTCCAATAAATTTTATGACATGCATAGAGGTCCCAGCCTTCTGCCTTGTTTGAAACAGGGTCTTCTTGTTCACTCATATGTGTGCCAGACTAACTGTCCTGTGAAGTAAAGGTGGTTTTTTTTTTGTTTTTGTTGTTGTTTGTTTTTGTTTTTGCTTTTGTTTTGATCTGCCTACCCACTTCCCTTCTATCCTTATAGAATGGTGGAATTACCAATGTGAGTTCTGTGTACCTGGCTCTAAGTGGGTTTTTTTATGGGGCTGGGGGGGGAGCCTTAAGTTGTCAAAATTACATGGCATGAACTTCATCTAGTTCATTGTCTCAACATCCCTATAATAGCATACATTTTCAAAACACAGAAGCAAAAATAACAAATGGAAATTCAAAGGAAAAGGTAAGAAAAAAATGAAAAAGGAAAAAGATACTGACACCAGTGTAAGAAGAAAAACTGCTCAGTATATTTTTCCATAAATTCTAGAGAAAGTGTTTTAAGAACAGTGACTTAGTCATATGAAAGAGAAAAAGACCCAGTAGAAACAAAAGAATCTCACATGCAATATGTAAGCCATGCAATAAAGAATTTCCTTTGAGTAGAGACTCCCAATTTTTTATTTGGCATGTCATAGGAAGTAAGAAAATTAATTCCAAGTCTAATGATTAATTAAATAATTAATAACTTTAATGTTGGATTAGAAAAATAATTTGGAAAAAGTTGAAGTGACATGTACCATTTAGTGTCAATGATTGTTAACAAACATTGCCTAGTGATCTATATTTAAGTTAGATTCTTTAAAATTGCTATTAGTTCATTAAATTTTATAATCATGTGATTCTATAGACGATATCTCTGTACTTAGGTAACTGTTTCATGTAAACAACAGAATCCAGAATAAATGGCAATTGAGACAGTTTATAGAAGCATTCACAAAAAATATATGTACAATAATATATTAACCACCCATCATTTGAGAAGATTAAATAAGCATACTATGGGAATAAACTACAGATTAATTGAAACATTCTCCCTCTTTTTTCCTACAAATATGTGTGTTTCCTTAGTGCTTTAAAAACTTCCTGGAAAATCCAATGCCTTTAATATCTGATACTACAATGTAGAGATTATCATATTAATGTTTTCCACATTTCTTTTCAAACTAATAATAAATTGGAAAATATCATTGATATCACCATTTTTTTTCTGTTGGCTTTCCATAAATGCTATTACATAAAAGCAATAATAGCACACTTATCCCAAAACAGGCCATCCATCTTGCTGGCTCTATAATCATTTACAGAGAGCATAATTGTCTGCTTTGCATTAAAATGGTCTATTAATTCTTCCTCACAGGAAGACATCCTTTCTGAATTATGCCTTTCAATCAACTAACCTAACAACTTCTAATCTAACAGCAACTGCTCCCCCCCATTTGCCTACAAAACTGAAAATTCAGATTTGGATTGAGAAATTGGCTAAAGAATATTTGTCACAACGTATTTTAAGACATAGAGCTAGAGTTTTGGCTTAGTGTTTAAGATCACTTACTGATTTTGCAGAAAGCATGGTGATGTGGATCATATATGACAATTCTCCTCTTAGAAGTATTTTTTGTATTTTCATTTATATCTTTTATTATACCTACCTTGGTTGCTTCCTTCCATGGATCTTCCTTAGTTATTATTCATTCCTCAGCCATCAATGTACACCTTGCAAATTTGTCTAGATTTTAAAGATTTCTAAGTCTACACTTGACTTCTATCTTAGTGGCATTAATGTTTCTATAAAGAATCACTGTGACAAAGGTATCAGCATCACCTGTCACCTTTTGCCATGCTGTTTATTTTACAGTCTCAGACACTTAAACCCCTTGCATAGTTAAATTACATCAAAATTCACATCCCTAAAATTGACATATTTCTTTTTCTTTGTTTTGCTTATTTTTGAGAATATGATACAATATATTTTGTTCATATTACTTTCCCTCACCAAACCCTTCTCAGGTTCTCCCAATTTCCAAACCTTCAAACTTCGTCTCTTTCTCATTCTTAAAAAAAAACAAATCAACCAACACCCAAAAAGTACAAACAAATTATGGAGTACAATTTGTTTCTATTACTCCTGACAGTAAGTCATTTCCTTGGATGTGGTTGATAAATCCAAATAGAATTCCACTGCAGAAAACTGCCCTTCAAGCAGCTATGTGTTGTTCAAATCTTCTTGGCTAGGTTGAAAAATGCCCACTTCTCCTTCTCCTGGAATTTTGCCTGGTTTGAACATTTGCTTGAAGTCATCATCTCTGTAAGTTCATTTATTCCATTTACAAATCAACACAGAATCCCCTTTTCCCTCCTCCAATCCCTCCAGCCTTTCATCCCCCCTTCCCCATCCTCCATTCCCTCCTACAAGAGGTAAGGCCTCCCATGGGCAGTCATCAGAGCTTGGTATTTTCAATAGAGGCAGGTCCAAGACCTCCCCCTGACTCAAGGCTATGCAAGGTGTCCACCATAGATAGTGGACTCCAAAAAGCCAGGTTATGCACCAAGGATGGATCCTCATCCTACAGACAGGGGGCCTCTTAAGCTGATCAAGCTACACAACTGTCTCACTTACATAGAGGGCCTAGTCCAGTCCTGTGCAGACTCCACAGGTGTTGATCTAAATTTCACGAGTTCCTACTAGTTTGGTTTGATTGTCTCTATATGTTCCCCATCATGATCTTGATGTCCCCTGCTAATAGAGTCCCTCTTCTCACTCTTTGACTAGACTCCTGGAGCTTGGCTTGGTGTTTGGCTGACATCAAAGTACCAAACAGTACAATTAAAAAATGGACTACAGAGCTAAACAGAGAATTCTCAACAGAAGAATGTCAAATTCAGAGAGCAAGAGACTTTTGAGTTTCCAGGCCTGCATGGGATGACTTTCTCACCATTTTTAAAGACATTTAAGGAATTGCTCAGCATCTGTAGTCATCAGGGAAATGCAAACCAAAATGACTCTGAGATACCATCTTATACCTGTCAGAATGGCTAAGAACAAAGACAATGTTAACAGCTTATTTTGAAGAGGATGTGGAGCAAGGGGAACATTCCTCCATTGTTGGTGGGAGTGCAAACTTGTACAGCCACTTTGGATATCAGTATGGTGGTTTCTCAGAAAATTGGGAATCAATCTTCCTCAAGACACAGCTATACCACTCTTGGGCATATACCCAAGGGATGTTCAATCATATGACAAGGACACATGCTCAACTGTGTTCATAGCATCATTATTCATAATAGTCAGTACCTGGAAACAACCTAAATGCCCTTCAACCAAAGAATGGATTAAGAAAATGTGGTACATATACACAATGGAGTACTACTCAGCAGTAAAAAACAATGACATCATGAAATTTGCAGGCAAATGAATGGAACTAGAAAATATCATCCTGAGTGATATAACCTAGACTAAAAAGGACAAACATGGTAAGTACTCACTCATAAGTGGATACTAGTTGTAAAGCAAAGGATAACCAGACTACAACCCACAGATCCAGAGAAGCTAGCTAATAAGGAAGATCCAAAGGGGGATGTATTGATTGCCCTGGAAATGAGAAATAGATGAGATTTGCATGAGTAAACCGGGGATGAGGGGTGGGCCATGGAGAGTAGAGGATGTGAGATGAGATCATAAGGGAATGGGATGGTCAATATCCACCTCTAGGTCTTTCAACTGTCCTCTCTCCTCTGCATATATACATAAGCCTTGGCAGGGCAGGACATGGTAAGAAAGTCATCCCATGCAGGTCTGGAAACTCAAAAGTCTCTTGCTCTCTGCACATTGCTCAGTTGAAAGTCTCTGTTAATCACCATCTACTTCAAGAAAAGTCTTCTATGATGAGAACTGAGTCATGTTATGGGTATAACAATATGTCAACAGAAGTTCTTTTATAGCTATGTTAATTTATTGGAATAACAGCAGGTTTTCTTCTAGAGTCCATGACCTATCTAGATCCAGGTTTTTTAGTCAGTGACTATTTGAAAGTATTACTGGTGGCATCAAGGCATTTTTCAAGCATTTATTTTTCATGGTGTATCATTAGCACAAATTCTGTACTGTATCCTTTTTATCTATGTATTGGTATGTTACAACTGATGAAGTTAAGTTTTCCCTGTAATTCCCTCCTTACCAATTCCTACTTCTGCTATCCATTTCTAATTTCATTGGTTGAAAAATAAAATTAAATCAACTCATTTTAATTTTGCATTCTCTTCCTCTGTTTCTATTCTCCCTGGAATGCATGCCTGTGATTATTTATGCTTCTTACTACTGCAATGTCATGCATTTGACAAAGATACTAATGACTTATATATTAATAAGTAAATAGATGATTCTAAGTGCATAATTTATTTCCCCTCCACAATCTGCATAATTATTCAGCCATTCTTATTCAGTACATATTGTAACTCCTCTGATGACAGTATTTCTCAGATATATGATTTACTTATTATTATATTATGAGAATCAATAACTGCTGTCCTTATTTTTTTGAGTTCAACAAGTTTGCAGAATTCTAGGAACCAATCAGAAAGATGTATTGCAAATGACATCTTGAAACATTGAGGTTCTTGGATTAAACTAGATTATATACTGATACTTTTTAAACTATACATTTACTTAGCCCTTATCTTTGGACTTATAGTTAAACAAATACACACTGATACCTGAAATTTAACTGTTAATATTTTCTAAATAATGTCATTAGTATGTCAGTAATCATGTCATTTCCACTGCACAGTTGAAAAATTTTAAACATTACCTAATTTTCTGATGTGTGTGTGTGTGTGTGTGTGTGTGTGTGTGTGTGTGTGTGTGTATCTATACATTTTCAAGCCTGCCTTCTTCCTCTTAGTTGTATAATAGGAGTTCCCATCCATCTTATCTCTTTACCTCAATTATTTTACTCTCAGGATAGGTTCAAAGCATAAATAATTATTTTCACAACTGGAAGATAAGTAATATTCCCTCTTTTCTAAAAAAAAAATGTTCAGTGAACTCCCAGTTATCTTAGACAATAGACTCAAGTATGTATATTACTAATATAAATTTATTTACCTAAAAATCTTTATGAGATATATATGTGTGTGTGTGTGTGTGTGTGTGTGTGTGTGTGTGTGTGTGTGCATGTGTGTTGAGACCTGGATGTGTCTCTGTGTTTTACGTTCATGCAGGTATGCCTTGGAGGCCAATCAAAAAGGCAGTTTTGAGCTGCTCTCTGTTGTGCTGGGACAGAACCCAGGTCCTCTGCCAAAGCAACAAATACTTACATGGAGCCACCTCTCTAGTCTCATGTTATATTTCATAATTAATTTAGCATGCTAAGGTCTTGCATATGTCACAGAATGTACAGTATCTTGTAGTGCTTTTTAAACTTTGTAAAGCATGAAGACTTCCCCATGGCTTTCTGCAACATAATATTCAGTTATTGGTCCAATATAAACATTTTGTGAAATATATCAAATATTTACAAAGTAACATTCCAAATGCCAGGCGGTGGTGGCACACGCCTTTAATCCCAGCACCCAGGAGGCAAAGCCAGACAAATCTCTGTGATTTCGAGACCAGCCTGGTCTACAAAGCGAGTTCCAGAAAAGGTGCAAAATTACACAGAGAAACCCTGTTTTGAAAAACTTTTAGCTCAGTGGTAGAGCACTTTCCTAGCAAGCACAAGGCCCTGGGTTTGATCCTCTTGAAAAAAAATCAAAAAAACAAACAAACAAACAAAAACAAAAAAACGAAAACCAAAAAAAAAAAAAAATTAAAAAATAACATCCCAAAGACTGTTGTTTAAAACCCCTCATTATTTCCATATCACATCACTTTTTCAAATTATATATTAATTTATATCCCTTGTCACATAATTTTTTCAAAATTATCTGATTATTTATTCTTTGTATTTCTTCAGAAGTATATAATTCCTATCAAAAGAATGTCAAAATACTAGAAACATAGTTAGTTGATACTATTTTTAATAAATTAGCATTAAGTTTTATAATATTATCTTCTTAATTTTCATTGTACAACTGAACCTTTTGTTGTTTTCCAGAATTTTTTAAATTATTCACTGTTTCTCAACTCCATTGCTGAAATATCTGTCCAAAGTATAATCTATTCTTCTGTCTACCATAGTAGTATACTCATTGCCTAATCTTTTCTAGCCCTTTTTAATTATCTTACGTAAAGTATAAATGATGAAGCTGGATATCACTCAGTGGTTAAGAGGATTCACTGTGCTTTCAGAGAACTAGAGTGCAGTTCCTCAATGAGAAACTCACAAACACCTGCAGTCCCAGTTGCAAGGGATATGACTGTCTTTAAATCCACAAATGTGTGAATGATTTAGTTTTCCTAAAGTCTACATACCATCACAGTGTTCTACTGCATATTCCTATGCTTTGGCTTACTATTGCCAACCAAACAGTCCCCTTCTTCCGGAAAAGATCACTAAACCAACATGGGAGTTTTCTACTTGTTATGTAATTTCTAATTCTCAGAGTCAATCCACTACAAATCAATTTTTTTTCTTTTGTCTATCTTCTTGCTACACCGAGCCTGTGCTTGCACACAGAAACCCCACTCAAATAGGTATTGGTAATTCATAATTGTGAATTCTTTTTGGAATGCACTTCTGTTCATATATTTCATGGAAACTCCTTTTGATATATGTTGTTCTCAGCTCTAATATTAATTTCTCCATGCCTTTTATGTAAGTACACATGCCATATTATTATTTTCCTCATAGTTAAAAATAACTGAAATTATTACCTCGCTAGTATTAATTTCCAATGTCAATTGAAGCCTTTATTTTTTTAAGCAGTCAGGAGGTCATGATTGAAAGCATTCAGACCTCCAATGGTTTTCCATTCTATACCCCTTTTGTCCTTATTGCCATCTCAGGTATTTTTGAATATTTACTAAGAAGAAGAATTCAACTTTGAGGGCCTTGTGTCATTTATACTTCTGGCTAGATGAGGTTGTTGTTCATTGACCCTGATCACAGGTTATTATACTTTGTGCAGTCCCCATAAGCTACCAGTATTTCAGAAATACACCTCACCAAACAGGGAGTGCAAGTCCAGCTTCACATTAGTCATGAAGATCATTTACACTTCTAATATCACTTCATGCATTAATGTCTTATTCCTTTTATAGTCTAAATTTCCATCTACACATGTTGAGGAATCAGTTATCTACAATGTGTACTTCCATAGAAGATGTCCTTTTTAGAGATCAGCCAGTATTTGACATTCTGTTTCATCATAAGGAAGAAGAGAGGGTGTGTTGGTGAAGTGCAACCTAAGGACAACTTGAATTGTCTCACTCTGCTACTGCTTCAGAAGGGTCCATTGTAGTATCTACAGGCAAAATTTGTCAGAGTGGGATGGAGAAGTTATTACCACTGGTCTTCAAAGACTATTGAAACAGGAGACACCTCATACTGACAAAGAATCCTCATCTGAATTTAAGGAGTCAATATCCCCAATGTTTTGTGTTCATGTTATAGGACACCACACTACAAAATGAATGCTTTTACATTAAAAGGAAAAAAATCCCAGTACACAGAGTTATATATGAATTATAATCTAGCCAGTAGCAAGGTGAAGATCTCCATTCCTTTTAGAATAGTCTCAACCTACAACAAAGGAAGCAAATGTATCTATCAAGGCATATCAAGGTATCTATAAAGGTGGAGTTTGACATTCTTTTAGGGACAATTATAGCAGGAATTCCAATACTGTATTTCACCCCATATTTTACTATTTTGTCCAGTAATGAGTTAAACTGGTCATTGTCTTTCATTTTGGAAAAATATCTGAAAATATCATATTTCTACCCATAAAATTAATCTTTTCATGTAAGTTATATATCAGAAACATCCAATAAATGTATGTATGTTGCAAATATATATTTCCAGACAATCTCATATACCTGTAATTTTCTATTTAGTTCTGTAAGTACAATAACTATTACCACAAAATCACATGCCATTAGATACCCAATTCCATAATGCTCAAAATGAAAGAATTTGAAAATTCTGTATCTATACACCCTGGTGTTTAGGTACCATCCAAGTTTGAGTGCTTCAGAGAGAACGCACACACACACACACACACACACACACACACACACACACACACACACACACACACGTTATCCTTTGGGTCTTAGAACACATGTGCATAGCATTATGCATCCAAATATCTAGCTTGGGAATATTTTTTTATTGTTTTCCCATTTTATTTAATGTGTACAAATGAATGTCTATGTAAGTACATGATAGGTGCTAGCACAGGCCAGATATGTTGGATGCCCCTGGAGCTAGAGTTACAAGCCATTCTGTGATATCCAACATGGGTTCAGAGAACCAAATTCTGGTCCTTTGCAACTACTGTGTGCTCCTAATCACTGAGCAATCTCTTTAGCTGAGCACATATATTTCTTATTGTTTGTATTTACTCAGTAACTTTGGATTGCCAAATTTTCGAATTTATTTGATTTTATTATTACTTCAAAAAAATTGTTCAGTAAACATGCTGAATCTTAGATTGTAATACATTGTTTTTAATTTATTTTTAAATTCCATGAATGTCTGTGAGATGGCTCAGTGAGTAAAACTGCTGCCTTAAAAGCCTGAGGAACTGAGTTTGATCTTTGGAACTCATAGGAAGGTGAAAGGAGAGACTCAATCTTACAACATCATACTCTGAATTACACACACACACCATAGCATGTGTGTGCCCTAACAAACACACCACATTCTTACATTAGCACAATAATGACCATGACAAAATAAAACTAAATAACTATAATTTCAATGTCATAGTAACAAACTAGCATGTGTATATTCTGTGGTAGCATGTTAAACTCATTTTCTTGATTGATTTATTCAGTACTAAAATATTATTCTGGCAAAACTGTTAGCCCATTCATGACAACACAACTCACAAAATGTAGAATTTCAGAAAATATATCATGGAACCATGGCTTGTGATAGTGATCCCTGGATTGGGTATACTGACACATAAGAAAACCAAACATGGGTACATGAGAAAAGAATCCACCACATAATCATTATAAATTGATGGAATTGCAATTAGACACACGCCAGTCTTCTTCTGTATTGACTTTATTCTAACTACTGAATTTGCTAATAAATCTCATATTATTCTTTAGCATATGTACTTTATTTTTTATTTACATTTTTTAAACAATTTCAAATTGAGCTTTAAGTGAACTATCTTGATTTCCTTACTATTCATTCATGTAGTATATACTTTTAATATCCAGCGTGTGATATATCACTAGCAGTCTTCCATACAATGGTAGAAAATTTCCCCAATTCTAAATCATTTACATATCACATTCAATATTCTGATGTCTAGTCATTTTCAGAAAATAACCCCTATGTGATTCATAAAAACTAGCACTTCTTTGATCCACCATGGGCATGAATTCTGGAGTCAGCAATATTGTAGTTAATGGACTCTGTAGAAGTATTCACAGCTGGAAATCACATTTGGATGATATTTAAAATAACTATAGTAATTGATTATTTCATACAAATTCTGTTAACCAGTTTATTTGGATTTTGGATGCAAAATTTTTGCACTTTGAGGTATATTTATCTTATAAATAGCTGCATTTGTAGTTTGGCTTTAAATTAGTTTTTAATTTGTAGCTGTTTCTCAGCAGCCTTTGAGTCTGGGAAGCTGATTTTCAGCCCTTCTTCCATTATTTTTTATGAATTCACAAAGTTGAGTGAGGTGATGATTAGTACAGCTCCAGATTAATTTTGAACAGTCAAATACCCAAACTAGAAAAAGAATCACAATACAAAAAAAATGTAATGGCATATTATAGTACAGAAATCTAATTTCCTGTTGCTGTTACAGATTCACTCACTAAAAATGTCAAGACAATCTTATTTCATGTTTTTAACACAATAGTGGAGAGCTGTAATAATAGAGGGAGTATTTATGATAATTAGATTTTGCTGAATAATGTGCTTCTTCAAAGATGATAGTTGTGGATATTGATTTTCCAAATGGACTGAGCCATTGATTGAATGCAATCTGAAGAGGAACCAAATTAGTCTCTTGAATTTACCTGGAGCTGCAACCAGTGGAATACATTATCTGAGGAATCCCATAGCTGCAGTTAATAGGTCAAGGACTTCCGCTGTCTGTTGGGGCACTGTGGAAGCATTTTCTAGTTAATAATGTTTACCTGAAAAACCACAGGTGCTTACCAGTATGTTCATCAGTGGTTGGCATTTTTTTTTCTGAGGCAAACAAAATTTAAAGTAGGATAAAAAGGACTAAGCTTTTTGCTTCACATATCAAAATATGAGGTAGGGGGTTACTCACATGTTGCAAATACAGATTATTATTGGAAGACATATTACTTTTGTTGCTATTGTTATTTTTCAGAGATTGCTGACAAAACAGCAAAACACAGACAGTCTTCTCAAAAGAAAACAGAAATCATCTTGATTGGAAAAAACAGGAGATTATTATATAATTCTTATTAAGCAATAAAGCTTTTATCCAGAGAGATGCTCATAAATTCAGGCAAATAAAGGAATTCCTGTACTTTTTAGGGGTCTTTGTTTCTCATCACAGTGCAAAATAATAAACAAAGGTAATTCAAAATAGGGAGGAATTATTTTGGCCCATGATTAAAGAGTTTCAATTGGTTCCAAGTGAGTGACAGTGTCATCGTCAGAACTATTCATCAATGGAAGCCCTGGTACAGAGAAAGAGGAGCACCCTGGAACAAGATAAAGACCTTGACAACAGGGCCCAGTGACTGGTTTTATACAGCTTGGCCTTCTCCCAAAGTTTCTGGATTCTCCCATAATTGCCATACAAGATGTCAACATGTATATACATACATGATGCTACAAATTACTTAATATTTCACTACATTTTTATTTTTAACCTATATATTAATGTAAACATTTAGTGCCATTATGAAATATTTGACTTAGTGTCAATAAAATAATTATACTGTTAGAGTAAATAGAACTTTTAGCTTTAGGGTAAGAAATATCATACACAAAGGAAAGTATTTTGAAAATCAAATATAAATTCCTTTCATTTATATTCAACGGAAATGGAAATGAGAGATAAAGTTGAATGTGTTTTGTCTTCTATCACAGACACATTTTAAATTAATTTCCCTCATATTTAAAAGATGAAGATGATCAAGCCTGACAGATATCATTCTTGTTAATATTCTTACACATATTATATGAACATGTGTTTATTATGCAAATAATGTTTAGGTTAAATAGCATTAAAATGATTTTTGAGCATTTGTGAAACAGACACAATGATATGTTAACATATGATGACATTTTGTTTTCCAAATTTGATTTATGTTTCTTATTTTATTACTATTGTTGTCTGTCAGTGTTTATGATAGGCTTCCACTTATGATATTCATTGTAGGTCATTCAAGATTTCATCATGGTAGATACTACATTTTATTTTACTATATAAACTGCTAGTATTTCACTATATAATATGCACCTGCACACACATACATACTATAAACACTAGTAAATTCTATAGACACTTTTCATAAGATCCTGAATAATTTTAACTTTGGGTGTCCCAAGAATGTGTCATTGCTGATCACTTCTATTTGTAGTCTCAAAGCATTTACTCTTATGTTCAACCAAGTCAACACGCTGACTTTGTAAGCATTAATTGTAACTTCTCACTACAATGTTTGAGCTTTGCATTTACAATTACAAAAACCAGAATTTTTCTTTTGTTTTAATTTTACATATTGTACCTACTATTATATATAATATCTTAACTGAGTCTTGTATCCTTCCAATAGCTTCCAGTATCCTTCCAAAATTTTCCCAGAATTTATCAGAGCAAAGCATATTCAATTCGATGGTGTCATATTCCTTTAGGCATTAGACCTCTCTCATTCACTGGCTATACTTACTTTTTTTCGACTATTAAGAAAAAAAAAGCTGACTAAGTGCTGCCACCTTACTTTTGCTTCCTGGCTTAATTCACAGCAATGTATCAAGTAAACTTATGAACTTACTAGTTGGAGCTGCTTAAAGGTCTCATGGCCACCAGCTACTTATCTGGGCTCCTACACCCTAAATTCTTTTTCAAATTATTATTTCTGCTTTAGTTTGTGTCCCTGTTCATCTTTGATATCATATGGTACATGGAACATACTGTTAAGTTTAACCCTCAATTTTTTTTTTCGTTTTATACTCTTCTGTTTTATTTAAAAGTTAGCTCTGAAATTGGGTTATGGTCCACCATTTTTCAGACCCAGACTTGCTTTTTTGTATAATTTTTAATTCCTTTTTACATATCAACCACAGGTCCCCCTCTCATCTCTCCTCCCACCCCCTACCCTGCCTGCCTCCTCCAAACCTCCCCTCATCCCCTCCTCCAAAAGGGTAAGTTCTTCCATGCAGGGACAGCTATGCCTGGTACATACAGTTGGGGCAGGAACAAGCTCCTCCCCCATGTGTCAAGGGTGGGCAAAGTGTCCAACCATAGGTAACTGGATCCAGAAATCCAGCTAATGCAAGGGAGATAGATCCTGATCTTACTGCCAGAGGCCTCTCAAACAGACCCAATACACATCACTCTCCCTAATGCAAAGGACTAGTCTAGTCCTATTCAGATTCCATAGCTGTTGGTCTAAAGTTTGTGAGTTCCTACAAGCCTGGTTCAGTTGTCTCTGTAGATTTCCCAATCATGATCTTGCCCCCCACTTTGTGCATATAATCTCTCTTCCTTCTCTTCGACTAGAATCCGGGAGCTCAGAGCTCTGCCTGCTGCTTGGTTGTGGATCTTGGCATCTGCTTCCATCAGATACTGGATGAAGGCTCTATGATGACAGTTAAGGTATTCACAAATCTGCTTTCCAGGATAAGCCAGTTCAGACACCCTTACCACTACTGCTAGTAGTCTAATCTGGGATCATCCTTGTGGATTCCTGGGAATTTCCCTAGCACCAGGTTTCTCCCTTACCTCATAATGTCTCATTTTATCAAGATATCTCTTTCATTGCTCTCCCATTTCCCTCATGTTATCATCCCCCATCCTCTCCCCTTTATTCCCCTGCCCTATCCACAGGTTACTCATGGAGTTCTCCTCTGCTTCCTGTCCCAAAGTGATCTTTATGTCCCTTATAGGGTCCACCTTGTTTCTCAGCTTCTCTGGAGCTCTGGGTTATAGTCTGCTTATCTTTTGCTTTACATCTAATATTAACTTATTAGTGAGTACATACCATGTTTTTCTTTCTTAGTCTGGATTACCTCACTCAGGATAATATTCTCAGATATGACATAAAGTTAAATAGGAAAAAGACTATGTAAGTGAAACCAATTTTATCATACATTCCTTATTATATATGAACCTGCTAAAAAAAACAATCCACTTGGGTTTTTAAAGAGCCTTCCCTTTTGTGTCTGTCAGAGAGTTAAGGTTACAGTAAAATCAAACTTCAAGATTAAAAGACAGCAAGGACTTTCAACAGCAAAAATAAACATCATTAATGGAGATAAGTGTGTGAAATTACTTTTTGACATATAAAATGACTAAGAAGTATTTCACACGTTGTCCTTAATGAACAACCAAGAACCTTCTTCACACATTGTGATATTTTGTATTTGGGGAATTTATTCTTTACTTGTTTCTTATATTTTATTTTGTTTTTTTCTTCAATACTACCATCTTGCATTTGTGAGGCAAGCACTGAATCATTTAGCTTTGTCGTCAATCTGTACATCATTTAGCTCATGATATTTGTCATTTTCTCTTTTGTTGATACTTTCTTTTTCTGTGAAATAGCTTTACTAAATGAATTTACTTGAAAAACTTAATTATACAAAGGTAGTGAAGATTTTCTGATATTTCTAATTCCTCTAAATAATGGCGTCATGTCTCTGGTTTTTTTTATACTTATTAATTAAATAGTGAAATCCTTTCTTGAATAATAATTTATGTGCTATTGATAAAGGGCTTGAATCCATTAATTTGTGTGATTTGTCAGATGAGTATTTTGCTTTCTACACTATTAAATATCACAGTGAGATATGTCATACTGATATTTATGAAAACAGCATAGATATAATTTTACATCTGTAAACTACTTTATTAGCAATATATATATATATATATATATATATATATATATATATATAAAATTAGATTTCAGCATTTAGATGTCTCAGTTTATATTTCTTTCTAGAAGTGACTGTATATTAAACTATTTGTCTAAATAGCTTCATGGGGAAAGTTACAAAAGAATCAAATATTGACAAGCACTTTCTATTTTTACATACCCAAATATCAGTTCACAATTCCCATGCCATGGATTTATCCTAGCTTCTATCAACTTATTAACAAAGAGAGAAAATGTGGGCAAAAAAGGCTTTTATTCAGCTGCTTAAAATAACAAAGCCATGCTACTAGAAAGAAAATAGGTAGAATGGAAGTTCATAATGTTAAGTGAAATAAGCCAGACACAGAATGACAAATGTTTCACTGTTTCCTCTGACATGTGGAATAATACAAGAAAAAGAAGAGCAATGTAATGCGAGGTTAGAAAGGAGACCAGCAGTGATGCAGAGACAGAATAGGTATATATAAAGTTAGTGCATTATGAACAAAGTATCTTGTGCATATGTATGGAGGTGTCCTAGTGCAACTTAGCACCTTGTTGAGCTAGTATAGACTCTACAGCTATCATCTATCTACCTACCTACCTATCTTCTATCTATCTATCTATCTATCTATCTATCTATCTATCTATCTATCTATAATCTATCTATATCTATCTACCTACCTACCTATCTTCTATCTATCTATCTATTTATCTATCTATCTATCTATCTATAATCTATCTACCTACCTACCTATCTTCTATCTATCTATCTATTTATCTATCTATCTATCTATCTATAATCTATCTATCATCTATCTACCTACCTACCTATCTTCTATCTATCTATCTATCTATCTATCTATCTATAATCTATCTATCATCTATCTACCTATCTATCTATCTATCATCTATCTATCTATCTATCTACCTATCATCTATCTATCTACCTATCATCTATCTATCTATATTTATCTATATAACATCTATTTACTACCTGCCTATCTATCCATTTGCTATCATCTATTTATGTTTGAAAGTGTGACATTCAAAGATAGTTTTGTTAAATGGGGTGTCTCACATTATTTATACATGCAACTCTTTTATTTCAACCATTTTAAGAGTAGCTGGAGTTGTAACTGAAGACAGAATGAGAAATTTGAGGGCTTCTAAGAATCAGTGCGGTATTATCAGAGAAATCAACATAGTAGAGAATCTAAAATATACTAAAGTGTTTGTTTTTGTTTTGTTTGTTTGTTTGTTTACTTAGATTGGTTTTGAATACATGCATGTCTGTGCACCCTGTGTGTGCCTAGCACCAGAAGAGGATATAAAAATTACATGTTTACAAAAGCATTATGATTTTAGGTTTACAATATGAATTCAAAATACTCAGAAAAATAATTGTATATATCTTAATATGATTTTTAATAATAACATGGTTTTACAGGATTTTAAAGTATTTGTTCTTGAGAGTCTGTAGAATACTCATATAAGTATAGCTAAAACTAAATAATTGGTATTAACTTTAAATAGTCAACCTTTCTTTAGGCTACACTTTCAACTATTTATTATAACACAAATCAGCATGTTCTGCTGAAAGTAGTTTCAGCCATTATTGACATTTTCAAGAGTGGTTGCAAATTATGATTCATGGCAGGTGCACTGTATGTCTCTTGTTTACCACATCTCTTCATCATATCAGAAATTGTAGAGCCTCATTTTGATGATTTCCACTTTTTTTCTTGAAGAGGTGTCTTGCATGGTGTCAAACTCAATTCCTTAATATTAGTGACTGAGGAATCATAGGGTCCTGATAGACAGCAGGACACAAGAGGACAGCTGATGTATTGTTGGATGCCATGAACCCTGGAGAATTTCTACATGGGAGTGATTGATGGAAATTATGGGACACATTTGAGAAGCTAGATAATGGTTTTCATGATAGAGCTTCCCATGCACAGTGATGTTTGACATGGCCTATTCAGCATGAGGAAAACTGAGATAGAGAGTCCATCTACAAACACTGTAGTTGGAAGTGAGGACTCAGCCAGAGACATTCTTGGAAACAGTCCATTATTGACTGAGCAAAGAGTGTGCCTGAAATAACAGTATAAAGTAGAAACTGGGAGAGTTACATAATAAGCATTCCATATCTGAATTTCTGATTGCAATCTCAGCTTGGCATTGCCATTTGCTACTACTGGGTACTGTTCAGAATAGCAGGTTTCTTATGTATCACAAACAATAAAATGTAAGTACACAAATTAATAACAAAGTTTCCTTAAACATCTACTGAAGGGGTTGGGAATGTAGCTCAATAGTAGAGCACTTGCCTAGCAAGTGCAAGGCACTGGGTTTGGTCCTCAGCTCTGAAAAAAAATCTACTGAATAATTTAATTGTACACAGATGGCTTAACTTATTTTATGAAGCAATATGGTTAATTTATTAGTATTGTTTATAATTACATGTGCAAAATAAAAGTTTTCCATTTTGAAGCAATAAAAATATATTCTCAGAACAAATCCAGAATGTATTTTCAGATATCAATCCTTAGGATTTTAATTTCATAGAATAATATTTCTGGTTTAATGAATTAGCAAAAATAAATTATTGTTGGATTTTTACACTTTAAACTTGTTCTATAGGAGATAATAAAGGAAATTTGTAAAAAGAGATAGATTTGTAAAATTTCCTTTCAGAGAGTTCAATAATGTTAAATTTGGGATTACTAAAATTCACTAAAAATACGATCAGAATAAATATCCAGTTTAATACATACTATACAATGCTTTATCCTCCCATTTAAATGTAAACATTTCTGATATGTATCCATGAGGTAATCATAGAAACAACCTCAGAACAAATTTATTTTCTTTCTCATATTTCTTGAGATATGTCAATTTATTTATCTTAACATGTCATGCCTACACAGTCCATTAAAATAATAAAATGACTTAAATTATGCTGATGACATGAACACTTAAAATTGCATCTAGGTTAATTGGACTAAATACAAAGTCAGCATGACTGCTAATGTTTTATTTCAAAATACCAATAATTCAAATGTGAAATACTCATTTACATTTATGTGTTACAAATTAATATGTGATGGTGAGGAGTCTCATTGGTTAAGAGTTCCTACAGAAATTTTCTTTGTTGAATGTTTTGTGCTTTCACTATGAGGGTGACTGTGGCCTCATAAAATGAAATTGGTAATATTCCTTATATTTTTATTGTGTGGAATAATTTGAGGAGTGTGGGTAATAGCTCTTCTTGAAAATCTGCTGGAATTCTGCACTAAAACAACCTGCCTTTGAGGGTTTTTTTTGGGGGGTGGGGGGTTGAAGACTTTTAAAAGCTGTTTCTGTTTCCTTAGGGGTTTTAAGTCTGTTTAAATGGTTTCTCTGATGTTGATTTAACTTTGGTGAGTGGTAACTATCAAGAAATTACCCATTTCTTTAAAATTTCCCAGTCTTGTGGGGTACAGACTTTTAATGTGTGACCTAATTGTTCTTCTCTAGATTTCTCAGTGTCCTTTTGTGTCTCCATTTTATTTTCTTAATATAGATATACTGTCTTTGACTTTTAGTTAGTTTGGGATAAGAATTTGTCTACTTTGTTGATTTTCTCAAAGAACCAACTCTGTGTTTCATTGATTCTTTGTATTGTTGTCTTTGTTTCTATTTTATTTATCTCAGCCCTCAGATTGATTATTTCCTGTAGTCTACACTTCTTGGTTGAATGTGTTTCTTTTGTTCTCGAGCTTTCCGGTGTGCTGTTACTTGCTCCTGTGAGATCTCTCTGATTTCTCTACAAAGGCACCCATTGCTGACAACTTTCCCCTGAACAACAATTTCACTGTGTCACATACATTTCCATATGTTGTGTATTCATTTTCACTGAACTCTAGAAAGTCTTCAATTTATTTTAGTTCTTTATTTCTGTCTTGACCCTGCAGTCATTCAGTAAAGATTGTTTTTTCAGTTTCTGTGAATTTGTATGTTTTCTATTGTTGTTGAAATACAGCTTTAATTCCCAGTGGTCTAGTAGGATTCAGGGGGTATTTCAGTTTTGTCGTGTGTGTTGAGACTTGTTTTGTGACTGAGTATGTCATTAATTTTGGAGGATGTTCCATGAGGTGCCAAGAAGAAGGTGTATCCTTCATTGTGTGGATGAAATATTCTGTAGATAGCCTGTTGGTTCCATTTGGTTTATAGTGTCTGTTAGCCCCAGTATTTCTTTGTTTAGTTTTTGTCTGAATGACCTGTTCATTAGAAGGAGTAGGGTATTGAAGTCTCCCACTATCAATTTGTTAGAGTTAATGTGTGATTTAAGCTTTACTGATTTTACTTTTACAAATGTGAGTGTTCTTCTGTTTGGAGCATAGGTGTAAAGAATTGAAACATAATTGTGGTGGATTTTTATTTTGATGATTACAAAGTGTCCTCCCCAATTTTTTAGACCTATTCTTGTTTGAAGTCTATTTTGTTAGCTATTACAATGGCTACATCAGCTTGCTTCTTAGGTGCATTTGCTTGGAAAATCTTTTTCTAGCACTTTACTCTGAGACAATATCTATATTTAACATTGAGATAAGTTTCTTGTAGGCAATCAAAGGATGGGTCCTGTTTCCATATTCATTCTGTATATAAATCTGTGTATTTTTATTGGAGAACTGAGATCATTGCTATTGAGAAGTATCAATGACTGATGATTGCTTATTCCTGTTTTTTTTTTTGTTGTTGTTGCTGTTAATGTGAGTGGTGGTGGGGTGATTGTTTCCCTTGGTGTGAGATTATTTATTTCCTATGTTTTCATAGATATAGTTAACCTCTTCGGGTTGTAATTTGTTTTTTTTGTTGTTTTGGTTTTTGTTTTTCTAGTTCCTTTTGTAGGGCTGAATTTGTAAGGAACACCCCTGAAAACATTGGCAGTGGAGATAACTTCTTGAACATGAATCTAATAGCATGAGCACTAATATTAACAATTATTAAATGGGACTTTGCTGGGCAGTAGTGACATGTGCCTTTAAGCCCAGCACTTGAGAAACAGAGGCAGGCAGATCTTTGAGTTCAAGACCATTATGGACTTCAAAGTGAGTTACTGGACAGCCAGTACTAGCTACCCAGAAGAATCCTGTCCTGACCCTCACCAACATAAAAAATGGAACCTCATGAAACAAAAAAGCTTCTGAAGTGCAAAGGTGATGCTCAATAGTACAAAATGACAGCCTACAGATTGGGAAAGAATTTTAACCAACTCTGTACCCAATATAGGGCTAATATCCAAAATATATTATGAGTTCAAGGAACCATAAATTAAGAAAACAAATGATCAAATTAAAAAAACAGGGTATATATATAAACAGCGAATTCTCAAGATAGAAATCTCAAATGACTGAGAAACAATTTTTAAAAGGTTCAATATTTTTAACCATAAGGAAAATGCAAATCAAAACTACTTTGATATTCCATATTACTCCTGTCTACATGGCAAAGGTCAAAAATATGAGTTACAGCTCATGCTAGCTGGCAAAGGTATGGAACAAGGGGAACACTTTTCCATTTTTGGTGGGAGTGCAAACTTGTACAGCCACTTTGGAAATCGATATGGCAGTTCCTCAGAAAACTGGGAATTGATCTAACTCAACACCCAGCTCTACAACTCTTGGGAATATATCCAAGTCACACTCCATACAGCCACAAATCTGTTTCTCACCTAAGTTGTGGGCAGTTTATAAATAACAGCCAGAAACTGGAAATAAACTAAATGTCCCTTAACCAGGGAATAGATAAAGAAGTTGTGGTACATTTCCACATGGAGTATTACTCTTTAGAAACAATGACATCAGGCAAATGGATGGAACTAGAAAAGATCATCCTGAGGGAAGTAACCCTGACCTTGAATGAGAAACATTGTACATACTCACTTATATATGGATTTTAGCTGCTAAATAAACAAAATCATGTCCCAATGATATAGAATAATTTAACAATGTGAAGATGAATTACATTTGTCTATACTGCCTTTTATTATTATTATTATATTTGTGTTTTAATTTTACATATCAGCCATGGGTTCCTCTGTCCTCCCCCATTCCACCTCTGCCCCCAACTTCCCCCCAGCCCATCCCCTCCATTCCCATCTACTCCAGGGCCAAGACTCTCCTGGGGATTCATTTAAACCTGCTAGATTCAGTAAAGGCAGGTCCAGTCCCCTCCTTCCAGGCTGAGCGAAGTGCCCCTGTGTAAGCCCAAGGTTCCAAACAGCCAGCTCATGCACTAAGGACAGGTACCAGTCCCACAGCCTGGATGCCTCCCAAACAGTTCAAGCTATTCAATTGTCTCACTTATCCAGAGGGCCTGATCCAGCTGAGGGCTTCACAGCCATTGGTTCATAATTCATGTGCTTCCATTTGTTTGGCTGTTTGTCCCTGTGGTTTTCCAGTCTTGGTCTCAACAATTCATGCTCTTACAATCCCTCCTCTTTCTCGACAATTGGACACCTGGAGCGCCACCTGGGTCCTGGCTGAGGCTATCTGCATCCACTTCCATCAGTTATTGGATGAGAGTTCCATCACGACTGTTGGGGTGTTTGGCCATCTGATCGCCAGACTAGGTCAGATCAGGCTTTCTCTCAACAATTGCCAGCAGTCTACAGAGGATGTATCATTGTGGAATTCTGGGGACCTCTCCAGCACTCTGCCTATTCCTGTTCTCATGTGGTCTTCATGAATCATGGTCTGTTATTCCTTGTTCTCCCTTTCTGTTCTTGATCAAGCTGGGATCTCCTGCTCCCCTAAGCTCTCTTTCCCTCAAACCTTGCACTTCATTACTCCCACTGTCGTCCATGTTGTTCATGTAGATCTCATTCATTTCTCTATCATTGGGTGATCCCTGTGTCTTTCCTAGGGTGCTGTTTCCTAGGTAACCTCTGAGGAGTTTTGTAGAAGTCTAGACGTCTTTGTTTTACATCTAATATCTGCCTATGAGTGAGTACATACCATGTTTGTCCTTCTGAGTCTGGGTTACCTCACTCAGGATAAATTTTTCCAGATGCATCCATTTGCCTGCCAACCTCATGATGTCATTGTTTTTCTCTGCTGAGTAGTACTCCATTGTGTATATGTACCACATTTTCTTTATCCATTCTCTAGTTGATGGACATCTAGGTTGTTTCCAGATTCTGGCTATTACAAACTATGCTGATATGAACATAGCTGAGCAAATGCCCTTGTGGTAAGATTGATCATTCTTTGGGTATATGCCCAAAAGTGCTACAGCTGGATCTTGGGGGAGATTGATTCCCAATTTTCTAAGGAAGCGCCATATTGATTTCCAAAGTGTCTGTACAAGCTTGCATTCCCACCAGCAGTGGAGGAGACTTCCCCTTGCTCCACATTCTCTCCAGTATAAGCTGTCTTCTGTGTTTTTGACCTTAGCCACTCTAACAGGTGTAAGGTGGTATCTCAGAGTTGTTTTGATTTGTATTTCCCAGATAATTAGGGATGTTGAGCAATTCCTTGAATGTCTTTCAGCCATTTGAACTTCCTCTGTTGAGAATTCTCTGTTTAGTTCTATAGCCCATTTCTTAATTGGACTATTGGGCATTTTGATGTCTAATTTCTTGAGTTCTTTATATATTCTGGATATCAGCCCTCTGTCAGATGTGGGGTTGGTGAAGACCTTTTCCCACTCTGTAGGCTGTTGCTTTGTCTTGTTGACCATGTCCTTTGCTCTGCAAAAGCTTTTCAGTTTCAAGAGGTCCAATTGATTGATTGTTTCTCTCAGTGTCTGTGATAGGGGTGTTATATTTAGAAAGTGAACTCTGGTGCCACTGCCTTCAAGACTACTTCCTACTTTCAATTCTATCAGTTTCAGAGTACTTGGATTTATGTTGAGGTCTTTGATCCATTTGGATTTAAGTTTTATGCATGCTGACAGATATGGAGCTATTTGCAGCCTTCTACACATTGACATCAAGTTATGCCAGCACCATTTGTTGAAGATGTTTTCTTTTCTCCATTGTACATTTCTGGCTTCTTTGTCAAAAATTATATGTTCATAGGTGTGGGGGATAATGTCAGGGTCTTCAATTCCATTCCATTGTTCCACATGTCAGTTTTAATGCCAGTACCAAGCTGTTTTTATTAAAATAGCTCTATAGTAGAACTTGAGGACTCGGATTGTGATGTGATGCCTCCAGAGGTTGTTTTATTATACAGGATTCTTTTGGCTATCCTGGGTTTTTTTGTTTTTCCATATGAAATTGAGTATTATTCTTTCCAGATCTGTGAAGAATTGTTTTGCTAATTTGATGGGGATTACATTGAATCTGTAGATTGCTTTGGTAAGATCACCATTTTTACTATGTTAATCCTACCTATCCATGAGCATGGGAGATCTTTCCATTTTCTGACATCTTCTTCAATTTGTTTTTTTCAGGGACTTAAAGTTCTTGTCATATAGGTCCTTCACATGCTTAGTTAGAGTAACCCCAAGGTATTTTATAACATTTGTGGCTATTGTAAAGGGTGATGTATCTCTGATTTCCTTCTCAGCCTGTTTGTCTACTGTATATAGAAGGGCTACTGGTTTTTTTGAGTTGATCTTGTATCTTGCAATGTTACTGAAGGTTTTTATTAGCTGTATCAGTTCCTTGGTTGAATTTTTGGGATCACTCATGTATTCTCACATGTCATCTGCAAATAGGGAGAGCTTGACTTCTTCCTTTCCAATTTGTATCCACTTAATCTCTTTATGTTGTCTGATAGCTCTGGCTAGAACTTCAAGTACTATATTGAATAAGTACGGGAAGAGGGGAGAGCCTTGTCTTGTCCTTGATTTTAGTGGTATTGCTTTGAGTTTCTCTCCATTTAATTTGATGTTGGCTGTTGGCTTGCTGTAGATTGCCTTTATTATGTTTAGGTATGTTCCCTCTATTCCTGATCAATCCAAGACCTTTATCATGAAGGGGTGTTGGATTTTGTCAAATGCCTTTTCTGCATCTAGTGCGATGATCATGTGTGGTTTTTTTCCTTGAGTTAGTTTATATGGTGTATTATATTGATGGACTTTCGTATGTTGAACCACCCTTGCATCCCTGGGATGAAGCATACTTGATCATGATGGATAATTGTTTTGAGGTGTTCTTGGAGTCTGTTTGCCAGTATTTTGTTGTGTATTTTTGCATCATTGTTCATGAGGCAGATAAGTTTGTAGTTCTCTTTCTTTGTTGCATCTTTGTTTGGTTTAGGAATCAGGGTAATTGCAGTCTCATAGAAGGAGTTTAGTAATATTCCTTCTGCTTCTATTGTGTGGAACAATTTAAAGAGCATTGGTATTAAGTCTTATTTGAAGATCTGGTAGAATTCTTCACTGAAACTAACTGGTCCTGGGCTGTTTTTGGTTGGGAGAGTTTTAATGACTGATTCTATTTCCTTAGGTGTTATTGGACTATGAAAATGGTTTACCTGGTCTTGATTTAACTTAGGTATGTGATACCTATCCAGAATATTAACCATTTCATTTAGATTTTCCAGTTTTGTGGAGTAGAGGTTTTTGAAGTATGACCTGATGATTCTCTGGATTATGTCCCCCTTTTCATTTCTGACTTTGTTAATTTGGATGCTCTCCCTCTGTCTTTTGGTTAGTTTGGATAAGGGCTTGTCTATCTTGTTGATCTTCTCAAAGAACCAACTCTTTGTCTCATTAATCCTTTTTATTGCTCTCTTTATTTCTATTTTATTGATTTCAGCTCTCAATTTGATAATTTCCTGGTGTCTGTTCCTCCTGGGAGATTTTGCTTCTTCCTGTTCAAGGGCTATCAGGTGTGCTGTCAAGTCACTAGCATGAGATTTCTCCAGCTTCTTTATGTGGGAAATTAGTGCTATGAATTTCCCTCTTAGCACTGCTTTCATTGTATCCCATAAGTTTGGGTATGTGGTGTATTTATTTTCATTGATCTCTAGGAAGTTTTTAATTTCTTTCTTTATTTCTTCCTCAAGCCATTGGTGATTCAGTTGAGCATTGTTTAGTTTCCATGAGATTGTAGGACTTCTGTAGTTGTTTTAGTTGTTGAAATCTAACTTTAAAACATGGTGGTCTGATAGATCGCAGGAGGTTATTCCAATTGTTTTGTATGTGTTGAGATATGCTTTGTGGCCAAGTATGTGGTCGATTTTAAAGAAGGTTCCATGGGGTACTGAGAAGAAGGTATATTCTTTTTTGTTTGGGTGGAATGTTCTGTAGACATCAATTAAGTCCATTTGAGCCATAACATCAGTTAAGGCCATTATATCTCCGTTAAGTTTCAATTTGGCTTTTCTGTCCAGAGGTGAAAGTGGGGTGTTTAAGTCTCCCACTATTAATGTGTGGGGTTTTATATGTGATTTAAGCTTTAGTAATGTTTCTTTTACATATGTGGGTGCCCTTGTGTTTTGGGCATATATGTTCAGAATTGAGACTTCATCTTGGTGGATCTTTTCTGCGATGAGTATGTAATGTCCTTCATCATCTCTTTTGATTGATTTTAGTTTGAAGTCTATTTTGCTGGATATTAGGATGGCTACATCTGCTTGCTTCTTAAGAACATTTGATTGGAAATCATTTCCTAGCCTTTTATTCTTAGGAGGTGTCTGTCTTTGAATTTGAGGTGTGTTTCTTGTATGCAGCAGAAAGATGGGTCTTGATCTCATATCCATTCTGTTAGTCTGTGTCTTTTTATAGGTGGATTAAGTCCATTGATATTAAGGGATATTAATGACCAGTGATTGTTCTTTCATTTTATTATTTTTATTTGTTGGTGGTAGTGTGTGTGTACTTCTCTTCTTTGGGGTTTACTGCTGTGGTGTTATCTTTTGCCTGTGTTTTCATGGGTGTATTTGCCTTCCTTAGGTTGGAATTTTCCTTCTACTGCTTTCTGTAGGGCTGGGTTTGTGCATAAGTATTGTTTAAATCTGGTTTTGTCTTGGAAGGTCTTGTTCACTCCATCTATGTTGATTGAAAGTTTTGCTGGGTATATTAGTCTAGGTTGGCATCCATGGTCTCATAGTGTCTGCATTATATCTGTCCAGGTCCTTCTGACTTTCAAAGTCTCAATTGAGAAATCAGGTGTTATTCTGATGGGTTTGCCTTTATAAGTCACTTGGCCTCTTTCCTTTGCTGCCCTTAATATTTTTTCTTTATTATGTATGTTTAGTTGTTTAATTATTATGTGACAAAGGGACTTTTTTGGGGGGTCCAGTCTGTTTGGTGTTCTATAGGCTTCTTGTATGTTCATAGGCATTTCCTTCTTTAAGTTTGGAAAGTTTTCTTCTGTGATCTTGTTAAATATATTTTCTGTGCCTTTGAGTTGGTATTCTCCTGCTTCCTGTATCCCTATTATTTGTAGGTTTGGTCTTTTCATGGTGTCCTAAATTTCTAGGACATTTTGAGTCATTACTTTGTTGGTTTTAGTATTTTCTTTGACTGATGAATCTACTTCTTCTAACGTAATTTCAACACCAGAGATCCTCTCTTCCATCTCTTGCATTCTTTTGGTTATACTTGCATCTGAAGTTCCTGTTTGTTTACTCAGATTTTCTATTTCCAGCATTCCTTTTGCTAGTGTCTTCTTCATTTTTTCTATTTCCCTCTTCAGGTCTTGGACTGTCTCCCTTGGTTTTTCATGATTTTCTTTCAGGGACTTATTGTTTTCTTCTGCTTTAATTGTCCTTTCCTGTTGTTTTTTATAGCAGTCTTCCATTTTTTGTTTGTCTGTTCCTCCACTTTATTTTTGATTTCTTCTATATAAGGCTCTAGCCTCTTCATGATGTTACTTTTAAGGTTGTTTTCTTCTTCTTCTTCCATTCCGTGATGTTCAGGTTTAGCTGTTGGAGAAGGGCTAGGTTCTGTTGATGCTGTATTGGTCTTTATTTTGTTGTATGTACTTCTGCCTTGACGTCTGCCCATCTCCTTGTGGGTTCTTTCTTGGTCTTATCAGTGCACTTTGTCCATACAGAGCTGACAGATTTAGGGACCCTCTCTCTGGTACAGATGGAAGCTCTGGTCCAGATGAGATTGCTAGCCAGATAGGAGCTGGGGGGCTGGGCTCTGAGTCTCAGGATGTCCCTGGGGTCTCCTTATCTTGTCCAGATGGGAGTTCCAGGACAGGTTGGAAGCTCTGGTCCAGATGGGAGTACCAGGGTGGATGGTAGCTGGGGGCTGGTCTCTGATAATCAGGAAGTGGCTGGGGTCTCAGGCAAATGGGTGTGGGGGCAGGGTGTGGAGACTGCAGGATCTGCCTGTAGTCTTGAAAAAGGGGAGCCTTCCCGCAGGGCCTGCCTATTGGCAGGAACCTGGGGCCAAGTTGGGCAGGTCCTCCTGGGATGGCTGGTGCACAGGGGTGGGACACAAGGGCAGTTGCCTTTCTGACTATAACCCCAGGCACTCACCTCTGGTCCAGATGGGAGTTCTGGAGGCAGATGGGTGTTGGGGGCTGGTCTCTGAGTCTCAGGAAATGGTTGGTGTCTAGGGCAAGTGGGTGTGGGGGCAGGGTGTGGAGACTGCAGTGTCTGCCTGAATTCTTGGAAAAGGGGAGCCTTCCCACAGGGCCTGACAAATGGCCGGAAACTGGGGCCAAGTTGGGCAGGTCCTCCAGGGACAGCTGGTGCACAGGGGTGGGACCCAGGGGTAGTTGCCTCTCTGACTATAACCCCAGGCACTCACCTCTGGTCCAGATGGGACTTCTGGGGGCAGGATGTGGAGGTTGTAGGGTTCACCAGAGAGTCTTGGAGAGGGGGAACCTTGCCAGGGGGGGGGTCCTGTTCTATGGCCAGAACCTGGGACCCAGTTCAGCAGGTCTTCCCTGGACTGGCTAGTGCCCCGGGCTGTGACCATGGTGTGGCCATCTCTGGCTGTGATCCCAGGCACTCACCTCTGGTCCATATGGGAGTTCCAGGGCAGGATGGAAGCTGGGGGCTGGTCTCTGATTCTCAGGAAGTGGTTGGGGTCTCTGGCAAATGGGTGTGGGGGCAGGGTGTGGAGACTGCAGGATCTGCCTCTCTATGCTGCCTTTTTAATGATGTAAAGATGTGTTGCATTTGTTCATGCTACATTTTTTAATTTTGTAAGGATGTGTTATATTTATTACACCTTAACTGCCTAAGGCAAATGCTTGGTCTAATAAAAAGATAAAGAGCCAATAGTTATACAGGAGAGGGATAGAATGGGCTGCTAGGAAGACAGAATAAATAGGAGGATAAATCTAGACTCAAGAAGAATGAGACAGAGGAAAAGTAGAAGGGAATGAGGAAGAAAAAGAGGAAGACATCTGGGGCCAGCTTGCCAAGGAGCTGCCAACCATCTAGACTGAGTAGGACATACAGAAGGGAAGAAATATAGAAAGCCCCAAGGAAAACCATAGATAAGAGAAAACAAGAAATAAGTATAAAACTGAGCATCCATAATTAATACTAAGTGTCTGTGTCATGATTTGGAAGCTGGTTGGTAGCCCAAAAGAAAGCCTGTTGTTACACCACAATCCATAGACCCAGAAAGGTTAGATAACAAGGAAGGCTCTAACAGGGATGCTTGTATCTCCTTGGGAAGGGGGATAGAATATGTTTTCTGAGGAGACTAGAGGCAGTTTGGAGTGGTAACTGGAGGTGAGAATAAAGAGGGAGAGTATTGAGAGAGAAGACTGAATTGGAGGGCGTTTGGGAGAGCAGTGTGGAACACCTAGCAAGGTTTCCTAGTAATGGAGGATTTGATGCTGGAACTAGCCATCCTCTGTAACCAGGCAAGTCTTCCTGTGGTGGGATTGAATACCAATCCAATCACAAAAAATATTTGACATACAGTCTATCCAGCCTACAAGATGTGCTGGTGCATTACAGGCATAAAACTTGTGGGCATGGCCTATTAAAGACTAGTATAATTTGAAGCCCATGCTAAGAGAGGGAGGGAGCCCACTCCTGACACTGACTAGATGATCAGAAACCAGAGGCTGGATAGCCCAGAGACCTATGGTAGAAAAAAATCAATAAAATATTTCATCGCAATATTCTTATATACTCATAATCAGGTGTCTATCCCAATCATGAAAAGAGAGTTCTCCTCTGGCAGTTCATGTGAGCAACTGCAGAGACCCACAGCCAGGCATTAGGCAAAGAGAGAGCCCAATGTGGAGATCTCCATTGGATTCCTCCCCATCTCAGGAAACTGCAAGGAAGAGGAAGAGGAAGAATTTTAGGACCCAGAGAGGGTAAGGGAAATCAGGAGAAGATGGTACACAGATGTCAACTGAACAGAGCTCATAGGGGCTCACAGAGACTAAAGTAGTAATCAAGGAACCCGTAGGAAACTACACTACGTCCTCCATTCATATGTTATGGTTAGCTTTGTGTTGTTTTGAGACTCCTAACAGTGGGAGTGGGGGTGTCTGTCACTCTTTCTTCTGTTCTTGGGAACCTTTTCCTCCTATTTAGTTATCTTGCCAAGCCTTGACGTGAGGGTTTGTACTGAGCCTCATTTTATCTTGTTATGCTGTGTTCAGTGGATATCCCTGGAACACTTATTCCTTTCTGAATGTAATGGAGGAAAAGCAGATCTGGAAAGAGGGGGAGTGGGGGGACTGAGAGGAATGTGAGAGAAACAGGGAGGAAGACTGGGGGACGAAAATGTGGCCAAAATGTATTGAAAACAAAACATAAAAAGATTTCTTACAAGTTTTACAGGAGACCTGGTTTTGACTCCAAGCACCCACACTGACAGTTTAAAAACATCTGTAATCTCCAGTTCCAGGGGATAGGACACTATGTTCTATTCTCCATTTTCTCTACATATATATGATACACACACACACACACACACACACACACACACACACACACATATATATACATACATACATAGATATAGATAGATATACATGAAGACAAATACTCATATACATAAAATGAGTGTGAATAAATCTTTTTCTCTTAAATATGAAAAACACAAAGAAAGAAAATAAACAATTCATATCCAGAAGTAGAATAAATCTAATAATGTGCAATTATTTAAGGACTTGTGAAATGACTTAGTAGATTAAAACATTTGCAGCAAAGGCTAAACACCTGAATTTGAATCCTGATAATACACAATGGACAGAAGGTGTCTTCTGACCTTCACACATCATTCTCTCTCTCTCTCTCTCTCTCTCTCTCTCTCTCTCTCTCTCTCTCTCATACACACACACTCAAGAGCATTTTACATATAATAAATATAATGTATTTTAATTTAATTAACGATGAATATATCCTGATGGGGAGGTTTGAAGAATAGTTCATAATGAATAGGGCTGTCTTTTAAAATTCAGGGTATAAACAAGAGCAGGTAAGATTAAAAAGTCAGACAATTAAAATAATTGCAGACAGAATATAAACTATTTGTTGATCAAACATCCCAGGAAACAGAAAATTAAAGTTTAAATTTGAGCAAAAAGATTTATTCGTATGGTAGGCACATGAATTTTGATCTTGTTGAAAGAACTAGCAGAAATTGACACAGATAGGTGACACAGGACCTAAATTCCCAGGGTCAAAGAGATCTATGATTTGCAGTTGGGTAACTATAGGAACCTTTATCACTCGACAACATACTGATACACACAACCATGATCACTGTCACTACAAATGCCTTTATGTCTGTGAGAGTCTCCTTATGTGACCTAGTCTTGCCTGATCTGCAACTTTTCCACCCTCTGCCTTTGAAAGCCCAGAAGACAGCAAAGCTCAATATACTTGTATTACTCATTTACTTTTAAACAAATGATTTGCTGTTAAAATAAAATGAATTTTAAACAAAAAGGAACTGAAATGGTATTGATAATTTTCTTTCATGTGATGTAACACAAAAAAATGTGTTAGAAATGTAAAACACTCATAGATAAAAATGGATTTTCTGTGTCAAGGTCATATGTAAAATTCAATGTGTAAGGAAAATAATATATGCTGTTAAATATAGGTGAGGAAAAATATGCTAATTGTTATGTAAATAAATACAAATTCTAATAAATAATGGCATGTATGAAAGGAAAGATTAAAAATAATATTGCAGTCATGACACATTTTATAATTTCAAGTTGTGCTGCAAGGACATAAATATAGTAGATTTTGAATTCAGGACATTTAACTTTCTTGAACATAAAATAATGTGTGAGCTGTAATTACAGACACAGAAAAATATCTAATTTAATATTTTTAGAACATGTTAAATTTAACAAAACATGTTTATTGTATTTATAATTATGTGTGATTATGTTCATTTGTCTTTAATCCATGCAATTTTGCCTACCAAAGATAAAATTTTAGTGTATGATGAAATTATATAACATATTACCACAAGTATTACAATTGTTGTAACTTGAATGTTTTCAAGAAAAATCATACCATTTATTGTATCAAATGATGATTATGTAACATGTTGGAAAGGATGACAATACTTTAGTTTTTCAATCAATTTTATTGTCATTGATTTATTACAAATTCTGAAAATTGACATATAAGTTTACAAAAATGAAGTCTGTATCAATTTATACTTAGTAAAATATGATAAATTCTTTCTCAAAAATAGAATGTAGTTTTAATTTTCTTGTATAAAGTTATGTTTAAATAACTTTAAATTTGTTCGTTGTTGCCCCGGAGCTCCCATCTGGACAAGATACAGAGATCCTAGCCACTTCCTGAGACTCAGAGAACATCCCCCAGCTCCCAGCCGACTAGCACTCACATCTGGACCAGAGTTCCCATCTGGCCCAGAGCTTCCATCTGGACCAGAGAGAGGATTCCTGAATCTTTCAGCTCTGTCTGGACAAAGTGTGCTGGTAAGACCACAAACAAATCTACCAGGAGATGGGCAGACATCAAGGCAGAAGTGCATACATCAAAATAAAGAGCAATACAGCATCAACAAAACCTAGCCCTTCTCCAACAGCTAGACCTGAACACCACGGAATGGAAGAAGCAGAAGAAAACAACCTTATAAGTGACATCATGAAGAGGCTAGAGCCTTATATAGAAGAAATCAAAAATGAAGTGGAGGAACAGAAAAAGAAAATAAGAATGGTATAAAAAACTAGAGGAAAGGACAAATAAAGCAGAGGAAACCAATAAATCCATGAAAGAAAATCATGAAAAAGCAATGAAACAGATGAGGGAAATAGTCTATGACCTGAAAAGGGAAATAGAAAAACTGAAGAAGACAGAGGGAATACTCGAAATAGAAAATCTGACTAAACGAACATGAAATGCAGATGCAAGTATAACCAACAGAATGCAAGAGATGGAAGACAGGATCTCTGGTGAGGAAGATACGGTAGAAGAAATAGATTCATCAGGCAAAGAAAACACTAAAGCCAACAAAATCATGACCCAAAATGTCCAAGAAATTTGGGACACCATGAAAAGATTTAAAATATGAGTAATAAGGATAGAGGAAGAAGAATACCAACTCTAAGGCACAGAAAATATACTTAACAAGATCATAGAAGGAAATTTTCCCAACTTAAAGAGGGAAATGCCTATGAAGATACAAGAAGCCTATAGAACAACAAACAGACTAGACCCCCCCAAAAAAAAACCCTTGCCACATAATAATTAAACAACTAAATATAGAGAATATAGAAACAATATTAAGAGCAGCAAAGGAAAAAGGCCAAGTGATTATAAAGTCAAACCCATCAGAATAACACAAGATTTCTCATTGGAGACTTTGAGAGCCAGAAGGACCTGGACAGATATAATGCAGACACTAAGAGACCATGGATGCCAGCCTAGACTAAAATACCCAGCAAAACATTCAATCATCATAGGCGAAGTGAACAAGACATTCCAAGACAAAGCCAGGTTTAAACGATACTTACCCATAAATGCAGCCCTACAGAAAGCACTAGAAGGAAAATACCAACCTTAAGAAGTAAGATAAACCCCCAAAAATACAGACAATAGATAACACCACAGCAGTAAACCCCAAAGAAGAGAAGTAAACACACATGCACACTACTACCAAAAAACAAAACAAACAAATAAACAAACAAAAAACAGGAATGAACACTCACTGGGCATTAACAATCCTTAATATCAATGGATTTAATTATCCTATAAAAATAAACAGGATAACTGAACGGATATGAAAGCAGGACCCAACTCTCTGCTGCATACAAGAAACGCACCTCAAATTCAAAGACAGACACTACCTAAGAATAAAAGGCTTGGGAAAGAATTCCCAATCAAATGGACTTAAGAAGCAGGCAGGTGTAGCCATCCTAATATCCAACAAAATAGACTTCAAACTAAAATCAATCAAAAGAGATGATGAAGGACATTACATACTCATGGCAAGAAAGATCCACCAAGATAAAGTTTCAATTCTGAACATTTATGCCCCAAACACAAGGGCAAACACATATGTCAAAGAAACATTACTAAAGCTTAAATCACATATAAAACCCCACACATTAATTGCTGGAGACTCCAATAGTCCACTTTCACCAATGGACAAACCTGTCAAATTGAAACTTAACAGAGAAATAAAGGACTTAATTGATGTTATGACTCAAATGGACTTAATCAATATCTACAGAACATTCCACCCAAACAAAAAAGAATATACCTTCTTCTCAGTACCCCATGGAACCTTCTCTAAAATTGACCACATACTTGGCCACAAAGCAAATCTCAACAGATACAAAACAATTGGAATATCCTCCTGCATTCTATCAGATACTATGGTTTAGAGTTAGATTTCAACAACAACAAAAAGTACAGAAAACCTACAATTTCATGGAAACTAAATAATGCTCAACTGAATCACCAATGGCTTAAGGAAGAAATAAAGAAAGAAATTAAAGACATCCAGAGGTCAATGAAAATGAATACACCACATACCAAAACTTATGGGACACTAAGAAAACAGTGTTAAGAGGGAAATTCATAGCACTAAATTTCCACATAAAGAAGTTGGAGAAATCTCATACTAGTGACTTAACAGCACACTTGACAGCTCTAGAACAGGAAGAAGCAAAGTCTCCCAGGAAGAATAGATGCCAGGAAATTATCAAATTGAGAGCTGAAATAAATAAAGTAGAAACAAAGATAACAATACAAAAAATTAATGAAACAAAGAGTTGGTTCTTTAAGAAAATCAACAAGATAGACAAGCTCCTATCCAAATTAACCAAAAGACACAGAGAGAGCATCCAAATTCACAAAACCAAAAATGAAAAGGGGGACATAACAACAGACAATGAGGAAATTCAGAGAATCATCAGGTCATTCTTCAAAAAGCTCTACTCCACAAAACTGGAAAATCTAAAAGAAATGGATAATTTTCTAGATAGGTACCACATACCTAAGTTAAGTCAAGACCAGATAAACCATTTAAATAGTCCAATAACCTCTAAGGAGATAGAAACAGTCATTAAAATATCCCAACCAAAAAAAGCCCAGGACCAGATGGTTTCAGTGCAGAATTCCACCAGAGCTTCAAAGAAGTCTTAATACCAATACTCTAAATTGTTCCACACAATAGAAGCAGAAGAAATATTACCAAACTCCTTTGAGGCTACAATTACCCTGATTCCTAAAACAAACAAAGCTGCAACAAAGAAAGAGAAAAACAGACACATCTCCCTAATGTACATTGATGGAAAAATACTCAATAAAATACTGGCAAACAGACTCCAAGAACACATCAAAACAATTATCTACCCTGATCAAGTAGGCTTCATACCAGAGATGGAAGGGTGGTTCAACATATGAAGACTGTCAATGTAATACACCATATAAATAAACTCAAAGAAAAAAGCCACATAATCATCTCACTAGATACAGAAAAGGCATTTGACAAAATCCAACACCCCTTAAAGATAAAGGTCTTGGAGCGACCAGGAATACAGTGAACATACATAAACATAAATAAGGCAATTTACAGCAAGCCAACAGCCAACATCACAATAAAATAGAGAAACTCTAAGCGATTCCACTAAAATCAGGAACAAGTCAATGCTGTCCCCATAATTATTCAATATATTACTTGAAGTTCTAGCCAGAGCAATAAGAGAACATAAGGAGATTAAGTGGATACAAATTGGAAAGGAAGAAGTCAAGCATTCCCTATTTGTAGATTACATGATAGTTTATATGAGTGACCCCAAAAATTCAACTAAGGAACTGATACAGGTTATAAACACATACAGCAACATAGCAGGATACAAGATCAACCCAAAAAATCATTAGCCTTCCTATGTACAATGGACAAACAGGCTGAGAAGGAAACCAGAGATACATCACGCTTTACAATGGCCACAAATGATATAACATACCTTGGGGTTACTGTAACAAAGCAAGTGAAGGACTTATATCACAAGAACTCTGAGTCCCTGAAAAATGAAATTAAATAAGATGTCAGAAAATGGAAAGATCTCAGATGCTCATAGATAGGCAGGATTAACATAGTAAAAATAGCAATCTTACCAAAAGCAATCTACAGATTCAATGCAATTCCCATCAAATTACCAACACAATTCTTCACAGACCTGGAAAGAATAATACTCAACTTCATATGGGAAAAAACAAACAAACAAACAAAAAACAGAATAGCCAAAAGAATCCTGTACAATAAAACAACCTCTGGAGGCATCACGATCCCTGACCTCAAGCTCTACTCCAGAGCTACAGTAATAAAAACAGCTTTGTACTGGCATAAAAACCAATATGTGGACCAATGGAATCTAATTGAAGACCCTGACATTAACCCACGCACCTATGAACATATAATTTTTGACAAAGAAGCCAAAAATGTACAATGGAAAAAAGAAAGCATCTTCAACAAATGGTGCTGGCATAACTGGATGTCAATGTGCAGAAGGCTGCAAATAGATCCATATCTGTCACTGTGCACAAAACTGAAGTCCAACTGGATCAAAGACCTCAACATAAATCCAGTTACTCTGTACCTGATTTAAGAGAAAGTAGGAAGTAGTGTTGAATGCATTGGCACTGGAGATCACTTTCTAAATAGAACACCAGTAGCACAGACACTGAGAGAAACAATCAATCAATGGGACCTGTTGAAACTGAGAAGCTTTTGTAGAGCAAAGGACACAGTCAAAAAGAAAAAGCTATAGCCTACAGAATGGGAAAAGGTCTCCACCAACCCCACATCTGACTGAGGGCTAATATCCAGAATATATAAAGAACTCAAGAAATTAGACATCAAAATGCCCAACAGTCCAATTAAGAAATTGGCTATAGAACTAAACAGAGAATTCTCAACAGAGGAAATTCAAATGGCTGAAAGACATTTAAGGAATTGCTCAACATCCCTAATTATCTGGAAATGCAAATCAAAACAACTCTGAGAAACCACCTTACAGGTGTCAGAAGGGCTAAGATCAAAAGCACAGAAGACAGTTTATGCTGGAAAGGATGTGGAGCAAGGGGAACACTCCTCCACTTCTGGTGGGAATGCAAGCTTGTACAGCCACTTTGGAAATCAATATGGCACTTCCTTAGAAAATTGGGAATCCATCTCCCCCAAGACCCAGCTGTAGCACTCTTGGGCATATACCCAAGGAATGCTCAATCTTACCACAAGGGCATTTGCTCAGCTATGTTCATATCAGCTTTGTTTGTAATAGCTAGAACCTGGAAACAACCTAGATGTCCTACAACTGAAGAATGGATAAAGAAAATGGTACATATACACAATGGAGTACTACTCAGCAGAGAAAAAAATGACATCATGAGTTTTGCAGGCAAATAGATGGATCTAGAAAAAAATCATTCTGAGTGAGGTAACCCAAACTCAGAAATACAAACATGTTATGTAGTCCCTCATAGGAGTATATTAGATTTAAAACAGGATGAGTTGCTACTCACAACTCCAGGGAGGCTACCTAGAAAACAGCACCCTAAGAAGGACACAGGGATCGCCCAATGATAGAGAAATGGATGAGATCTACATGAACATCCTGCATATGAGTGGGGGTACTGAAGGGCAAGCTTCAAGGGAAAGAGATGCAGAAAATCCCATCTGGATCAAGAACAGAGAGTGAGAACAAGGAATAGTCCGTGATAAATGAAGACCACATGAGAACAGGAAGAAGCAAAGTGCTAGAGAGGTCCCCAGAAATCTACAAAGTTTCCTCCACTGTAGACTGCTGGCAATGGTCAAGAGAAATCCCAAACTGACCAAGTCTGGTGATCAGATAGCCAAACACCCTAACTGTCATTGCTAGAACTCTCATCCAATAACTGATCGAAGTGGATGCAGAGATCCTCGGCCAGGCCCCAGGTGGAGCTCCAGGAGTCCAAATTTCTAGAAAGAGGAGGGACTGTCTGAGTGAGAATTGTTGATACCATGATTGGAAAAAGCACGGGAACAAATAGCCAAACTAATGGAAACACATGAACTATGAACTAAAAGCTGAGGAGCCCCCAACTGGATCAGGCCCTTGGGATATGTGGGACAGTTGATTAGCTTGAACTGTTTGATAGGCACCCAGGCAGTGGAACCTGGACCTGTCCTTAATGCATGAACTGGCTGTTTGGAACCTGGGGCTCATGGAGGGACACTTTGCTCAGCCTGAGAGGAGGGGACTGGACCTGCCTGGACTGAATCTACCAGGTTGAGCTGAATCCCCAGGGTAGTATTTGCCCTGGAGGAGATGGGAATGGGGAATTAGCTGTGGAAGAGATGGGGGCAGAGATGGGGGGGTGGGGGAAAGCAGAACCCATGGCTAATATATATAATTAAATTAAATTAGAAAAACAAAGAAAAACATTTAAAAATGTGTTTATTGCTTTACTTAAGCTAAGAAAATAAAAGTATTTGATATAAGTTTAATGCATCATTTTATGCACAATATCACATTTAATGACATTTATTTGAGTGAATATGAATGTTTCCATGTAATATGTGTTGCTTTCTCTGGCACAAATTTATTGGTTTAGAGAGAGTACTATATTTATCAATCTATGTTGCCATTCACAATTTAAATGCATATTTTAAAACTTTGATAACATGAAAATATTTCATAATCATATTTATTTTAGTCAAAGTAAATATCATTAACTATATCTTAAACCGATTATTTTTTATCATTTTCTTTTTATGTTGCAATATGGAAGAAGGATATGATGTCATTCACTGTTGTATATCTAGTGGTTTGATGTGGCAAATTCTATATTGTCATTTACTATAATGCAAGAAATGAAAAACGTTGATTCTAACTGAGCAGATAGAACACAGACAGACTCCTCACTTCCATGCAGACCTGTTACCTTAAAAATAAAATCATATAGAAAAAAAAACCAAATTAAAGAAACGGTGCCAATATATTGGTTATGTTACTTACAATATTTTAGGTTCCAGAATAGAATCACATAAAAATCACAAAAAAATGTGCTTGTATTTAACACATAATTAATGTATATGAATGGTAAGAAAATATGTAACACTACAGGATTGGTTATAATGGGATATATGGATTGTCAGAATAGGTTCATCTTTTTTTTTTTTTGACATCAGAGACAGAAACACACTTGAGTACATTCCACAGGCTTTGTACAAAATGGAAATAGATGCAAATAGTTCATAATTTTAAGACCTTTCCTTTTCACACTAGAAACCAAATAAAATGCTGCTATGATTTTTCTTACTGAAAGCTTGTTTCATTCCTATAACATATTATACTTTATATATAGTAATAATATATAAATTCTTTTTGAAGAGAATATATGTCTATAAACATGTAATGTATGGGTATATGCATGTAAATATGTATATGTATGTGTATGGTGTGTGTGTGTGTGTGTGTGTGTGTGTGTGTGTGTGTGTAAGCAATAAGACTCCATATAATGTCTTTCTCTGATTCACCTAACTACAGATTAAGAATATTTGAGAAACAATCATGTCAATACTGAATATGCAGAAAGGTTTTGTTCTTACAATTATTTAAATAACATATAATTTAAAATACCTATATAGCTGTCTAAGTTAGGGATCTATTGCTGAAATTAAACAGAAATGAAAGCAAATTGGGGAGGAAAGAGTTTACTTGACTTAAATTTTCACAAACCTGTTCATCATTGGAGGAAGTCAGGAAGTCAAACAGGGCAGGAATCAGGAGGAAGGAGCCTATGCAGAGGCCTTGAAGGAATGTTGCTCAACCTGCTTTCTTATATCACCAGGCACCACCTGCTGAATGGGTGGCAAACCATTAATGTGCTGGGCCCTCCCAAATGCATTACTAATTAAGAAAGTGCTCTACAAATTTGCCTACAGCCCAGGCTTACAGAGGCATTTTTCTCAGTTGAAGTTTCTTCTCTCAGATGATGTCAGCTTGTGTCAAGTTGGCTTAAAATTAGCCAGGACAACTGACTCCATCAAGTTGACACACAAATACATACTCTTAGGCCGAAACTTTCCTTTTTGTATCCCCAAAATCACACATCAATATAAACAACATAATATACAAATAATTTTATAACTTAAGAAGTCCCACACTGTTTACAAATTTAAACACTATAAAATCTATTTTATTTAAAAAATCCAATCTGGAGTTTCCGTCTGCCCCGGAACTCCCATCTGGACCAGAGGTAAGTGCCTGGGTTATAGTCAGAGAGGCAACTGCACCTGGGTGCCACCGCTGGACAAAGGCCACTCCGGGAGGACCTGACAAACTTGGCCCCAGTTGCCTGTCAATCAGCAGGCCCTGCAGGAAGGCTCCCCTTTTCCAAGACTAGAGGCAGACACTGCAGTCTCCACACACTGCCCCCACACCCATCTGCTGGAGACCCCAGGCACTTCCTGAGAATCAGAGACCAGCCCCCAGCTTCCATCCTGCCCTGGAACTCCCATCTGGACCAGACACCAGAGGAACTCCCATCTGGACAAGAGTAGCTCATATCTGGACAAAATAAGGAGACAGCAGGGACTTCCCGAGACTCAGAGTCCAGCCCCAAAGCTCCTATCCTGACAGCACTCTCATCTGGACCAGCTCTCCGATCTTGCCAGAGCTACCATCTGGACCAGAGAGAGGCTCCCTAAATCTGTCAACTCTCTCTGGACCAAGTACACTGATAAGACCAAGAACGAACACAAGAGGAGATGGGCAGACTTCAAGGCAGAAGTACACACAACAAAATAAAGAGCAATACTGAATCACCAGAACCTAGCCCTTCTCCAACAGTTAGACCTGAACATCACAGAATGGAAGAAGAAGAAGAAGAAGAAGAAGAAGAAGAAGAAGAAGAAGAAGAAGAAGAAGAAGAAAACAACCATATAAGTAACATCATGAAGAGGCTAGAGCCTTATATAGAAGAAATCAAAAATAAAGTAGAGGAACAGACAAACAAAAAATGGGAAGAATGCTATAAAAAACTAGAGGAAAGGACAATTAAGGCAGAAGAAAACAATAAATCATTGAATGAAAATCATGAAAAACCAAGGGAGACAATCCAAGATCTGAAGAGGGAAATAGAAAAAATGAAAAAGACACTAGCAGAAGGAATGTTGGAAATAGAAAATCTGAGTAAACAAACAGGAACTTAAGAGGCAAGGATAACCAACAGAAAGCAAGAGATGGAAGAAAGAATCTCTGGTGTTGAAGATTCAGTAGAAAAAATAGATTCATCAGTCAAAGAAAACATTAAAAGCAACAAAGTCATGACTCAAAATGTCCAAGAAATTTGGGACACCATGAAAAGACCAAACCTAGGAATAATAGGGATAGAGGAAGGAGAAGAATACCAACTCAAAGGCACAGAAAATATATTTAACAAGATCATAGAAGAAAACTTTCCCAACTTAAAGAAGGAAATGCCTATAAAGATACAAGAAGCCTATAGAACACCAAACAGACTAGACCCCGCCCCCAAAAAAGTCCCATTGGCACATAATAATTAAACAACTAAACATACAGAATAAAGAAAGAATATTAAGGGCAGCAAAGGAAAAAGGCCAAGTGACTTATAAAGGCAAACCCATCAGAATAACACTGGATTTCTTGATGGAGACTTTGAAAGTCAGAAGGACCTGGACAGATATAGGGCAGACACTAAGACACCATGGATGCCAGCCTAGACTAATATACCCAGCAAAACTTTCAATCATCATAGATGGAGTGAACAAGACCTTCCAAGACAAAACCAGACTTAAACAATACTTATCCACAAACCCAGCCCTACAGAAAGCACTAGAAGGAAAATTCCACCCTAAGGAAGGCAAATACACACATGGAAACAGAGGCAAAAGGTAACACCACAGCAGTAAACCCCAAAGAAAAGAAGTACACACACACTACCACCAAAAAATAAAAATAACAACAGCAATGAATAGTCACTTGTCATTAATATGCCTTAACATCAATGGACTTTATTCACGTATAAAAAGACACAGACTAACAGAATGGATATGAAAACAGGACCCATCTTTCTGCTGCATACAAGAAACACACCTCAAATTCAAAGACAGACACCTCCTAAAAATAAAAGGCTGGGAAAAGACTTTCCAATCAAATGGTCTTAAGAAGCAAGCAGGTGTAGCCATCCTAATATCCAGCAAAATAGACTTCAAACTAAAATCAATCAAAAGAGATGATGAAGGACATTACATACTCATCGCAGGAAAGATCCACCAAGATGAAGTTTCAATTCTGAACATTTATGCCCCAAACACAAGGGCATCAACACATGTAAAAGAAACATTACTAAAGCTTAAATCACATATAAAACCCCACACATTAATAGTGGGAGTCTTCAACACCCCACTTTCACCTATGGACAGATCGGCAAAATTGAAACTTAACAGAGAAATAATGGTCTTAACTGATGTTATGGCACAAATGGGCTTAATTGATATCTACAGAACATTCCACCCAAACAAAAAAGAATATACCTTCTTCTCAGCACCCCATGGAACCTTCTCTAAAATCGACCACATACTTGGCCACAAAGCAAATCTCAACAGATACAAAACAATTGGAATAACCCAGTGTTCTATCAGACCACCATGGTTTAAAGTTAGACTTCAACAAACAAAAAATCAAAACCTACACAAATCCTACAATCTCATGGAAACTGAACAATGCTCAACTGAATCACCAATGGGTTAAGGAAGAAATAAAGAAAGAAATTAAAGACTTCCTAGAGATCAATGAAAATGAATACACCATATACCCAAATTTATGGGATACTATGAAAGCAGTGCTAAGAGAGAAATTCATAGCACTGAATGCCCACATAAAGAAGCTGGAGAAATCTCACACTAGTGACTTGACAGCACACCTGAAAGCCCTTGAACAGGAAGAAGCCAAGTCTCCCAGGAGGAACAGATGCCAGGAAATTATCAAATTGAGAGCTGAAATCAATAAAATAGAAATAAAGAGAACAAAACAAAGGATTTATAAAACAAAGAGTTGGTTCTTTGAGAAGATCAACAAGATAGACAAGCCCTTATCCAAACTAACCAAAAGACAGAGGGAGAGCATCCAAAGTAACAAAGTCAGAAAAAAAAAGGGGGACATAACAACAGACAATGAGGAAATCCAGAGAATCATCAGGTCATACTTGCAAAAACTCTACTCCACAAAACTAGAAAATCTAAAAGAAATGGATAATTTTCTGGATAGGTACCACATACCTAAGTTAAATCAAGACCAGATAAACCATTTGCATAGTCCAATAACCCCTAAGGAAATAGAATCTGTCATTAAAAGTCTCCCAACCAAAAAAAGCCCTGGACCTGATGGCTTCACTGCAGAATTCTAACAGATCTTCAAAGAAGACTTAATACCAATACTCTTTAAATTGTTCCACACAATAGAAGAAGAAGGCCTATTACCAAACTTCTCCTATGAGGCTTAATTACCCTGATTCCCAAACCAAACAAAGATGCAACAAAGAAAGAGAACTTCAGAACAATCTCCCTCATGAACATTGATACAAAAATACTCAATAAAATTCTGGCCAACATAATCCAAGAACACATCAAAACAATTATAAACCGTGATCAAGTAGGCTTCATCAAAGGGAAGCAAGGGTGGTTCAACATACGAAAGTCCATCAATATAATACACCATATAAACAACCTCAAAGAAAAAAACCACATGATTATCTCACTAGATGCAGAAAAGGCATTTGACAAAATCCAACACCCCTTCATGATAAAGGTCTTGGATTGATCAGGAATAGAGGGAACATACCTAAACATAATAAAGGCAATCTACAGCAAGCCAACAGCCAACATCAAATTAAATGGAGAGAAACTCAAAGCAATACCACTAAAATCAGGAACAAGGCAAGACTGTCCCCTCTTCCCAAACTATAGTACTTGAAGTTCTAGCCAGAGTTATAAGACAACATAAAGAGATTAAGGGGATACAAATTGGAAAGGAAGAAGTCAAGCTCTCCCTCTTTGCAGATGACGTGTTAGTATACATGAGTGACCCCAAAAATTCAACCAAGGAACTGATACAGCTAATAAAAACCTTCAGCAACATTGCAGGATACAAGATCAACTCAAAAAAATGAGTAGCCATTCTATATACAGTAGACAAACAGGCTGAGAAGGAAATCAGAGATACATCACCTTTTACAATAGCCACAAATGTTATAAAATACCTTGGGGTTACTCTAACTAAGCATGTGAAGGACCTATATGACAAGAACTTTAAGTCCCTGAAAAAACAAATTGAAGAAGATGTCAGAAAATGGAAAGATCTCCCATGCTCATGAATAGGCAGGATTAACATAGTAAAAATGGTGATCTTACCAAAAGCAATCTACAGATTCAACTCAATTCACATCAATTTACCAACATAATTCTTCACAGATCTGGAAAGAATAATACTCAACTTCATATGGAAAAACAAAAAACCCAGGATAGCCATAAGAATCCTGTACAATAAAACAACCTCTGGAGGCATCACAATCCCCGACTTCAATCTCTACTATAGAGTTATTTTAATAAAAACAGCTTGGTACTGGCATAAAAACCGACATGTGGACCAATGGAATCTAATTGAAGACCCTGACATTAACCTGCACACCTATGAACATATAATTTTTCACAAAGAGTCCAAAAATGTGCAATGGAAAAAGAAAGCATCTTCAACAAATGGTGCTGGCATAACTGGATGTCAATATGTAGAAGGCTGCAAATAGATCTATATCTGTCACCCTGCACAAAACTTAAATCCAAGTGGATCAAAGACCTCAACATAAATCCAGTTACTCTGAACCTGATAGAAGAGAAAGTAGGAAGTACTCTTGAATGCATTGGCACCGGAGATCACTTTCTAAATATAACACCAGTAGCACAGACACTGAGAGAAACAATCAATCAATGGGACCTGTTGAAACTGAGAAGCTTTTGTAGAGCAAAGGACACGGTCAACAAGACAAAGCGACAGCCTACAGAATGGGAAAAGGTCTTCACCAACCCCACATCTGACAGAGGGCTGATATCCAGAATATATATAGAACTTAAGAAATTAGACATCAAAATGCCCAACAGTCCAATTAAGAAATTGGCTATAGAACTAAACAGAGAATTCTCAACAGAGGAGGCTCAAATGGCTGAAAGACATTTAAGGAATTGTTCAACATCCCTAATTATCCGGGAAATGCAAATCAAAATGACTCTGAGATACCACCTTACACCTGTCAGAATGGCTAAGATCAAAGGCACAGAAGACAGCTTATGCTGCAGAGGATGTGGAGCAAGGGGAACACTCCTCCACTGCTGGTGGGAATGCAAGCTTGTACAGACACTTTGGAAATCAATATGGTGCCTCCTTAGAAAATTTTGAATCCACCTCGCCCAAGACCCATCTGTAGCACACTTGGGCATATACCCAAGGTATGCTCAATCATACCACAAGGGCATTTGCTCAGCTACATTTGTATCAGCTTTGTTTGTAATAGCCAGAACCTGGAAACAACCTAGATGCCCTTCATCTGTAGAATGGATAAAGAAAATATGGTACATATACACAATGGAGTACTACTCAGCAGAGAAAAACAATGACATCATGAGGTTTGCAGGCAAATGGATTTCTAGACGAAATCATCCTGAGTGAGGTAACCCAGACTCAGAAGGACAAACACGGTATGTACTCACCCATAGGAGGATACTAGATGTAAAACAAAGACGACTAGACTGCTACACAACTCTAGGGAGACTACCTAGAAAACGGGACCCTAGGAAAGACCCAAGGATCAACCAATGCCAAAGAAATGGATGAGATCTACATGAACAACCTGGATGACAGTGGGAGTAATGAAGGGCAAGATTTGAGGGAAAGAAAGCATAGGAGATCATGAGATTCCAACTGGATCAAGCACAGAAAGGGAGAATGAGGTATAACAGACCATGAAAAATGAAGACCACATGAGACCAGGAATAGGCAGAGTGCTCGAGAGGTCCCCAGAAATCCACAATGATATATCCTCTGTAGTCTGCTGGCAATGGTCGAGAGAAAGCCTGATCTGACCTAGTCTAGTGATGAGATGGCCAAACACCCTAACAGTTGTCTTGGAACTCCCATCCAATAACTGATGGAAGTGGATGCTGAGATCCTCAGCCAGCCCCTAGGTGGAGCTCCAGGTGTCCAACTGTTGAGAATGAGGAGGGTATGTAAGAGAGTGAATTGTTGAATCCAAGATTGCAAAAAGTAGCCAAACGAATGGAAGCACATGAATTATGAACCAAAGTCTGTGGAGCCCCCAGCTGGATCAGACCCTCTTGATAAGTGAGACCTTTGAAAAGCTTGATCTGTTTGGGGGGCATCCAGTCTGTGGGACCAGGATCTGTCCTTAGTGCATGAGCTGGCTGTTTGAAACTTTGGGCTTACACACGGACACTTTGCTCAGTCTGGAAGGAGGTGACAGGACCTGACTGTACTGAATCTACCAGGTTTAAATGAATCCCCAGGGGTGCCTTGATCCTGGAGGACATGGGAATGGAGGAGAGGGGCTGGGGGGAAGGTGGGGGTGAGGGTGGGAGGGGGGAGGACAGGGGAACCCATGGCTGATGTTTAAAATTTACAACACATAATAATAAAGAAAAAATTATTTATTTTAAAAAATCCAAACTGTCTTTAAAACTTGAAATCTTTTTAAAAATTCAGTCTCTCAACTGAAAGCTCCTGTAAAAATTAAAATTGAATGGCTCTCTTCTTTAAAGAGGGAAGAACCAGGGCATAGCCAAAATCATATCAAAGAAAACCAAAACTGCACCTGCGAAGTAATTCAATGTCTAATGTCTGAGATCTGTTCATTATCTGCAGGTTTCTCCAAAGGGGTTGGGTTACTTCTCACTTCTGGCTCCTCCCTCTGCAGAACTTACAGCTTGATTTCTATCTCCAGTTGGCTCCATCCCATAGCTTCTGCAACTATGCTGTAATTTCACCATGGCCTCTCCTGGTTCTCACAGTATCAAGTTTCAACAATGACTTCCTATGTCTTCAAAAACAGTAACAACCGGGTGACTCTTATAAGCACTATGATGTTCATCTGCAGGCATGAGGTACAACATTGCCCACCTCTAGAACTTGACTTCTGTGTGATGACTCTCAGGAAACACTTTCTAGAAGATTTCACCTCAGTCATGCTGGTCTCCTCTCCTGCTCCTCCTCCTTCTCCTGCTCCTCCTCCCTCTAAATCTTTTCTTCTTTTTTTTTTTTTTTACAGGTTCAGCTTTGATTGAACTATGTTAATAAAAGAAATTTAGTCAAAAAGAGTAAACCTCATGTCATCATTAAACTCTGAAGATTATTCCTTCTTTTCTTACATTTTTTTATCCTCTAATGGGGCAGCCTTGGCTGAGGGAGTGGATTTGTCTACTCATGCAGCCCAAGCTCCTGAACTGGTCCCATCAGCATCTACATTGCAGAAGAGACTTCCAGTTTTGACATTGACATTCCTTTATAAACAAGCAAGGACAGAAAGGTTCAACACTGACACCAGCTGCTTTAACTAGGGCATTGTTATTATCATCCTTGTCTATCACTCCATGTCCTGTCATATGAGGGTAGAATAGGCACAGGAGAACTCAGAGAGGGAGGTCATACTGTGAACATGGAGCTAGTTACCAGATAAAGTGAGGGCCTCACCCCAATGTGGTATTAGCACCTTGTCAGCAGCTTATAAAAATGCTGGGCCCTTCTTAATCACCACTAATTTCTCAGCTCCAGCTGACCAGGATTCATTGTTCCAGCAAAGGAAAGGTTTCAATTTAGTAGTTCTATTCTCTTGTTATTCACAGACCGTTCTTCAGCCCCAGATAACCAGAACCATAGTTTCTTCACACAAATGTGCCAGTAGATTTTTGCTACCTCTGAAACCTCACAAGCCAGGCCTTCATCTTCTGCACTACTTTCAACATTATCTTCCTAGCTACTACAAAATAGCTCCATGAGCTCTCGCTGTAAGACTTTTTATAGCCCCAAGTCCCGAAGTCCTTCCAGGATCCTACCCTAAACGAAGTGGTCAGTCAGGTTTGTCACAGCAATACCCAACTCCTGGTACCAATTTCTGTCTTAGTTAGGGTTACCATTTTTGTGATGAAACAACATGACCAAAATCAACTCGAGGAGGGAAGGATGTAATTGGATTATACTTACACATTGCTGTTAATTTTTGGAGAAAATCAGGATAGTATCTTATGTAGGACAGGAACCTGGAGGCAGGACCTGATGCAGAGGTCATGGAGGGGTGCTTCTTACTTGCTTGTTCCCCATAGCTTGTTCAGCTTGTTTTACTATAGAAAATCAGGCAACCAGCTCAGAGTGAGGGCCGGACACACCCATATTTAACAATAATTCAGATAATGCACTATAGCCAAATCTTATAGGGGCATTCTCTCAATTGAAACTTCCTGCTCTCTTATAACTAACTTGTATCAAGGAGACCTGAAATTTACCAGCACAAATGTTTTCATTAGGCAATGTAGTTATTCTAAAAATATATAAGTTCAAAGAGAATAATATATATTATATACTAAGGCTGAACAATTTTATATAAATGACTTATATAACCGCAGATTTAGACATTGTTAAAGAACTTTGGGCCAATCCAATGTCATGAATACTAAGGGATATCGCATGCTTTTAAAATGTACTATTTATTTAACCAACCAAACAAGAAATGTCACATGCTTTAGACTTTTAGATTTTTAGATACAATTATACAATTGATCAGAGTTCCTTTCCTTAGCCTCCCTATAACAACTCCTTTACACATAATAAACTTACTTATATGCTGAGAAATTGATTAGAGGTTAGATAAATTGCTGCAAAAGTGGGAGAAACAGTCAAGAACATACATAATACAGGGTAGTCTGTGATGCCAGTTTCAGAAGAAAGACTCAAGGGATCTTTTAGAAAGCTGGCAAGAGAACCTATCTTGTCTGTTCTGGGTTTTGAATGAGGAAACTGCTTCAAAGCCGAGGATGTCAGAGCAATCATGGTATCCGGTGATATCAAGCTCACACCTCCACATACTTGGTGGAACATGTGCATTTAACTCCACGACACACATGAAAATGTGTATATCCATGAACAGGCATATATCCACACTTATGCAAACACATGCACACACACACACACACACACACACACACACACACACACATTCCCTTTATATATATGAATAAGATAGGAAGAAATGAAAAAGAGAATTTGTATTTCCATGAGTCTACTTAGAAACTATAATCATTTGTATTTTAAAGTCTATTTTGATTATTATAACTAATATTCACTGTTCTTTCTATGTACAGAGAGCCACATATGATTTTGGTGATTACATATTTCATTAAAGAAGTAGATATATAGAAAATATTTAGAGATGCCTGTCAGCAGCACTTCAAGGTTTCACAATGGTCACTTTTGGATTATTGAGAATGACAGAAATTACTGAGGCTTAGCAAATGAAATTATTAGGAAACACTATATGAGAAAGAAAATTGTGATAGATACTACAGTGGTAGCTAACAATTTTGTCACATGTAAATTAACCAAAAATGAATCTTCAAGTACAATTTCAATGGAAGTACAGTGACTGGTTGTTGTGTTTGTGTTGAATTCTTGTTTTATTGCTTATGTTAGTTGCAGAGAGTTATAAATACATGCCCAAGATGATGAAAACCCAACTTAGAATTCATTCTTTTAATTCCACATTGTTTCATGCAGAAATATTATCTTTTTCATTTGACCTTTATAGTAAAAAGTTCTCATCAAAGAACTATATTTGAATTATGAAGGAGCATTTTTTATCCAGTAGTTGAGGATTAATATTTAGATTGTCTATGTGGAAAAGCAGATAAACTGTCATGGAATTTAAGTTTCAAATATCATGTTTTCCAGTCTCTTAGGTAATATAAATTATAAACACACGATAGCTACTTTAAATTACATTTAACTTTTCTTAATATAGCATTTACTACAGCTCCCGATTTTATAGTTTTTAAATTATTTTTTAAGTGTCATACATTTATTCAATATATTTCAATCATATCTATTAACAGTAACCCCCCACTAATGCCCCCTAACCTTTCTCTCTCCCAAGTTAATAAGTTTCATTTTTGTTATTACTAAATCCCTGAGTTCAGTAAGTGACACCCATAGGCATATATGAATGTCAGGCTATCCAGGGAGTTATAGAAAAACTATTAGAAGTCTTTTCTCCAAATGATAGATCCCTCCCTCCCTCAGAAAGTATCAACTACTAATATCTCCCCAGTCAATGACAGGACCACAAGGAGATCCTCCATCATTCATGTTAGAATTTTAATTTCCATGATGGTCTACAGAGCTTGTGAAGTTCTTACCAATATATTTAGAAAGAGTGTTGACTTATGAATTTCTTTATCATGTTATTATGAAGACTTCATAAAATGGCTATCACATTGAAATATGTGTTTAGAGAAATTGAAATGGTGTTCCTGAGTCCTTGTTATTTCTATATGGTTTTAGAACTTTTAAAATTCCCTTTGAGATGAGAGTTATTTTATTTTGATATCACTGAGTGTATGTATGATATATGTATTTGTGTATCTGTGTGTGGTGTGTGATTTTGTGTATCACGGCAAGCATGTAAATGGCAGAGGATAACTCTGTTGGGTTTGTTGTTCTCTGAGTCAAAAATAATATAGGGTCGGGCAGTGGTGGTGCATGCCTTTTAATGCCAGCACTAGGGAGGCAGAGGCAGGCAGATCTTTGTGAGTTCGAGGGCAGCCTGGTCTACAGAGTGAGTTCCAGGAAAGGTACAAAGCTACACAGAGAAACCCTGTCTCGAAAAACCAAATAACCAAATATATATACATATATAATTGTTGTGGGGGTCAAACCTACATCACCCGTCCTGTGGCAAGTGCTTCTATCCATTGAGACATTTTGACTGCCTAGTAGTTTTATTTTTATCTCATCATAATCATAAGAAAGATAACTCTCAGACATTTTCAATTCCTTTCCATCATGTGGAGACTCAGTGAGAGGTTAGAGATCTCCAGGATGGTTGAGGGTTTCAGTCAGATCTGTCATGCATACACTTCTGCACATCAGGAATTATGGGTATAACAGAAATAAATTTCTGTTGGTTACAAGCAGTCTATTTATAGTATGTATAGTACAGCCATTAATAAAACCAAACTCATTTGGAAGGTGGAAGATAACTTTCTTCTAGGACATTTATATATTTTTCTTCAAAAAGTAATATAATTCACTATTAATAATTCAAGATTAAAATGCCATCAATAGTCTTATGCAGAAAAATGTAAGTGAAAAGTGTAGTAGTCAGTTTCTTTACTGAATTAGAATAGAAAAATCTTACTTAAGAGTAAACAATACTTACGGAATCTAACCAAAGTCTCTGGTGTGAGGTTTACTGCCTGAGGCTAAACTTTTCCCTGTATGTATTCAAAAATTAAGTGACTATCCATTTGATCATTAATTGTTTTCTTAATTTATGAATAATCTGATGTCCCAAAGTGTAATAGTATTTATTTTCATAGTTTCCCATTTCTCCAGGCAGTCATAGCCCCACATGAGAGACCCATAGGTGCCAAGAACAGACTGGATGACTTCTGTGTTGTGACAATGGTAAATCTAACATGCTTGTGGTAGTTCTCTTGCATTAGAAACTGAATGCAACATTTTTTTTTCTTAGTTATTCCAGACAGGGTTTCACTGTGTAGTCCTGGCTGTCTTGGAACAAGCTTTGTATACCAGTCTAGCCTCAAACTCAGGGATCCAACCTCCTGAGTGCTGGCTAGGATTAAAGATGTATTCTACCACACCACTGTAGGGGCTCAACAAGTTCTTGTTAAACACAATTCCCCATGTTTTTTAAATGTAAATTTTTTTCTTTATTAAAATAGAATTTTTTCATAAAACATATTCTGATTATAATTTCCCCATTCCCAACTTCCCCTAGATTACCTCTCCCACCTTCTCTCCCACTGGAATCTGCCCCTTTCTGAAAATTAAAGTGCCTCTAAAAGTAATGATAAAACAGAAGCAAAGAAACTACAAAAGGCTAAAACAAAGAGAAGAGAAAGAACCAGAGAAAAAGCAGGAGATACACATGCAGATTAAATGTAAATGTTAAATGTTAGCTCCTAGTGTTATAAATAACTCCAATTAGTAAAATTGTGTTTATGCTTTAGTTAGGCTTAGACAAAACATCGCTAACATGGACTAGCTTGCTATATGCACCAGATGTGTTTACATGTGTAAATCTAAGTGAATTAGTAGAGTATGTAATCTTTACATACTTCTGGGTATTTTAAATAAAACCAATGCTTTTAAAATCTGTTATTCTTGAATTTGCTTTCTTGATAAATTGATAAATAGTACACAGTATAAAAATCGTCGTTTGCAAACCAGAATTCTTTTGTTTTTGTTTTTGTTTTTGTTTTTGTTTTTGTTTATTTGTGGGGATGGGGATGACTACCAAAAGGTAAAATCGGCCATAATTACATCTATCACAACTCTTCTTTTTTCAGTATATTCTGCTACCCTTTATTGTTGAACGTTTCATTAGAATTATTGTATCAAGGAGCGTTTTTCAGATTTTTAGAAGTGTACTGCCAAATTAGTTGCAAGAATTTTTACATATTTCTTCACATTAATTTTGTTTTATCTTTTTTAAAATTTAATTTAATTTTACATATCAGCCATGTGTTCCCCTGTCTTCCCCCTCCAGCCCCCGCCCCTGCCTTCCTCCCAGCCTCCCCTCCCATTCCCATCTCCTCCAGGGCCAAGACTCCCCTGGGGATTCATTTAAACCTGGTGGATTCAGTACAGGCAGGTCCAGTCCCCTCCTTCCAGGCTGAGCAAAGTGACCCCGCATAAGCCCCAGGTTCCAAACAGCCAGCTAATGCACTAAGGATAGATCCCGGTCCCATAGCCTGGATGCCTCCCAAACAGTTCAAGCTATTCAATTGTCTCACTTATCCAGAGGGCCTGATCCAGTTGGGGGCTCCACAGCTTTTGGTTCATAGTACATGTGTTTCTATTAGTTTGGCTATTTGTCCCTGTGTTTTTTCCATCACAACTATTAAGTTGTAAAACTAAAACCAAAATTTGAAGTCATAGAAGCAAAGAAAATCTGTTGATTTATGTGGCTAAAAACTATGCAAGTAGATTTTGACTTCAAGCCAAGGTCAATACAGACGTTAAGTTGATATTACCAGACGTCTCTATCCTGAACCCTGCCTTTGTTGTTGTTGTTGTTTCCAGGTTGGCCTAATCATTAGGAAGGCACTACCTCCTTAGTGACAATTTGCCTGCCACGCTTACACAGTGCTTGATAATATCAGGAAAATTCCTGGACCTGATTTCCATGTTCTGCTTCTTCTTTTTTTTTTTTTTTTTTTTTTTTTGAATAATTTAATTTAATTTTACATATCAGCCACAGATTCCTCTATCCTCTTCCATCCCCCCACACCTTCCCTCCAGTTCATGACCCATACCCATCTCCTCCAGGGCAAAGATTCCCCTGGGGATTCAGTTCAACCTAGTAGTCTCAGTCCAGGCAGGTCCAGTCCCCTCCTCCCTTCACCCAGGCTGAGCAAAGTGTCCCAGCATAGGCCCAGGCTCCAAACAGCCAGCTCATGCACCAAGGACAGGTCCTGGTGCCTCCCAAATGGTTCAAGCTAATCAACTGTCTCACTTATCCAGTGGGCCTGATCCATTTGGGCGCTCCTCAACTATTGGTTCATAGTTCATGTGTTTCCATTAGGCAAACCAGAATTCTTTATCCTTGCCTCATTGCTTACTTAAAGAAACGATCATTTGAGAGTTAAAATCGAGAGATCATATTTGTACTTCTTTTATTCCTTGACTCTTCCAGTTTTTTCTCTGTCTGTTCTGTAGATGCCACATATTTTAATTTCCTGGCTTCAGTTGTCTGTTAACACGTCTCCTACATACTTTTATATTCCTGCCACTTCCTTTTCATTCATAACAATCATTTAAATCAAAGTTTTTTGAGGAAGTGTTGTGCACTGCCTCTTGAAAGACATATTTTATGCTTCTTTTTTGAATGAAAGTCTCAAACACCAGCATCTTTAATGAATATATGAATGATTAAAAGGAAAACAGTCCATATTGCTGTATCCACCTACCACAGCTTTCTTACTTTGGCATCTACTTTTTTTTCTCCTTGAGTTCACTAAACTTTTCATTTTTTCCCATGCTCAGAATTTTCTGTTATGGTCAAATGAATTTAGTTCTTGCTGGTACACAGTGCTCTGCAATTAATAGTCATTTAAACCCACACACTTGGATGCACAAAAATACAATGCACTTATACACGTGCACATACACATGTATTTTAGTCTAGTTGTTCTTGAACCATCTGTTAGTTTTCCTTCTCTGCACATCTACTTCTTTTCAGGACTAATCATAATCTATACATACATTACATAATTAATGTTGTTTCATGGCACAAAAAGAACATCTCTGTTTTAATGAATATTGAGATGGTGATTTATACTGTGAAAAAGGACCACCTGATTTTGGAAACAAGTTCAAACTGCCCAGGAAAGTTTCTCCTAAGACAAAGATAGTGTTACAGCCACAGCTGTGAGTCTCAGAGATGAAACACATCCTTTAGCAACAATATAGGATCCAACCAACAGTATAGGAAGAGGCTAATTACATAATATTTACATCAAGGATATTTCTTCTTTGTCCTCATAGTGGAAGAGAAGAGTTAAGGTGATTTCTTTAATGCCACTGTTAAGATGACAAGGCTTTGGTTTCCTTTATGGGGCTCTGTTGTTCTTCACACACCTCTGTACTGGACCATATTGTTGACATTTGCAGTAACCTTCACTGTGCAGATTATTGATCTCCAAATGATGACTCACAACCCTACCATTATCTAGTGTATTTAGTACAGCACCCACTGATACACTTTTATGAAATAACAATATGCCACCCTTTTGACTTAAGTGATCAAACTTGCTCTGTGTTGCTTAAATACCTTCCTATATGAGCAATCCTAAATGAGACTTCCCCAATATACCTTTGCTTAGCAGGCATTCCTTCTTTGACTGTTCTTTCCATCTTGCATAATTTAACATATAAATTATCTTTTAATCTTAATTTTTCTAGGCCCTTAACCAAGGCTCTTTTCATAATCTATTGTGACAATGGATTCTTGAATACATAAGAGTCCTATTATTGTAATAAGTCCTATTGTTCATAAGAAGTCTGTGCTATTATATATGTACAATGAGGTAAATCATGATTTATTGAAGAAACACCTGCAAGATTGGAGTAGTTTTATAAGATGGAGTATCTCTGTTAGAACAGAGGCAACATTTAGTGATAGTCCTTGCTGAAATCTTAAGTAATGCTCTAGGAAACAAGAGCAGGAAATGGTGACTGCCAGCAACCCTGTTCCAATGAATATATTGATTAGAGAATGCTCTTTTTTCTTGTATTTTGTGGGTTAACAATTCCAAAGAAACTTCAAATTAAAAAGAAAAAAATTGTGATATGGGACAAATGGAAAAAGAAAACTAGTTACTGTCTCTGTCTTATGAAACTAATCCAATAAAGAAAGCAAAAATTGGGATTTTTTTCTGATTAATGTAGTTTGTTTTTATGAACTAAATGGGGTTTTCCACTCACAGCATCAGAAAAAGACCATTAATGCCTCAAAGGCCCATCTATATTCTATTCTGATGCCCATCTATACTCTCTTCTGATACATATATGTGTATGTATATGTATTTATGTATGTATATGTGCATGTATGTGAATATATCATCTATACTATATACGAATATATATATATATATATGCATATATACACATATGAAGGAAACAAGATATATTGTTTATATCAGTATCTTTTCACAGGGGACACATAAGACCATTGAAACCAAAGATATTTGCATTATACATCATAACAATAACAAATTGCAGTTATGAAGTAGCAAGGAATATAATTTTATGGTAGGTGGTCACCACAACATGAGGAACTATATTTAAATGTTGAAGTATTAGGAAGACTGAGAACAACTGCTAAATAATGAAAAGAAATATGGTGAAGACTTATTGCATTTTTGATTAAGTTGTTTACACAGAATTTTAATATAACTAATGATATATATTATAGCTTCTAACATTTAACTGATAACATATTGAAATGTCTTAAAATGTTTTTATAAATAACACACAGAGAAGGTCCATGATGCTACTTTCTTCTCTCATAATATTCTCATATGACTGAGCTCTTATTTGTACAGAAATGTGCCACACCATAACTGAATTTATCCTGATCACTTTTTAATTTAACTGTCCATATTTCAGACAGGAACTCAGGAGTTATTTGAAAGACCACTTAGATAAGATTCAGAAATTTCAGAAGTATAAATTAGTTTTGCTTTTCACTTAGCAACTGACATATTGCAATATTGTTAGAAAATATGAATCGAGAGTTTAACTCTTTATGCATACCTTAAACTTTTTTGCCTGTGCTATACTTTTAGAAGTCATAATTCATACCCTCATGTACTGGGGTATCATATAAGAAAGAGATCCAAACAGAGTCACCTTTTCTCTCTGTTTCTCATTATCTCTCTCACTCTTTCATCTTCACATGCTTATATTACTTGTACCAAGTATTGGGTTTTATTATAAGAGTTCTTGATTGTGAAATATTTTACTCCATACATTTTGCTTTAATAAAAATTTTCAATTCATGTTTTACTGCAATCAGTGTAATCATCATAAATTTATGTTGCTTATAATATAATATCATGTAGCAACTTATAAACGGAATAGGATTGTCTGTTGACTTTTCTTGCCATGTATTAGTTCACTACAGTGTATTACTACATTAATATTTCATCCATACTTGAAATTAACTATAATAGAAATTAGCATGTTATTTCTTGTTTCCAGGTAGTAAGGGAACCCATAAAAACATTTACAGGAAGTTGTTGAGGTCTCCTTATCTTTGCTCAGCCTGGAAGGAGGGGTCTGGACTTGCCTGTACTGAATCTACCAGGTTGAGCTGAATCCCCAGGGGTGTCTTTGCCCTGGAGGAGATGGAAAAGGGGCGGGAGGGGGGGAGGGGGAGGAGGGGGGAGGACAGGGGAATCCATGGCTGATATATAAAATTAAAACACAAATATCTGTATAAAAATAAAAATTTAAATAAAAAACATTTACAAAACTTTCTTGCTCATAAGGCTGAAGTTCACTAATGGTAAATCATCTAAAGAGCATTGTTTGGGCCAGGCAGGAAAACTCTAACTACAAATGGCACCCAACGTGGGGCAAGAGTTTCCACCTAAAATTTGAGAAAAAAGACTCTAAACGGAGCTAAAAACAGCTTCCTAGTTGTCTCTCTCAAGTTAGCGGCAGCCTCCTGGTTTGAGCTACTATGGCGGGTTCCTGGGGTGTGCGTCTGACCTGCAGTGTGGCGGGAATGAGGAGTCTACAAGCGGCACTTTACTCTGCTGCGTGGTGGATTTAGCCTTTGCTAGTTAAAAAAAAAAAGAAAAAAGGTTTCTGGGCTATGCACTGCTTTGATAGAACTGCTTCTGATAGTTGATGGTACAAATGGCTCCAGACCCAGAGCTTGTGGTAAACTGTACCACTGCCATGTTGGGAAGCTGAGGTGGGCGGAGCCAGCAGCCACAGTGGTGTTTCAGTCTTACAAAGATGGATATTACACAGAGAATCTGGTTTGCCTTGCCTTTAGGATTTTTAACTGCAGAAAAAGATTTGATCATAAAAGCTGTTGAGTTAAACAAATATGTGAATTTTAAAGGTACCTTGACTTCAAAATTTGGATATAAGGATATGTTGCTTTAGAAAAGAGTCTCTGCTTTTGTTTCCACAGAAAGCCAGAGGCTATGGATTTGTTCCAGATTAAGATACATCAGCTTTGATCAGCCAAGACCACCTGAAAGGTCTCCAATAACACCATGGCCCAGATGATCTGACATCCAGAATGGTTTCAAGGCAACTGGCTCAGAGGTTCACCCTAATGGACTACTCTATAATCCTAAAATTTTCTTTGTGTCCCCATAAGATACAGCGCCCCCCTCCAGCAGGAAGTAGTAAGAGAAACTACGCCCAATTTCCAAAAATTATCAAGCTGGCTTTGGAGATGGAATTGGCTCACTCCTTCTCTAAACCCAGACATATTGCTAAAAGAAAAGGTTAAGAGATTCTTGTGTCCCAAATCAGAAGAGCCCTCTGGTGTGGGACACAGAAAAACCAGTATTTTTCTTTAAAGCAGGTTGATTATAAATGTGATCTCTTTTTAAAGAAGAAAAGGGATAGGATATAGATATAATAGGATAAAAGGGTAGATTAAGATTACTTCTAAAGAGCAACAACTTGTTTAAAATGTTTTACATTGGTATAGACTTTATTGATACAAACTTAAAGTTAATTTTGTTATACTGTGTGTATATTTCTACTCATGTTTAAGGTATTATGTTTGTATAGCTCATTTTAAATTGTAGTAGATAATTAAAAATAGATTAATAATTAGTCATCTATGATAATCATACTTGTAGCCATGTTACTTAAGTCTTCTACATATACATAGACATATTTCAGATAGATAGGTAATCTTCAAATACTTCAAAGACCTACAGAATATGGCATTTAAAATATTTTTAAAATTTAGACTTTCTGGACAGTGAGACATGTCTGCTCCTGGCAGCACCGATTTACTTCAGAGACGAGGATGGGCATTGAAGACACTTCATATGGAGTTTATCTTCACCTTGGCAAAAATAGCCATTTGGGCAAGAAACTGTTCTTGCCTGGACTGCTTGATCAACTGGACATGCAGGACCCATAGAAAGGTGACCACTAAACTTTGCTTGACAAAATGGTCCTTCAGGTTCCTGCTTTGTAGAAGAAACTGCCAAACATTCTACAGGACACTGAGAGAAGTGACTGAGAGACTCTAGCCCTGTGAGCTGAAGAAAAATGCCCCAACTTTACAAAGGAACATTAGGTGACTGTCCAGGCTGCCAGCTGTCTCTGTCTACACTTGCAAGACTCCTGAAAAATGCTTACATCCTTCTCCCGGTTCTCAGGTAATATTATATCCTTCTGAGGTCTTTGATGTGGTTGAAGACTAGATAGTTATAATTTCCTCAGTTATGATAAAAGATAAGTTAGATATAAAAACCTTAGACTCACAAATATAAGATAGGATATCTTCTTTAATATTGTAACTGTAATTCTTGTTTGATGATTGTTTTGTTATATGTAATTGTACTATGTAAAAGTTAAAACCTTCCTTTAAAAAAATAGAAAAGGGGATGTGCTGTGGATATTGCTCTGTGTAAATAAAGTTTTGATTGGCCAGTGGCCAGGCAGGAAGTATAGGTGGGACAAGAGAGAAGAGAATTCTGGGAGGTGGAAGGCTGGGTGGAGAAAGACACAGCCAGCTGCCGCCATGACAAGATGTAAAGACACTGGTAAGCCACAAGCCATGTGGCAAAGTATAGATTAACAGAAATGGGTTAATTTAAGATAGAAGAAGTAGATAACAAGCAGCCTGCCACAGCCATACAGTTTATAAGCAATATAAGTTTCTGTGTGCTTTCTTGGTTGGGTCTGAGCAACTATGGGACTGGCGGGTAAGAGAGATTTGTCCTGACTGGGCCAGGCAGGAAAACTCTAACTACAAGAAAATGACACAAAAACTGAAGATACAATTTTAGAAATACTATGAATTATGTTTAATACTATTGTACTTAAATTTAACAGTTAAGAATTAAAATTATTTTGGCATGACTAGGTTCTGTACCTTCTAAAATAAATTATATATTTTTATCATCCAGCTTTAAAAACTGTTATATTTATGTAAATATTAATCTTATATTTATGTAGTGATTTCTTCTAAATAAATTTTAATGTTAAAATATAATCAGTTTCATTTATGATATGGAAGTTTCTGATATTTGAATAACTGTGTAAACAGCATAGTCTTTAAGCATTTTAAATAATCATCAATAGTAGCTCAGAAATAGGTACTGTAAGCTTATATATGCATCCTCATGAAAAGACTAAATATTAAATATATAAAAATTTATTGATGATTCATTTCATTATTAAATGTGTGTATTACTGAGACTATGGGAAAAAGTAGGAACTATAAAAATGTGAATTATTTATATTTTAAGCACAATGATATATGTAGGATTGGAATGAATCTTTAGAGTAATTCATTAACTTAGCAGTGTTGGTATCACAATGGATATGTTTTTAAATCTGTAAAGCAAATGATAAAACAATATAGGTAAAACAACTCATCAAATAAATAGTATCTCACAGTTATTATTCTTTCTATATTTTAAATTCATTATTTTCTATTTTACAAAATTCTATATTCAACCTGAAACTAATATTAAAATAAACATTACAATATTATTATCCTATTAAAAGAAGAACAGTAATGAAAATATATATTACAATTCTTTTAGTACACACACACATTCATATATACACATACACAACACACACATAAACACACACACATACACACACACATACACACAAACACACATACATCCTACCTCATAGGTAGAGAATCACATGGTTTCCCAGACTTCATTTCTAGTGCTTGACCTGAGATTTGTTAGAAACTATATCACTATATAACAGTTAAAGAAATATTGAAGTATTAAAATTAGATTCATCTACTAAATACTTTGACAAAAAAAAAACAAGACAAATTTACTGGGAAGGACATGCATAGAAGAGAATTGAAGGTGAAAATGTAGATTTTCCCTGAAAATGAAATAAAAAATATATACCACACATATATCATACAAAAGTCATTTTAGTTCAAAACAGTAAATACAATTAAAGAAAGATTTACATATTTGAAACCATAAGTATGTAGTAAAATGTTCTTTGATAATTTTATAGCATATGTAAAGGGAATGGTCATGTAGAATTTGTTGGTGGCTTTATAGTCAATAAAAAATGTACATCTATTTATGATAATCAAACTAATTGAATATTTAAAGGGACAAAGACTAAGAAAAATGAGTGCAAAGATTATTTGTTGATGAATAAGATAGAAAACAGATTATGATACTGGGTTATGGAATAACAGAGAATCTAAAATAGTAAAGAAAGTAAAGGAATTTGCAAAGGTTATTTACAATTGTGCTCAACATTTGTCATTAAAAACAAAAAGAAATTGACCTTAAACATAGAATGTACTCAGTTATAGTGCAGAGATAACAAGATAAATAATAAATTGTTATGACTTTAAGGGAACAAGAAGAAAGAACCATTTCAGTTCAGTGAACTAAGTACTGTGATAAAAATATGCTACTGAAGTGTAGAAAAATGCACCTATAATAAAGCAGGTGATACATGGAAATGAAGCTCATACTGGGCTGCAGTTTCAATTATAAAAGCTCCACAGCTAGTTCAAAAAGAAGACCAGATAAACTATATATTCAAAAATAGATTTCTGGGTTAGATGAAAAATGTCTATTGAATCTCAAAAGCAATACTTCACCAAACGGTTCTGACTCATACATTTTGATAGGGCCAATTTAAATGTTGTTCATGAGGTCAAGGATTTGGATTCATAGTTATGGGTTAGAAAGATTTGACCTGATTTTAAGCTTAGGAGTTACATTTTCAAGTTTACTTTTTACTCCATTGTTCAAATCGCAGATATTTAAAATGTATTCTATACTCCATTCTAGCACAGATGTGTATAAAGGAGGGAAATGCTTTGAGTGAGGGATTTCATCTACTACAATACTAATGCTGAAGGCTATATCTAAAATCAAGTATATTAAAATGGGTCTGAGATTCAGTAGTCTGTTAAAAAGTCATTACCTTAATCCCCAATAAAATAATGAAGTTGTAACTCAAGGCAGCTAAAGACCTAATGACCAAATAAAAATTAATTGTAATTATATATTTTAGTGAACCATTGATTGTGTCTGGGATCATCTTGAGTATAGAAAAAGATTGGGGTAAATAGGTCTTTTCTATAGTCTTGCAAATATTAAAAAAAAAAAAAACATTAATTCCTATATTAGAACAAATCAAGTGTTTCCTGATATGGTTCACCTTAAAGAAAAAAGCAAAACAACATTAAAAACTTTCTACAAAGTATTATCTGGACACTCTCTTATAATATATCAGTAATTAAAAAATTTTTTGAGGCATTGGATACTTGATTTGATATAATTGCAGGTTTATTGAAAAACTACAAGAGTGCTTACATTCAGAAACTATGTAAAGGTATATAAATAAAATGTTAATGATACAAAAAAATTGATCAGACGAAGGAAGGGAAATGAAAACTATGAAAGATAAATGAAAATTATTTGAAAAGAACATATGAATAAATAATGGAAAATAAAAAGAAATGTACTCAATTTACTTCTCATTTCTTCACTGCCTAAGCTACAAGCCATCTAAGAGGAGGGAACCTCAATTGAGAAAATGCCTCCAAAAGACTGGGCTATAGGTGAGTCTATAGGGCTTTCTCTTAATTAGTGACTGATGGCAAGCTCCTAGCCTATTGTGGGTAGTGCCATCTGTGAGCTGTTGCTATAAGAAAGCAGGCTGAGAAAGTCATGGACAGCAAGACACTAAGAAGCATTCCTCCATGACCTCCATGACATCCACTTCTGCATCCAGGTTTTAGTTCCTGTCCTGACTTCCTTCAATGAGGGACTATGATGTGAAAGTGTAAGTCAAACTCTTACTTCCCCAACTTGCTTTTAGCCATGACATTTCTACATAGCCATAACACCCTGAACTAAGATGTACTTTTTCAAAAGTAAGATTCCCAAACCAAAATTTTTGTTTACAGAATTAGTAACCATTTAAATATACATTATATTAGAAATTAAATTTTAATCATAGCAAAGAAGAATGTTATTTTGTGCACTTGTATTCATATGAGAAATCTATCCATTTTTCTCCAAAGACCAATGGACATATTTTAAGTAGTAATATTTTATAAATATTCCAGTATTTCCTTATATCTGTAAGGCTGTGACAGTGTAAATTAAGTCTATTATAGTTAGATTTACCCAGAAGACTATTGTGCATGAATGTTTGAATGTTATTGTATTAGATATGATCTTATCTAAAGCCAATTTGTATGTAGGGATATGTATGTGTTGTATGCATGTGCTCAGCTGTCTCTGCATATGTGGGGTTCTGTGGTAAATGTTGGGGGTCTTTATCATTCTCTACCTTACTTTTAGTGTCAGAGTCTCACACTAGACCTCATCCTCAGTGATTAGCTAATTAGTCAATGATTTCCATGGCTATACCTGACTCACTACTCACCCAGCAGTATTGGAGTCACTGAATCTTATAATCATTTTGTGTTTTATTCGTGGGCACTGGGCACCTGAACTCAGGTTCTCTTGCTTATGTAGAAAGCACTTTATTCAGTGAGTCTTCTCTGATGCCCAACTTTTTAAACAATTATTATTTTCATAAATAGATCAACAGTTGATTTGGTCATTAGAAGTTCTCAAACAAATTGGAATCAACCTAAAAGACTACCAACTGACAGGTACATAATGAAAATGTGTCTTATACACACAATGGCTTATCAATTAGCTGTAAGCAATATGAAATCCTGAAATTTGAAAGTGAATGGATGGGACTGGAAAATCTTACACTGATTGAAGTCAACCAAGCAAAGACAAATATTTGGAAGTATGGAGGGAAACTGGAAATTTACCATGGAGGTGCAGTTATGGAGGGGAAAGAGCAAAACAGAAGTTAGATGGAAATAGAAAATGGATGATACTTTGTAGTTACAGTGGAATGATGTTGACTAGGAAATAAGGGATGAAAAATGGTCAAGCAAGGTGAAATATGCACAAAAAAATTACATGAGAATCCATGATCTTAAAACCAAAGTAAAAATATAATTAGAAGGGATATTAAAATGCATGTGATATGAAGGGAAAGGGGAGGGGTGCCTAAAGAGAAAGGTAAAATCAGAGCTCGGGGCAGGCAGTGGTTATAAAAGGTATAGGAAATTGGTAAACCAAAACTAAGTATTAAAGAAGCCTTATGATAGATACATAACAAGTTTATAAGCTAATTAAAAAGACTACTAAAGAAAAATGAATTTGATGAGAGGTACCCTGCAGGGAAACTGATGCTTAAGTCAAAAGACACATGTATTGTTATTAATATAAACAATAACAGTCCCAAGCATGGTTTATCTCCCAAGATATTGCTTAGAGAGGGCCCATAGGTAACTACAGTCATACCGGCTATTGTCATTGCTCTTCGTTTCCAACTATGGCTAGGTGTCACAACTCTATTGCTGAAGATAATAAACACTTTAATTGAAGAACAGAGATACTTCAGTCTTTAAATGTCCAGGAAATTTTCACCTTGCAAATACCTTTCATAATTCTGAAATGTACGGAGAAGTTTGCAGAAGAAGACATTCATAGGTGGCCTTCATCAATACTAGATCATGCATGCCACATCATGACAAGCAAGATCTACCCACTGTTGTTTATGGGTAGCTAAAACCTCTATTTCTGGGATTTGAGTCTTGTTGAGGAGGTTGTTAATGTCTGGTACTGGTAACCATGGTCAAACACCATGGGAAGGGAAAACATAGGCTCTAGGGACAAACCTATTGATGCTATTTTCTTAATGGGCTAGTTGTACAATAGCTTTACTTTTTTCAAAATGTTTTCTCTGTATTAGTTTGTATCTGTTTATTTGTGCTTCTTTCACATTTCCTCAGAGAATCTTCCTATGGTAGTGGTTCACAGTTATTGTTGGAAGTTCAGCACTGTTTAAAGGGCTGAGAAAAAACTGTGTAAGTACTCAGTCTTAACAAGGAGATTATGTATCTAGCAAAGTGTACTGGAAGAATGTAAGAGCTAGATAATGGGTACAATGTTATGAAATTCTTTTGTCTGGGCACAGTATGGCTAAGGCATGGAAGCAAGTGTGCAGCAAAGAAATCACTGAAATACTACTTAATGGTTGGGGAGCAGAATGTTTTTAACATATGAGAGAGGGAACAGGCAGAGGCAACTGAGAGAGTCAAACTCAGACTGGTCATGGACATGGATAGCTCTCAGAAACAGAAAATAGCAGACGAAAAATAGTGGAGAAAAGTCAGAGAAGAGAATAGTAGCGAGCAAAGGAGTAGAAAATAAGAGGAGGTGAGAATAGTCATTTGGGAGTGGGCGATAAGGACCTTGCCTTTACAAGAGAGCAGAACCTCTCTTGCCTAGGACAGGGAGAACTAATTTGGACAGGACTGGGAGGTACCAGGTTGAAGAGAAGGAATAGGGGAGGTGGGAAGGTCCAGGAAGCTACTGGAGGTTTTGATGTTTATCCAAGGTACATGTTACTAGGCCTCTGAGGAGCCTAGAGGTTAGCTTTGGACTTTGATATATAATCACAGGTATACACCAAGGGAGGTGGAAATTTCAAACAGGCACAGTCAGTCTCACAGGTTCCTGAGGAATGCTGCATCTTTGATCTCAATGTACTGAGGCCTGACATGTTTTCTTAAGGCGATCACTGTCTTTTGGGGAATGGGAAATATCTTTGGACCTGACATGGCATATATAAAATCACTAAAAATGGGATTTCCTTCACAAGACCTTTACAAAGTCAAGGCAGCTAAAGTTTCTAGTACAGAGGCAGAAAGGGCTTCAAAGACCCTAAGAGTTGAGTAGCTGTTGGCAGTTTATGGATGTCTGAGGACAGAGAGTCCCTCTTCTTTGGGGAATGGCCACTGTTAAATTAACAACGTCTCATTTTATAACCTCATGGTCATGATCATATGCATGTTGCTAGTTAAGTGAGTTTACTAAGTGTGGAAAAGGACAATAATTTAATAGGTAGATATGTTATTGTATGAGCTTTCTGAGTCAGTGGGTGGGAATAGGTATAAGTATAGTCGAGCTACATTATCTATATGCATGAAATTTTCAAAGAAATATAAGAAGAAATAAAAAATTAAAAATATATTAAAATAAGGTTGTAAGATAAAAATTCATTAAATGGTTGAGTTCTTACATGCAACATTGAATAATATGAATAATTCTCATTTCAAGACACAATAGCTTCTAAGTTTGACATTGTTAAAGTATTTTTAGATATTAATTATTTCATTAAGACTACTGGCAGGTCAAATATTAATCTCTGAACAGACCTATATCTAGAAATTGGTTTTGAAGTATTTGTGTTTTACTGATAACAGTCTTTAGGGAAATAGAATTATACATCTAGAGCAGGCCTCCCTTTGTGAACCTTTTGTAAAATGGTGATCCAAGAAAGTTTAAAGCCAGAAAACTTTGATTACTCAAAATCTTGGATAAGAGTTTATGTGATTCTTTATTCACTCACTAAAATAAAAGGTCTATAGTCTACATGGTCACCTTTTGCTCTGTGGTTTTCTTGCAGTGGATCAGTCAAGTCATTTATGTTAAATATATTTGCAAACTTCAAAAAAGAAAAATAATACAGGAGTTGACTGTCCTCAGTGAGCTTCTCTACATTCAGTCCCCTGTGACTTTTTAAAAACTTATTTTTATATTGCTATATTGTGTATCAGATATCATTTTAGTAAAGAAAGCATACTTCTTTAACTTCAGTGCCCCCAATGATGCCTATTACCTCTCCAGGCAACCTGTTTACCTCTTTCAAATCCAATACTTTCTTTATCCCAACCTATGTTCTTTATCATCTATTTTATTTTATTTCAGATTTATCCTAGATTTTAGACTTTATCCACATTCACACTCATATACATGCATTCATATATTACAGTCTTGGATTAACAAATGAGAGAGATCATGTAGTTTAGGTCACTTTACATAATCTTCCCAACTCTTCATTTTAATGAACAGTTTTTATAAGTTAAGTTTCCCTTTCAGCTGAATAGAATCAATTGTGTATATGCACCACATTTTCACATATACATAAGCACACTTTGTTTAGAAAACACAATAATGATAATAATTTACCTGTTGATGATCATCTAGACACTTTTCATTTACTTACCATATGAATAGAGCCACTGTATTCACATGCATGCCAATATCTCCATTATACGAAATGGAGTCCTCTGGCTATAGACATATAATCAAGAATAGGTCTGTGTAATGTAATTCGCAGTAGGGATAATACAGTTAACGAAAGATGTAGAAAACTCCATATGAAGAAATAATGAAGTTTAAGCTCATGAGTACACTCATTTATCCAATTTGATCATTATATGAAGTATATGTAAGTATAGAGCTCCAAATTTCAAATGGCCATCAGGAAAAACAAATATGATGACCACACATACATTTCTTTACACACATACAATATCATGTAAGGTACAAGGCAAGATAAGCAATGAAGAAGACAGTTTAAAGTAACAAAGAAAACAAAAATAAATAAATAAAAAATAAACAACACAAAGTGGGCCTGGAGAAATGAGTTGGCACATAAGAACATTTGTTCTTATAGAAGAACCAGATTCTGTCCCCAGGACATGCATGATGGATAACAATAAACTCTTATTCCAGTGTCAAAGGATGCATTACACTCTTCTAGTCACCAGAAATAATGGGAACACACTCAGTACATAGACATACATGCAGGTAAAACACAAATAAAATTAAATAAAAGAAATCAATTTATTAAATGCAAAAATAGTAGAATTAATCTTATGGAGAAAAAAGATGATAGAATATAAACATTTTAATGTTTGGAAATAAAACACTTTTGACCAAAATGAAAAGATTAATTTCATAAAGAAACAAACTTCAAAACTAATAATAAAAATTTAGTTCCTGAAGAAATTATATTGAGAAAGAGTAATTTAAAAATATTCAATGGATATTAACTTAATATCAATTTTTAAATCTAAGGATATAGATGAAAAATTAAGATGGAGAATGTATTATTTCCATGTCACATTGGAGACAGGTAAACTAAACATTGTACTACATTTGTAAAAGATTATTTAAGATTTACAACACTGATTGTTCATTAAGTTAAACAGTAAATAAAAATTTGTTGAAAACTATGGAAATATTAGGGAACAATTTTTTATTACAAAACAGTAATAAAGCTAGACTGGGGCATCTTTATAAACTAGATAGGCCTGGAAACTACAGACATGCAAGAATAGTGAACTTACTTATGCAAGCTATTCACAGGAGAAATTCTGTTAAAAATGAGATGATATTATGATTTTCACATGTGAAATGTGTCTCAAGTAAAGAACAAAGATAAGTTCTGTGGATGATATGAATAAAATCTAAAGTAAAACACGTATTTTTTTTCTCATAAATCTAAGTAACCATGTACAGATCCATTCAATGTTAGAGCAGGTCACAATAATAATGAAGTTTTATAACGATTTAAGAAATAATCAAAAGAGCAAAACTATGGGATCTCAATATATTACCATAATTCCCTTGCTATGTAATTATAAACTTCCAGCATTTTTGTACTTTATTTATGTGAAAATATCTCCATTAAATGAAATATAGATGAAAATAAATACTAGTTATATATCAAAGGCTATAGTTAAAGTACTCATGTTTGAGACTTCTATTTTCTTCTAAGGGCCTACTTGTCTGTTTTGTACCAGTATCTTTTTTTGAATCACTTTAGCTCTATTTAGTCTTGAATACCAATCTGCCCAGTAGACTTTGATCAAAATTTCCCTAAATATCAGGGATCTCTTCTGGTTCGATAAGAATTTTAGGATGCATTGTTTTCTATCTCTGTGAAGAATGCTGTGGGTATTATGATTGGGATTGCATTGACTCTGAAAAATGCTTTTGGTAGAATGTCCATTTTCAAGATACGAATTATTCCAATACATGAACATAGTATGGGTTACCATTTTCTAGTGTCCTTATGTGACAGAGAGCACAATTGTTATCTGGACTTTGAGGCAGGAAGACAACATATCTTTGATCCAGATCTTTGAAGCAGAAAGGCACACCTTTAGTCTGGGTTATACCTTCTGCTGGAAGCTTCTATAAGGACAATGGGAGAAGGATAGGTTTGTTTGTTCTTCACCTGCTTGCTCTTCTCTTGTCAGCTCATCCATTCCTTCACTGGCATTGGAGACTACTTCTTCAGGATTCCAGCATATACAGAAGACCAGTGAAAAGACACCCAGGCCCATGAGACTGAGCAACGACTCAACTCCTGGACTTTTCATATATGTTTGTGTGTGTGTGTGTGTGTGTGTGTGTGTGTGTGTGTGTGTGTGTGTGTGTGTTTTATATGTGAATATATAAATGTTTTATAAATGTTAAATATAAAATTAAAATACAATATATAGAGAGAGATTTTTTCCATAAGTTCTGTGACTTTAAAGTACCTTGACTAATACACTTTCTCAATCTTTCTTCAGAAATTTAAAGTTTTTAATGTAGAAATTCTTTACTTCCTTGTTTACATTTATTCCTAGATACTTTCTTGACTTTATTGATGCTTTGTATATGGGTATATCCATGATTTTTTTTCAATGTGATTGCAATTGCAAAACCTGTATACTGAAGAAAAGAGAGCATCTTCAACAAATAGTACTATGAAAACCAAATGTCTATATGCAGAAGAATAAAATTAGATACATATTTATTGTCCTATATAAAACAATAGATTCAAGAGGATCATAGTCCTCAGTTTACATTTGAAATATTCAAAATGCTGGAAGAAAACATAGGTAATACTGTATAAGATATAGATATATGACAAAAAATCATTCTGAAAATGATTTCATTTGCCAAGAAATTAACAACTGAGACATTGTAAGACTAAAAAAGTTTTGATAGAGATAAAAAAAAGAAAAAAAAAACAGTTAGTGAAGAAGAAAGCCACACAATAGCAGAGAATCATGGCTCGGCTATTTATCTTACAATGGATCAATATCCAGAACATACAAACAACAGTAGAAAATGAGTAAAAAATCTAATATCATAAGTTTTAAAATGTATGAGGGATCCAAACAGAGAATTCTCAATAGAATAAATATGAAAAAAACTAAAAAATACTTAAAAAGTGTCAACCATCCTTAGAACTTAGAGAAATTCAAGTTAAATTACTTTCAGATTTTATTTCATCCTAGTCAGGATGGCCAAAATCAATAAGACAGTTGACCACAAAATACTGGCAAGGATGTGGACAAAGAGGAACACTCATTCTGTTAGTGAGAATGGAAATTGTTGTAGCCTCTCTGGAAATCAAAATGGAGAAACACCAATAAAATCCAAAAATTAATCCATCATATAACTCAAATATACCATTCCTTATTATATAGTCAATGGGCTTCATGTCCTCCTCCAAATATACATGCTCAGCAGTTAACATACCCACCTTACTCAAAACAGGCAGGAAATGGAAACAACCTAAAGGTCCCACAAGACATCAGTGGATATAAAAAATGTGATTCATATGTACAATTGAATACCATTAAACTGAAAATAAATATTGAATAATGAAATTTACAAATAAATAAATGTAGCTAAATAAAAACGGAATATATTGAGTGAGGTAACATAGAACCAGAAAGAGAAATATTGCACTTCTGTCTCATCTGTGGTTCTTATCTACAAATCTTCATGTGTACTATACAACATAGAGTACACACAGACACCAGGGATGTACAAAGAGACTCTTGAAGGAGTTCATGGGGACTTAGTGGGATATGAATTGGGATTGTAAATAAGAGGACAAGTCTACAACTAGATGGGAGAGAGGAAGGACAATACAGAGAGAAAAAACAAATACCAAGGCTATTTGATAAAATCTTAAGGAATCAAAACATTATAATTGTCTAAAATGATGCACAGTGCCATAATGAGTAAGAATACTATATTAAATTATTAACACAATTTATAAAAGAAACTTCGGGGAACTGGAATGAGGGCTCAGTTGTTAAGAGTAATATTTGCTCCTGAAGAGGACAAAAATTCAGTGCCTAGCTCACACATGGTGGCTCACAACATTCTGTAAGTCCAGTTTTCAAGGATCGGACCCCAGCTTCTGGCCTCTGGAATTTCTGTACATATGTAGTACTATGCATACATTCAGGCAAAACACTCATATACATAAAACAAAAATAAATACCAAATATGTATTATTTTATATTTCATTAGCTTACTTTGTTTCTTTTATTTTGATATTTCAATGCCCTTGCAAAGAGTATAAAAGTAACTTATTTTATTTTATTTTGTAATTTATTTTTTTTCTTTTATTGAAAATAGATTTTCTAACATAATGTATTGATTATGGTTTCCCTTCCCTATATTCCATCCAATTTGCCCTCCAATCTGGATTCACTCCCTTTCTATATCCATTAGAAAAGAATAGGCTTTTAAGAGAGAATAATAAAATATGATAAAATAAAGTATAAAAGATAGAACAAAAATGATCACATGGCAATTGTACAAGCCAAAAACAAACAAACAAACAAAAAAACAAATACGCAAACAAACAAACAAAAACACAGAAGGAAAAGAGCCAAAGAGAAGGCACAAGAATCAGAAACCAACTCATTTGCATACTCAGGAATCCCATGAAAACACTAAACTGGAAGTTGTAATATTTATGCAAGTAACCTGGTATAGGCAAACCCATCCAGACCCCCTGCAAGCAGCTTCAGTCTGTGAGTTTATAGACTTCAATCACCTTGATTTAGAAGCTCTTGTGACCTTGATCCCCTCTTGCTCTTACAGTCTTTTGGTCTCCTCTTCTGAGGTTTCCTGATCTCTGAGGGAGGAATTTGGTGGAGACATCACATTTAGGGCTGAGTGTTACTCTCTCACTCTCTCTATGTCTGTCTGGGAGTTTCTATGTTTGATCCCATCTTCCTCAGGATGAGAAGCTTTTCTGGTAATTGCTGAGCAAGACATTGATCTATGAGTATAGCAGAATGTCATTAGGAGTCATTTTATCACTAGTTTATTCATATTTATTTTCTTTTATTCTCTTCTTTTTAATATTTATTTATTCATTAAATTATTCATTTTATATCACAACCACATTTTCCCCTCCCTCCTCTCCTCCAATTCCCTTTCCACAACACTCCTCTGTCCTGCCTCCCATCCATTCCTCCTCTATTTCTGTTCAGTTAAGGGCATGCCTCCCATGTTTATCAACAAAGCATGGCATTTGGTTTTACCTAGGGAACTGGGATATCTAGTCACTGGTTATAGGTTACCCAAGTAATGTTTGGTATAGGTTCTATCTCATGTTGTGAGAATTAAGTCAAATCAGTTATTGGTTGGTCATTCACATAAACTTTGTGCCACCATTTCCCTATCATATTGTGCAGGCAGTACATCATTATCCATTAAAGTGTTTGTGGATGGCTTGTTGTTTATGTTTCTCTTTTGGTAGCATGCAGATTGTCTTCCTTGTCCAAAGACAATAAAACATAAGGGTGAAGGTTTTATGTTGGCAGTAGAATGACAGACATCTCCATGTTCAATGAGAGGTGAAGGTGTTGTCTTCAGTCATGGGGTTTTGCTTTAAGGTTGTGGATAGCAACTAGTTGTCTTGGCAACAGCCCGGGTTATATAGGAATTCTCATTGGGCTTCTTTGTCCAACAACTCAAGTAGAAGTATTCCAATCCTTTGTTTGGTGACAAGAGATTGCCAGTTGGGACTTTGTCTCCTCATTATCTGGCAATTTCATTTATGTTATTGTCATGTATGTACATATTTTAGGAAGTTTCTACTGATTAAATTTCTGTGCTATCCCCCAGTTGTACCCTAATCTTAGCTGTTTCTTCCCTTATTTTCTCCTTTAGCCTCCTTCCTCTTCCCTTCCTTACTTAATCTCCTAGTATTACAGTTTGGAAAAAATTTAGAGATTCTATAATCAAGAGAAAAGTGTGGTGAGATTTAATTACTGTACTATAAGTGACATCCATGAATCCAAGGTGTATCCTTCAGCTCCATCACTCCCAACTCAAGAGAGTATTATTAGAAAAATAAGAAAAAAATACCCCATGACAGCTTGGTAACTTACTGACAATATATTCTTTTCTCTAGTCTACCATTTCTTTGTGTTCAAAATATTAAAGAAATTAACCATGGCTATAAACATATCATGTGAAGCCACTGGCAATTTGCTATTTGCAATTGTTAGAACTCGAGTGGTCTTTTAATAGAGGGATTTATTTTGTCCAATTAATGAAGTCTGTTTTATTTTAAATGATTTCTCAAGGACATAATTTTACCTTGAGGGATTGCTAGTAAATTCACTTTTCCATGAGTAATTTCTAAATTGCTTTTTAAAATTTATTATATGCAGAGGGAAATAATTTGAAAACCTTATAATAAATTTGATGCATGCCAAAAATATACTCTTATGAGAGTCAAAATATCTGTTTTGTAGCAGCAGAGACAGTTCATTTAGAATCTCCATAAATTCATGGTTTCTATTATAACTCTTAAAAATAAGAATGAAGAAGTAAATATTAGAATATTAAAGATGAAAATTGAATATGCAAAAAACAGAAACATAAACCAACTGGAAATAGAAAATTTTTTTCACTATTATTTATACCTATAGTAGAAACAAAAGGTTCACTACATTCCTATTCATCTAGATTTTAATAAAGATTGGAAAACTATGTGCTTGTTATAACCTTATTTTTTTCTATATCAAGAAAATGTAATCCTAATAGATACCATTTATCTAAGCAACATACTAATTTGCTATATACCATAAGTAGACATACAATGTGTAATAGTTGTCAACATAGAGTCAGGTTATTTTTACAGTGGGTGATTGAACTGTGGTTTTCTAATTCGGTCCTCTGGAGGACAAGAAGAGAACAGAATGCAGAAAGCATGAAGGTAAAGATTATGGGTTATCAGGGTCTTTACTTAGCCATCAATAACACCTTGATTCTGTCGCTTGGGACACAAATGACTTTCCTTCATATAATATAAGGTCATTGTGGAGAGTGTATTCCCCACCTATCTGGAACACAACCTGAATGTAAAATATTTCACTTCACACCAGAGCATTTATTGAAACAGACATAGCTAACAGTGTTTTAGAAACAGATTGCTCCACACATGCCCAACATTTTCTGCTGCCTCATTAGGCTGATATCTTACTGCTAAAGGCCAACAAAATATCATCTAAGTCCATGCTAGTGAAAAATCAGATTTTACATTTGGTTTCAGAATCCTTAAACTTCTAGAAATAGCAAACTTCATAAGCAGACACCAGATTCCTTGCTAGAGCCTAGAGCCTACAGAAAGTTTTTTCAAAAAAAAATAATAATAATTAGGAGACTTAACAGATTTCATTTGCAATACTTGATAAAACTCACAACTAAAATTGAGCTATGTAAACAATTAAATTATCAATTTGCCTTTGTGTTGAAAGGTTTATGCTCCATCAGCCAAGTATTTTCAGATTATAATGTCTTTTGTCTATTTTAATGATTTTCTGATAACTCCATATATGTATACAATGTATTTTGTTCATGTTTGCTTTCTCTGTGACCCTGAAATCCTTTGAACTCCTATTTACTGCCTCTTCCCAACTTTATGTCTTCTAGAATTTCTCTTTCTAGTGTCCATTTTTTAGATCATGTGCAACTGGAATGTTTCTCTACAAACCCTTTTAAAAATTCAAGACATTATTTGCATATTTACATTATCTCCTTATATTTCTACATTTCAATAATTTAGGGGACCTGATAGTGAACAGAATTAGAAATAAAAATTGAAATTTGAACATGCATGTTCTTTTATTCATGAAAAGTTGAAATTGTTTGCCAGTGATATATAATAGAATATACACAACTATTGATTCTATATATAAAATAAAAGTACCATGAAAACTTCCTTAGTCTATGTTTAATGACATTCCATTGAAGTGAAAAACTCCATTGTCTATTTAAAAAAATCACATGAATTGAATGATCAATACAACATACATTCCAGAGAAATTTGATCCAGTGTAGAGTAACCCATCTAATTGGGGTCCTAATGTTCTTATTCAGGTTTAAAATATGGGAAGAAATTTCACCATGAATTTCATTAGAGTACTATTATGTATGATACATGTATCTCTATTATTCTAGTACATTTGAAGAATTAAGTCATTAAGCAATCCATTTTAAACATCTGTCTTGAGGGAAACATAAAAGTAAGCTCCTTCTAACCCAATGGAATATTCAAACAATCTAACCTGAAATGATGCTATTGCATAATTGATATCAGTTCTTATATACCAAGTGTCCCTAATAACATACATGGCCTATAATAGGCCAATGTGTAGGAGGTTATTTATTGGTGCAAAGGCAACTTATCTTTGCCTATATCATTAGGGAAAAGACCCCCAATCCACCAACTGCTACAAGGCAAGAGACCTTAAGGGAGTCTGAGGCCTTGTAGAACTGCTCTCACTCCTGATGAAATGTTAAATGGACCAGTCTTGATCAACCATAACTTTTCTCAAGAGATTCAGAGGATTGACAGGCAAAATTAATTCTGAATGTATGACTGCTCAAATTACAAACCCTGCACTATTTATTCCTCTAAACTTTTTAGAAAACATGTGTAAGTATCCTACTATAATATTTATTGATCTTTGTCTCCAGATGAATTTTAAATAGTGCATTTCATTCTAACTGATTTTTAAGGAAATACTGTTTCCAGATGTGAGACTGATTGACATTAAAATGTGTCATTTACAGACCTATTTGTAATTACATATTTAGTTTTAAATGAGCCTGAAAAAGACATCCAAGAAGAATTTGACAGTCTGGTTTATAGTAATTCAAATATATAAGTGTTTGTGATAAGCAAGCATACAACACGGAATATAAGAAATGATTAGTGAGATCAAATAATTTAATAATTTGTGCAAGATAATAGTTACAATGAGTAATTTTAACAATTTAAAATGTAATATTCTATACTAATATATTTTCTGATATATTGTGTGTGGTCTTTTATTTCAAACATCATACGATATATACTGTATTATTTACTATCAAGAGTCTCATCTCTTTAACCCTGTTGTAGTGGTTGTTACAATGTTCTATGCAAGCCTCCATTTACTACAATGATTAGCCAGAGATATTACAGAATTTATATTTATTAATATGTAAAAAAGAAAATATTTTTAAATGACTTGAAGAAAAGGCTCAGTGGATTATTATTTGATTATTATGGTGAATACACTGGGTAGAATCCACAGAATTTCAAAAATAAAAACAAAAATTTAAAAAAATAGTAAAGTGATGTCTTTCAAATATTTTTTCAGCCCAATTTCATGGAAAAAGGAATTAAATGCACATGTATCTCTGCTAATGATGTAATATAATGCATTACAAGTTAGGAAGTAAGACACCTATAAAGAAATGTGTTCAGTTCCTCTTGATAAGAGAGGCATGTTCCTTATGCCAGCATGCCCTCTTTGTTATTCTTCAAAACAACATGCTAGATGCCCATTGCACCTTAATGCTGAGTCCTCCAGGTTACATAAATTTTGAAATGCTACCCTCATTGGCATTAAAAGGCTTTCAAAACAATTTCTTGGAAAAAAAATATTTAAATGGGAATGCAGAGAAGCAGACTACATCTTTAGTAGAGCACAGGCTGCATTGAAGAACTCCAGCCCCAGCAGCTCTACTAGAGGATAGGATGGTATTTGGGAATCCAGGTAAGCAATGTCCACCACCCAATTACCCCCTTTAAGCTTACCCAACAAACCCAGACTGTTCCCCCTCTACTGGGCTCCATATCCTCCCCTAGAACTTCTGAAGATGACTTCCACTTTCCCAGAAACCAGGTAAGATCTAGAGATGCCAGTTAAAACATCACTCACTGCCCACTAACACTCCTTAAAAATCTTTCCAACAACACCAGATTGTACTCCCACCCCTGGACTCCAGATTAGGCCTCACTGCTTATGGAAGATCAGGATGGACATAGGGACACTGTGCAAGATATCATGGACCACCAACTAAATCCCTTTAAGATTGCCCATCAAACCCAAATTGTACCTCCCTTCCTGCAGTGTGTTTCCTGACCTACAACTTCAGAAGAAGACAGTTGTTTTCCCAGAGGCCAAGCTGCATCTAGGAACCCCAGACTGTAGTCCCTCTCCTGGGCTGTATATCCTGCTCTAAACTTCATAGAATACTTTGACTTAACCAGAATATAGGCAGTATCTAGGGAACCCAGAGGGGATCAAACTGAACCTGAACCCCACCACTAGGCACCAGAACCTTGGCAATTTAGGCCAGAAAGAGAAGACAAAAAACAAAACACTGATCTAACAAAGAAAAAATGCAGGAATCAGCACCTAGACATATAATCATCCCTAATCCATAAACGCCAGTGTAAGAAGACAATAACAGAAAGGATACCTGGAATCACCAGAGGCCAGCTATCCTCTGACAGCAAGGCACAACCAATCCAACACATCTGCAGCAGAAAAAAAAAATGACCTTAAAAATAACTTTATGAAGATGATAGAGGTCTTTAAAGAGGAAATGAAAAATCCCTTAAAGAAATTGAGGAAAAGATAAACAAAAAATTAGAGGAAATCAATAAATATGTAAAAGACTGCCAAGGAAGCTGAGCAAGAAACCAAATAAATGAAGAAAATTATTGAAGAATTGAAAATGGAAATAAAAGCAATAAAAAAACAAACAGGAAATATTAGAAGTGAAAGATCTGCTTAAGAAACTACAGATGCAATCATCATTAATAGAATACAAGAGTAAGAAGAGAGAATCTCATGTGTTGAAGACATCATAGAAGAAATAGATTCATCAGTCAAAAATGTTAAATCTAAAAATTTTATAACAAATCATCCAGGAATCTGGGACATTATGAAACAACAAAATATAAGGATAATTTGAATAGAAGGAGAAGAAACCCAGCTCAAAACCTAAAAGAATATATTTCCAACCTAAGAAAGAATGTGATTGTGTGTGTGTGTGTCTGTGAGTGTGTGTGTGTGTGTGTGTGTGTGTGTGTGTGTGTGTGTATGCAAGTAGCTTACAGAACATCACATAAATTGGACCAGAAAAGAAAATCCCCTTGTTGCATAATAAACATCAAACCATTAAATATAAAGAAAAAGAAAACAGTATTAAATGCTTTAAAGGAAAAAGGCCAAGTAACATATAAAGGTAAAACTATTAGAATCACAGTCAACTTCTCAATGGAGACCCTAAATCCAAATGTATCTATACAGATGTCTTGCAAACTCTAAGAAATTATAGAAGCTCTAAAAGCCAGTGCATACTACTATACCCAGCAAAATTGTCAATCACCAGGATTGAGAAAACAAGATATGTCATGACAAATTTGAATTTAAACAATATCTATCCACTAATCCAGACTTACTAAAGGTGCTAGAACGAAAACTTCAGCCATAGGAAATTAACTTTACCCACAAAAACACAGGCAATCTCACACCAGCAAAACCCAAAGGGAAAGACACACACACACACACACACACACACACACACACACACACACACACAATCACCACCAACAACAAAATGATAAGAATTAACAATCATTGGTCATTAATATCCTTTGAGATAAAAAGACACAAGCTAGCAGAATGGATACAAATGTAGGATACTTCATTTGGCTGCATATAATAAATATGCCTCAACATCAAAGATAGACATTATCTGAGAGAATAGGGCTGGAAAAGGATTTTTCAATAAAATGAGCCTAAGAAGCAAGCTGGTATATCTATCTTAATATCTAACAAAATAATCTTCCAATCAAAATAAACAAAATGGAGAAGGGAATTTCATATTCATCCACCAAAATGATGTCTCAAATCTGAACATCTGTGCATCAAATATAAGGGCACCTACATTTGTAAAAGAAACATCACTAAATCTTATATCACACATAGAACCACACACAATGGTAGTGGAAGACTGTAAATACCCACTCTCAACAGTGGGCATGTCTTCCTGACAGAAACTAAATAGATAAATAATGGAAGTATTAGATGTTCTGATTCAAATGGACCTGATAGATATTTACAGTACATTGCACTCAAACACAAAAGAATATACCTTCTTCTCAGAACCTCATGGAACCTTCTCCAAAACTGACCACATGCTCACCCACAAAGCAAGGCTCAAAGGATAAAAAAAAAAAATCTAATAATCCCTGGCATTTTATCAGACCACCCTGGATTAAAGTTGGATTTCAATAACAACAGAAACAACAGAAAGCCTAAAAACTCATGGAAAGTAAACAACTCTCTACTGATTTACCACTAAGTCAAAAAAGAAATAAGAAAGAAGGTAGGAACTTCACAGAATTCAATGAAAATGAATGAACAACATATCCAAAATCATGGCACAAAAGGAAAGCAGTTCCAAAAGGGAAATCCATAGCACTAAGAGCCTTCATGAAGAATTAGGAGAGATCTAGTAACTTATTCACATACCAGAAAACCCTAAATCAAAATTAAGCAAACACACCCAAGGAGTGTAGATGGCAGTAAATAATCAAACTGAGAGCTGAAATCAATAAAACAGAAACAAAGGGAATAATACAAAGAGTCGGCTCTTTGAGAAAATCAACAACATAGATAAACCTTTATCCAAACTAAATAAAGACAGAGAGGTAGAATATCCAAATCAACAAAGTCAGAGACAAAAATCAGGACATAACAACAGACTCTGTGAAAATCCAGAGAATCATTAGGTCGTACTTCAAAAAAACTGTACTTCATAAAATTGGAAAATCTAATAGAAATGAACAAATTTCTTGATAGATATCACATATCAAAGTGAAATACAGATCAGAAAAACAATTTAAATAGAACTAACAACCTCCAAGAAAATATAAGCAGTCATTATACATCTCCCAACTAAAAAAAGGCCAGGGCCAGAGGGTTTGGTGCAGAATTCTATCAGACTTTCAAAGGAAAGCTAATGCCAATACTCTTCAAACTATTACACAAAATAGGAACAGAAGGAACCTTGCTAAATTTCTTCTATGAGGCCATAGTTATGGTGATATCCAAACCACACAAAGACTCAACCAAGAGAATTACAGAGCAATTTCCCTCTTAAACATTGGTGCAAACATACTAGCAAAATGAATGTAAGAACACATGATAAATGTCATCCATCATGATGAAGTAGGCTTCATACCAGAGACTCATGGATGGGTCAACATATGAAAATCTGTCAATGTAATCCACCATAAAAAACAAACATTAAGACAAAAACATGATCGTCTTATTAGATGTTGAAAAATCCTTTCTGAGAATCCAACATCCTTTCATGATAAAGGTCTTGGAGAGATGAGGGATACAAGGAACATACTTAAAAACAATAAAAGCATGATATAGCAAGATGACAGTCAACATCAAATTGAATAGAGAGAAACTCAAACAATTCCACTAAAATCAGGAACAAGACAAGCTTGTCAACTCGCTCCATACCTATTCAATAAAGTATTTGAAGTTCTAGGTAGAGCACTATAACAACTAAAGGAGATCAAGGGGATACAAACTGAAGATATTGAATTATCATTATTTTCAGATGATATGATAATTTAAATTAGAGACTGCAAATACTCTACCAGGGAAGTCCTACATCTGATTAAAAAAAAAAAAAATTTTTAGTCAAGTGGCTGAATACAAGATTAACTAACTAAAAAAAAAATCAGTATCCCTCCTATATGCAAATGATGAACAGGCTGAGAAAGAAATAAGGGTATCAATATTCTTTAAAATAGGCTCAAATAATATAAAATAGCTTGGTGTAACTCTAACCAAGAAAATGAAAGACCTTTATGACAAGTACTTCTAGCCTTTTAAGAAAACATCAGAAGATGGAAATATCACCCATGCTCTACAGGATTAAAATAATAAAATGGCTATCCTACCAAAAGCAATCTATAGATTCAATGTAATCACCATCAAAATCCCAACACAATTCTTTACAGACCTTGAAAGAACAATACTCAAATTCATATGAAAAAAAAAACAAAAAAACAAAAAAACAGGATCCCTAAAAGAATCTTGTACAATAAAATATTTCCAGAGTTATGACCATTTCTGATTTCAAGCTCTACTACAGAGGTATAGTAGTAAAAAACACATGGTATTGACATAAAAACAGGCGGATCAAAGGAATTGAATTAAAGACCCAGATATAAATTGATACTTCTATGGACAATTAATTTTCAACAAAAAAGTCAAAATTATACAATGGGAGAAAAAAAGCATCTTCAACAAATAGTGCCAGTATAACTGAATGCCAGCATGTAGAAGAGTGTAAATAGATCCATATCTATTATCCTTTGCACAACACTCAAATCCAAGTGAATCAAAGACCTTAACATAAATCCAAATACACTGAACCTGTTACAAGACAAATTGTGATATATCCTTGAAAACATTGTCACAGGAGAAAACTTCCTGAACAGGATACCAACAGCACAGACACTAAGATCAACACTTAATAAGTGGGACCCTAAGAAACTCTTTAAGGCAAAGGAATCATCAATAAGACAAATGGGAAAAGATCTTCATAACCTCATATCTGACAGAGGGTTGACTTTCAAAATATATAAAAACTTAAGAAATTAGACTTCAACAAATCAAATAAAAAATTAAAAATGAGGTTCAGATCTAAACAGAGAATTCCCAACAGAAGCATCTCAAATGGCTGAGAAACATTAAAGGAGACAGTCAACATTCTTTGTCACCAGGGAAATGCAAAGCAAAGTTACCTTGAGATTCCATCTTACTCCTGTCAGAATGGTTAAGATCCCAAACACAAATGACAGCTCAGGATGGGGAGGAAGTGGAACAAGGTGAGTACTCTTCTATTGCTAATGGGAGTGCAAACCTGTACAGCCACTTTGGAAATCAAGATGGTGGTTTCCCAGAAAACTAAATAAATCTACCACAAGACCCAGCTATAGTACTCTTAGACATATATCCAAAGGATGCTCAATCATACCACAAGGCCACTTCCTCAACTATGTTCACAGTACTTTTTTTTTAAAATAGCCAGAATGTGGAAACAACATAGATGCCCCTCAGCCAAAGAATGAATGAGGAAAATGTGGTACATTTACACAATGGAGTATTTACTCAGCAGCTAAAAACAAAGACACCAGGAACTTTGAAGTTAAATCGATGCAACTAGAAAAAAAAAATCATCCTGAGGGAGATAACTCATACACAGAACAACAAACATGGTATGCACTCACTCATAAGTGTATATTATCAATAAAATAAAAGATAAGTATGCCACAATCCCCAGATCCAAAAAGACTACATCAGAAGGAGAGTTCATGGGGAGATTATGGACCTCCCTGGGAAAAAGAAATAGAGGAGATTTTATGAGTTGACTGTGGGTGGTTGGGGATGGGAACATGAGTGATCAGGTTGGTGGGGTGGAGCTTCAGAGTACTGAAAGAGACTACTGGAAATGGGGGGCTTTTGGGGAGTCAATAAAAAGCTGGCCCAAGGGAATCTCCCAGGAATATACAAGGTTGACCTCAGCTAAGAGTCCTGGAAATAGCCGATAAGAAGCCTGAACTGGCCATCTCCTCTGACCAGTAAAGATACCTTGTAGAGGGTCTGGGACTGTGACCCAGCCACATAACCTTTGAACTACAGTCTGTCCTACTATGGGATGTGCTGGGGTAAGGAATGCCTAGAGATTGAGAGATTGGCAAGCCGATGATGGCTGATGTAACCTAAAATCCATGCAAAGAGACCTAGACCATACCTGGCACTGCCAGGAGCACCGGGACCCACAGGCTAGATGACCCAGAGACCTAGGATAGAATAAAATATGACTGGAGAAAAAAGTCCATGTAATGATCCCTAACTATATTCTACTATACCCACAGGTTGGTGCCTAGCCCAAGTGTCATCAGAGAGGCCTCCTCCAGCAACTGATGGAAACAGATGAAGACCCATAGCCAAATATTAGGGAGAATCCTGCAGAAGAGTGAGAGCCAGAGGTATCAAAGACACCACAAGAAAACCCACAGAATCAAGTAACCTGGGATCATAGGGGCTCATAGAGACCGAAGCAACAACCAGGGAACCTGCATATGACAGTTGTATAGCTTGGTCCTCTTTTGGTACTCTTAACAGTGAGAGCAGCAGCTGTCTCTGACTCTTTTTCTGGCTTTTGGAAACCCACTCTTCATAATGGGTCTCCTTGCCTAGCCTTAACACACAGGAGGGTGCTTAGTCTTACTGCAACTTCCTATGCCTTTTTTTTATTTCTACTCATGGGAGACTTGCCCTTTCCTAAACGGAAATGGATGAAGAGTGGATTGAAAGGAGGGGTGGGACCGGAGGGGGACAGGGAGGCATGACTGGGGGAGAAGAGGCAGGCAGGGGAACCGGCAACCTGGATGTAGAGTAAATAATTATATTTTTAATGAAAAGAAAAATGATGAGAGTTTTTCAGGATTCAAAAGTCCAGCAGTTACTTTAAACAGTTCCTGCTTTCTCTGTGAACAACTGGCAGCAGAGGCAACAGGCGCCCTCTCTTTCTGGTTTCTCAGAGAAGACTCCTCTGAGACACTAAAAAAAAAAAAAAAAAAAAAAAAAGCGTTGACCACATCCTTGTCTTGCACTTAGTGAGATGCTTCCATAATTTTTCCTTGTCTTTTGGCTGGGGATTAATTTAAAGTGCATAGCTGCTAACTGACATTGACAGGAGAAGCCCAGGCTACTCATATGTGCCTGGGGCTGTACAGCAACACAGCCCTGGGGACTACTTGTAGCACTTCCGACAGTCTCTAATTGGGAAGGTAATACTCCTGCCTTCATAGTATCTGGAGGAGCAGTTAAAAAGGAAACCAAAATCATTACTATAATTCTACTACAAATAATATTCCAAATCATACTAAGATACTAATTCTACAGCTTAAACGGCAACAACTATAAAAAGACTATGTCAGACCCAAAACTGATACATTACTAACAAGTAGGGTGTAAATCATATCAAGTCAAGCAGAATCAAAGTTACTGTCACTATTGTTATTTGTATCTTTACTTTTGATTAAATCTCTAGAAAACTCATCAAAATTAAGATGAACCTTAAAGAACATGAAAATGATCTTTAAAAAAATGTTTCGATACTCACACATAAACTTAAAAAAAAAAAAAAATATGTCCCTGCACCATTGGACAACGTAAACCCATGTTAGTATTTCTGCCCATTAATTAGAAATATCCCTGAAAACTATGTTGGTGATACTCAAAAGCAACAATGATTCTGAAGCAAATCTGGTAGCAAATACTCAATAGTGATTTAAAATATTTTATAGCTTCTTTGTTCCATTTTTAAATTTTTCATAAAATTTAATTTAAAAATCAGTTAGAAGTTAAATACGTATTGTTAGAAAGGTTATCTGATATTAGGAAGCGTGAGAGAATGTCATCTTCCATACGTTTAAAATGGTTTAATTAAAATAAAATACAAAATGTTTTTATTATGATGACACATGTAAAAACCTTCATAGACACAATTGTCAAATTATGTGAACATAGTTAATATACTATTGTTGAGATCAAACCTCAGTTATCATCCTGAATGAGAAATACCTACATAATAAAATTGGCTCTAGTAATAATATTTAGTACAGACTTTTAAAGAAACTTTGAGTATGTGTGTACACATGGGTGCATGTACATAGGGCATCTGTAGAGCCTAAGTGGGTGAAATCACTGAGCTCACAACTTCCTCACCTTCTTTTGGAACACGATTTCTTTTTTTTAATTTAAGAAATTATTTTATTTATTTTACATACCAACCACAGATCCCCCACTCATCCTTCCTCCTGCTCCCCCCAGGCTTCCCCACCCCATCAATGCCCTCCTCCAAAAGGGTGAGGGCTCTTGCCTCAACTATATGTACCAGGCTTTGCTAACTCCCCATAGGAACAATGTATCTTACAGAACCACACATTATTTTGGATAGACTGGTTGGTCTGCGAACCTCCCACTCACAAGGATCTGTCTTTCTCTACCACCAGCACCCAGAGCTTACAGGCACAAACAGCCATGTTGGGTTTCCCCAAAGGTCTAGATATCTAAGCTTAAGTCCTCACTTTCATGTAGCAAGCTGTTTTACAGGAGAACCCTTTCATCTCCCCAGCCCCAAATTGTGTGTTTCTGTGTTTAAGCTTGGGCACTCTTTATGACCTGGTATCCTCACAACTGACTGCCCAGCTTCTAAGAGCCTGTTACTAATTATAAAAAGAAATGGTTCCATCACAATTGACTGCCAAGTTGACTGGAAAACCACTGCCCAGTGATAGTATTTCAAAATATACTCCCCAAATAGTTTCTAATATATACATACATACACACACACACACACAGACACACACACACACATATGTGTGTGTGTGTGTGTCTGTGTGTGTGTGTGTGTGTGTGTGTATAATGAAGCTTTACATTATTTCTAGATATTTATGTGACAATTAATAGTAGAGTAGAAGAAAAAAACCAGAATTTAATCTGGAACTAAAACATAATTTAAAATGAAAAAATACAAATTTGAGAATAAATTTGAGGCAGTAAAGATATATTGTCAAGTTTTGAATAAACAATGAAAGAAACTTAAGCAAAGAGAATGTTAATTTAGGCAAAAATAAAATTTGTCCCATTTTGCAATGAACATACTTCATACACTTGAAAAGAAATCAAAATCCTACAGTTGAGATTATGTAAGGAAATTACAAATATCATTGGAAGAATTTGTTTCTTACTGCTGCTCATGTAGAGGACATTTTGGTGGGAGTTATGGAAATGTAATAATGGGTCAGTAATTTCGTTTTGGTGATGTATTATTATAAACAAGTGAAATGTGTCTGTATGTAATGTTATACAACACTGCAGACTTCTTGGGACAATGGATGATGAAATAAAAATAACAAATAAAGGGAGAACAACCCACTTGAGAATCTGTAAATTAAATCTCAGTGCATGTGGGTGACAGCTATGTGGCTCCATCTGTTTGTGGGGTCCCTGGCAGCAGGACCAGAACTTATTATCCCAGGTGCATGAACTGACTTTTTGGAGCCCATTCCCTGTGGTGGGATACCTTGCTCAGCCTTGATACAATGAGGAGGGGCTAGGCTCTCCTTCAACTTGGTATGCCAGACTTTGTTGACTACCATGGGAGGCCTTACCCACTCTGAGGAGTGGATGGGGGTAGAGTGGGAGGGAGGTGAGGAGGCAGGAGAAGGGGGGAGGGGGAACTGGGGTTGGTATGTAAAATGGAAAAAAGAAATATATTTAATAAAAACATTAAAAAAAGAAAAGAGGCAGGAAAGAAAGATAAAAAAATCTCAGTGCACTTATCATACCATTTAAGACATTGTCACCATTAGAATAATATAGACAATCAATCCTTATTCTTCAGCAGGATATTTTGATGCATTGATCCATTTCGTGTACTTGCATGCTTACCACTTTTCTAGCAAAATTCTGGACAATGGAGACACATTATGAAAGAAGAGGTATTTACCTTTGTAACAACTTCATTCTTGTATAAATTTAATGAAATTATAATAGAATATTGTATATATAAACTTTATTCAATTAATATGATATTATCTGTATAGAATATTTTGTATTTGTGTTTGGAGATGGTTACAAAAGACATTTTATGTAACTATTGCTACAGGGAGGATAATTAATAAAAACAAGGAGAGTAAATTCTGGCATTTTCCTCATGCATTTGTTATATATGTGCATTGTTTTGATTAAAGGGACAATATTCCATACTTGTCAGTTAGGGAGATGTTTAAGTACAATTTTTAATTGAATAGTCCTTTATTTACAAGAAAATCTTCCTTGAAAAAATACATTTAATATAATCCAAAAGCTAACATTCTAATTCACAGCTCTCAAAAAAATAAACATCCCATGAAAACTTCCTGTGGAATATAATGATATGAAGAATTGTTTTCAATACAGTAGTACTGAAGAGTTTATGTGATTGACCTCCTGAGATTCCTTAATAGACAGAAAATGTTGGAATAGGTACTTTAATCACTAATGCACTATTTTACAATTGTAGAAGATGTCTGAGGAACAGGTAAACAGGAAATAGCTGTTGATCTAGAAGAGGAAATAGATAAGAATTGAAAACATAATTTATGAATGTTTTAAAAATCTTACATCATGATTACCATATTAATTTGGGGTCTATTCATTCGTGCTTCTTTTATTATACTTCAATCTTATTTTTTTCTTTAAAATAGCATAAAATACTTTAATTAAAATATTAGAATAGTCATCGGCCCTCATCAAGTGAACTCTCTTTAACAGATGTCACAGCAGGAAACAACAGCTGTTTCAGAAAAATAGTGATAGAAGGTTTTTCTCCAATATCTCTAACAAACTGCCATAGAGTAGTTTCATAGGCTTCCAGAACCAGGTTTGGTTTTCTTCTTGTTGAGTGAATCTTTAGTCGAAATGGAGATCTGTTGGTTACTAACAAGGTATGCATTCCATTACTTAAAATATTAGAGTTACTGCAAAAAGGACAAGCAATCAAAATGTGATGTTTGGAGCCCAGTCCCAGTAAATACATCTACACACACACACACACACACACACACACACACACACACACACACACACAAACACAGACACACACACAGCTAAAGCTCAGAGGACATTGCAGAAAGACTGTAAGAGCTAGAAGATCAGGGAGTTTGCTATGAGATGATGTGTTCTAGAATATCAGAAGGTATATTCACAAAGTCTTACCTATAAGACTGCCTTAACATAAGCCAAAACAGGGTGACACTAATAGACATGGCAAATAAAATCCCAGGAGGCCTCAACACTACACAAAGACTAGTGTTTAGAGTTGAGAATATTTAGAGAGGGAAAAAATAGTCTTCACCTTGAAGGGCACATCAATAGGATATCCAACTTCAAATGGTCAGTGCTGAATAAATACATACCAGTAATATTATAAAAACTGAGCAATTTAAATTTAGGAATAAAAAGAGGCCATGGATTTATGGTTAGCAAGGGTTTATGGGAGGGTTGTTTGGGAAAAAAAGGCCTGGAAGAATGTTGTAATTACCTTACAATCTCAAAAATAATGAAATACATTAAGAAAGAAAAGGTAGGGATTATAAACACCTAGAAAGGAATTGGAGTTTTTAAATAAACCACTTAACCTCATGATAACTCATAAATATTTACACAATTTTAGAGCAATTGTATTAGTTATTTTCAAGATATACTATATACATGTTAGGTTGCTATGTGATTGCAAATGAAGGAAAGATGATTGCAAATAAATTTGTAGCATATCCTATCATTCCAGGTATCCCAATTTTGCTAAGAGATTATTATTTACAGCATAGGGTCTCGATATCTGAAACAAATCTCCAAAAATGAAAACAAGTTATATCAAAATATGCACCATCTCTATGCAGAAATTAAAAGATTTGCTTGTTTCTTTTAGAAAAAAAAAATTGTCCAAATAATAAAAGTATAGAATTTTGAATGTTCCAGTAGTAGAGTATATTGTGAAACCAAAGCAGCTCCTTTCTCAAAGAGTGCTTCAAAAAGGAGAGAGAATAATTTCACACTTGTAGCATATTGAAGGACATTTCAACCAAGTTGAATCATATATATATGATTAGAGGTGGGGTTCAGAGGACAATCTTTGATAAGCATCTGCCTCCACCAATCATATGGATTATGGAAATCTAACATATTTCAGCTCACTTGGTTGTCTCCCTGTCTTCAGCACTATGTACTTGAATGTCACCAAGCACTAATTTAAAAACAAACTGTTGCTGGGCAGTGGTGGCACATGCCTTTAATCTCAGCACTCAGGAGGCAGAGCCAGGCGGATCTCTGTGAGTTCATGGCCAGCCTGGTCTTCAAAGCGAGTTCCAGGAAAGGCGAAAAGCTGCACAGAGAAACCCTGTCTCGAAAACAAAAACAAAAACAACCAAAAAATGTCCAATTAAGGATATTGATGCAAAAGAATCTATTGTGTTTTGTTTATGATATAATTTGAGTCAATAGCTAGTGTGCATTTTATATAGTTATTAAAGGCAAGATAAGGACTGGGGAGATATTTCAATGGGTAAGAACACTGGCTCTGAGAGGACCTAAGCTTGATTCCTAATATCCATGTTGTGTTTCATGAATGTCTTTAATTTCAGTCCCAGGAGATCTTATACTGTGTTCTGCCCTCTGCTAGCACTGCACAGGCCAAGACTGAAAAGTTTTAATAAGGTTAACTACTCACAACTACATGAGCCAATGAACATCTAACCATATTTGTAGGTAGATGCTGCCTCCTGTGTTCATATACCTCATCTATCCGTCAGATCTTGGATTATAAAAATACCAAGAAGGGGGTGAAAAGTTCAGAGCATCTATCCACTTTTATACCATGGATCCCACATTAGTTCCTAACACCGTATGTGGCACTTATCAATCATCCTTAAATTTGAATTGAGAAGACAGGGCTCCCTATTCTAGCCTCCTCTGCCAAAAGATGTGCACCTAATACACAGGTATACCTGCAGAAAAACATCATACACGTGAAACATTTAAAAATATGAAAAAATACAAAGCAAAGAAAGCTAATGATATATTAATTTTAAAAGCCTCTTAATGTGGTGATTATTTGTGATAAAGGATGAAATTGGGAGGGTAAGGCCTGTACAGCTGGCTCCCTCTAAACTTTATGATCAACCCTTACCCTTGAACCTTGCCCTTCATTACCCCCACTCACGTCCAGGTTGCTTATGTAGCTCTCATCCATTTCTCTGTCATTGGGCCATCCCTGTGTCCTTCTTAGGGTCCTTTTTTATAGGTAGCCTCCCTGCAGTTGTGAGTAGCAGTCTAGTCATCTTTGTTTTACATCTAGTATCCTCCTATGAGTGAGGACATACCATGTTTGTCCTTCTGAGTCTGGGTTACATCACTCAGGATGATTTTTTCTAGATCCATCCATTTGCCTGCAAACCTCATGATGTCATTGTTTTTCTCTGCTGAGTAGTACTCCATTGTGTATATGTACCATATTTTCTTTATCCATTCTTCAGTTGAAGGGAGCCCCCAACTGGATCAGGCCCTCTGGATAAGTGAGACAGTTGATTAGCTGAACTGTTTGGTAGGCACCCAGACAGTGGGACCAGGATCTCTTCTTAGTGCATGAGCTGGCTGTTTAGAACCTGGGGCTTATTTAGGGACACTTCTCTCAGCCTGGGAGGAGGGGACTGGACCTGCTTGGACTGAATCTACCAGGTTGAGCTGAATCCCCAGGGATGTCTTTGCCCTGGAAGAGCTGAGAATGGGGGGTGTGCTAAGGGGAATTGGGGGCGGAAGGAGGGGGCAGGAGAGGGAGAACAGGGGGAGTCATGGCTGATATGTAAAATTAAATTAAATTATAAAATAATAATAATAAAAAAGACACTTACAGCCTCTCCCTTAGCTCTGACACCACTGTGTATCTGGCTTAGTTAGTAAGCCTAGTACCTCAGTCTGTAAATTTGAGTGAATCTTGTATTTCTCACACTGCTATAGATATTTTTTTCAGGTTCTTGGCAATGACCTTCCATTGTCTCAGGAATCTGATTCTGTGGTTCCCACAGACCCACAACAAAACTACAAGTGCATGTGCCTACTACATACTGTGCAATGATAATTTAAGGATTATAAATGAAGGGTATTATTTGTGAATTGTGCAGTTTGGAAATTATTGTTCAAGAAATCAATACTTCCCTATATTCATAGGAAGCATTGCATACTATTAATTATAATGAGTAAACATAATTTTGGAAAAACATATTTTTGAGGGAAGTATATATGTTTATGAATAATATATTAAATGTTTATCACGAGAGAAATATGCCCCAAGATATATTTTCATGTGGTACTTTAAAATCATTCTTAGAATAGAGTCTTCATGCTACAACTCTCTTCCCTTCACTCCTTCACATCAAGGTTGATTCTAGGAATCTAGTGATTTATCACATTTTTATAGATCAAACATTAAATGGTCCTTGGATTGGGAACATTTGTTTAATAACTTCATCATTTATAGCTGTACAAAAATGGTTGGTAAAAGATCTGACTCCTATACATACTTGATTTTTAATAATATGTTTTTTCTCAAGAAGTTATTGATGAAAAATTATTTAATTTTACGTATAAGAATTTGGAATTTTTATGATTGTATCAATTTGAAGTCCCCTGAAGATGAAATATAAGACTGTTTAATATCTCCAGTTTATTACCTAGAAAGAATCAGCATAGATGCTATGGCAGCTTGAGACTAAGTATGTAGTAAAATAAATTATTTAAAATTTAACTTCCTCTTGGATTTATTAGAGTACATATTTCTCAAATCTAGAAAACACTTATTAAGAATTATTTTTCCTTTATGTGCCTTATTAATAAATATACTTTATATGCATTTTCTTTACAAAATTAGTAAACATATTTAAAAGAAAAAAATCAATGTAACTTATTGTTAATTCTAAACTCCAAACATAGGATTGGTGAAGAGAGACATATATTTATTTTTGCTACAAATTTCTTATCTGTGTTATCCTATCTCATAGCCCACAGCTTAGTACCTTAGTCACTATGGTAACAACACTTTTACAGAAATACAAGTTTCTACTCATGGCCACATAATCCCAAAGAAGGTTCATAAATAATCCATGTAAAGTGAATCTTGCTGTCACATTTGTTTCTGGTAATCTTGTTTCAGCAAGTGTATAATTATGATTTTGAAAGTGGTGAAATAAATTGATTTCTGTCTTTAGTAATGACGTAACCTGTAATGACGTATCCAAGATGTGTCTTAGAGACTGCCAGACCCACAAAATATCAAAGAAAAGCACGTTCTGTATCCTTAAAACAGGATTCCGTAGGAGGAACTAGGCAGATATTGCAAAGTTAACTAAGTTAGACTTTCTTTCACAGGATCTCAAAGATGCAGTGGTATCAAGTTGCCATGGTGCCCAGTGCCAGAATGAATTCTGACACGCACGTTCTCATTTTTCTAATCTTACAAAATATTTGTTGATGTTTATTGATAATTGTCCATTTTATAAGAGGTAGAATCACCTGGGACATGGGCCTCTGGGTAAGTCTATGGAATCTTCTCATTTAATTTTATAGATTGTTTCTAGAACCATTCCCTGGACACAATATTAATGTCTATGAATGGGAAGAGAGTGAGCTGAAAACAGCTATTTGTTACTCTTCTTCTGAATACACAGCCTATACTGTGTGGACTACCCCTCCACAATAGACTGTACCTGGACCTATGAGCTAGCAGATATAGAATTCCCTCCATTGCTTTTGTCAGGGCATTGTATCCCAACATCAGGAAGAGAAAGTGTTTGTATGAATGTTTGTTGCCTGTATATTTATGCATACACATAAAATGAACATACATGGGGAAAATGGATGCATTTTCACCTCAAATGTGGTTCATTTTGTTTACTAGGTTGATTCATTCTGGTTTTGCTTGTACTTTTTTTGCCATTCACAACTACTTAGATAAAGTATGTGATTAATTTTGTTACTTTACCTAAGATAGAAATGTTTTATTAAGCTATTTATTTCAAAGCTAAAGTGTTAGAGCCCTTGTTTGGTTATATTGTGTCAGTTTTTTTTTTCCTCTGTGTGTGTCTGATCTGATTAATTGCTGCCAATTACTTCTTATTTTAAATATAACAAATATCATATTTAATAATGTTCTTTATCAGTAAATAATGATAAAAGAACAAACATGAAATTTATAGACCTGACTCTTGATTTTATAAATTTTACACAGGTGTTTAAAGATGAGAAAGATAGCTATCTTAGTTAGAATTTCTATTGCTACAACAAAACACCATTCAATAACAATTCCTGTTCCAGGGGATCAAATTTTGCCTTGGCAAACACCTGCAATCATGTGATATAAACACACAGATATAAGCATGCATGTATACATAAATAAACATTGAAAAATAAGTAAAATATAGATAGGAGGAGAATGTAAAGTTCCATTTAATTTTCAAAAACATGTTAAGAAATATTAAGTAATTTAAACAAAATAGAAATCACACATTAAAATACACGTCAGAGTCTGTTCATTGTTTTTCTTGGAATAAGACACATTTCAAAAATTATTTCACAGAAATATATTTCCCTACATCCATTTCTACATCTAAATTATGGTTCATTAAGCTTGACCATTAATTTCGCTGAGATATGTTTTAATAACAAAACAGTGTCTCTCATTTGTCTTGAGAATGCTGAGTTCTTCTCTGTTATCAAATGAAAATCGAATGTTATTTCAAGGTATACATTAGAGGGCAACTTGAATAGTTTAAAACATTAAACCCCACTGCAAGAATCAGTTGCAACAGTTAACTAAGAAAAGAAACACTTTAAAGTCTTGAAATTCATAGACCAGAAAAGTGGTAAGCCAAAAAAATCTCCAAACAACACAGTCATAATAGAAGAAAGTAAGGGAAATATATTTGAACATACTTTTAAAATGTCTTACTTATGATTCAAAAAATGTGGACAACTGTAATTAAACCTAATTTCAAAAATAACTCAAAGTTAATTATTTGATATTTTATTTTATAAGTATAAGATCAATTAATGGTAATTACTTTTAACAAATTATTAGAATATAATGTTATAATCAATAGAACACAGAAATTCTAATAGACATGCAATATTAATACTACTCAGTAGGGTAACCCCCTCTATAACAGCTCAATTAATGTATGAAGAGCAGTGATAACCTATTTTGCAGTCAGAAAGTTTTTATGGGAAGGATAAAAGACAGAAAATGTTGGAATATTTTATAATTATTATAATTCAATAATATCTAAAATTATATTAAATGTGCTGGAAAGAAATTTAGTATTTTGCTGACAAATAGTGCATGTGCGGGGGGTGGGTCAGTTGATCTTGACAAGGCAAGTTTGATGGGGATGGGAAGTGCAAGATCTTAATAGAATTCAATTTCAAAGACCTATGAAATAGTATTGAAAAAGGTAAGCAAAGGGAAATTTTATAAGTCATTTATGGATTCTACCAAAAGATGCATAATACACTGACCTTAAAATAGCCGTACCTATTCAAGGTCTCTATATGAAAACAATTGCAATTCTATCAGCATCTGCTTTTTTATTTTGCAAGTTTCTTTGATGTGGGTGTTCACTAACTGCAGAAGATTGGCTTTTCTTTAATCTGCTTGTTTGACAGCTGTTTAAAACTGATCCCTGGGTCAGGGGGGATGGCTGACAAGGTAAAGGTACTTCCTGACAAACTTGAGGACCTGAGTAATATCCGAAAGAACCACGTGGTACAAGGGAAAAACCAAATTTCAAAATTTGTCCTATATCCTACAACTGTGCCATTCAAGCAATACAGACTAAAACAGCTAACTAACCGATTAAACAAAAAAACAAACAAATGATGAAGAAAATGTGAGTGAGTGATGTGAGTCTTGAAGCATTTCCATCTTCAATGTTCTCCAAATCTTCAAGAAGGAAAGTGTATGTGTGGCAGGTGGGAGGGTGGGGGCGAGGACTTAACTGCTCCTGTGGGAATTGTAGCACTAGCGTTTACTCTGTGCTGTGCTTATTATATTCTCTAGGAAATCATGTTTAAAGGCCAAAGATCCTGTTCATAGAACACCTAATTTTGCTTTGCAACAATTCTTCCCACCTTAAGACTACCTCTCAGTCCAATTATTTGTTTCATTATTAAATTTTCATTATAGACTTGAAGAGATTTATAACCACCTACATTTCTGGATATGTCTGTGAGGTTTAACTGTGTAGAAAAATGCAACACTAAATTTGGGCGGCTCCAATTATATAGTCTTGGATTTCAATATAAATCAAAAGGAGAAACTAAGCTAATACCAGTACTCATTTTTTTCTTAGCTTTCTGACTGTGTACAAGCAACCACCTCTCTCCTACTCCTGATGCCACCAGTAGAACATCTTAGATGTTACATCTTTCCTCCCATGGTGAAATATTTTCTCAAACGGTGACACTCAATAAACTCCTCCTTCCTTAAGTGGCATTTGTCAAGTATGTGGTTACAGTGAGAATAAAGTAAGGCAAAAAATATAAGTACCCACAAAATGCAGGGCTACTGTTGCACTCACAGTTGTGGTGGAAGAATGGGTGCAATATCAACAAATTTAAACATCCTGGAGAGAACAGGCTCATGCTTTTCAGTGTCCGACCCAAGTGGACATTTTTCATTCCTTTGGCAATAAGGTGCAACACATCCACTGACACACATACATATTCACATACTCACTCACATGCATTCCAAATATATTGCTAATGTTTCTAGGTCCTAAGTTTCTACTTAGGTCAGGTGAGTGTCTCAAGAATATTCTTGAATCGGTCTTCAAGAGCATTATGCAAACTTCATGTTCAACATCAACCACATTGGAAACTTGACCTATATGACCAAACTCACACTGACCAGTTCAATATCTCAGTCATGCAGAAACAGACTCATAAACCCAACACTCCAAGGACAAGTTCTGAAAACAAGCCTACCTTGGGAATCTGCCAGATTTGAGCAACCTGGACCTGCTGAGTTGACCTTTTACTGCCAATAACTAAAAATTTCAAAACTCACAGGCTTGAAACACCCCCATTCATTTCCACATTGGTGCTGTGAATCAGGAAAACAGCTTCACAGTAACTCTCACTACATTGTGCCTGACAAGTAGCTGTGATGGCCAGAGACATTGTGACCTCAGAGTTCCAAGGAAGATGCAGTTCAGGCTTACTTATGGGGCATAGAAAAAAAACTATGTGCTTGTAATCTCTTTAACTGAGAAGTCTAGTTCCTAGCCAGTTATTGGCTAGGAACCAGCTTCAGAATATGTCTTTCTTCCTTCAACACAATAGTCCTAAACTTCAAGGGAAAGAACAAGCAGTGTTCAGGAAAAATATTCTGTTAAGAATAAAGTTATTGTCCTCAAAACCACTCACGGAAGTAGTATCTATTACTTTTGACATAATGTATTTGAAGGAAGTTACTATCACAGTCTATATTACAGTGATTACCCAAGGGCAGGAGAATTGTGTGGCTTTCCTGTAACTAACAAGTGTCACTGATGTGTTTAAACTGTAGAATCTCTTTATTCTTTCTCGTATACTTTGTGATCAAGAAGTCAGGAATATCCTGTGGCTTATAGTAGAATACATTTCTATCTTCCACTCCTTCACTGTGTGTGTGTGTGTGTGTGTTTGTGTGTGTATGTGTGTGTGTATGTGTGTGTGTGTGTGTGTGTGTGTGTGTGTGTGTGTACAATTCTAGTTTGCTTTCTGTTGCTATGATAAATTACTGATCTAAGAAACTCAGGTGAGGAAAGAGTTTATTTCATTCTACACTTCCAGGCCACAACCCAGTTTTGGAAAGAAACCGGGTAGGAGCCATGGAACAATTCTTCTTCTTGCTCCCTTAGCTTCCCAGATCAATCTATTATCTCTATTCCCATTTCTCTTATTTCTTCTCATAGGAGTATTTACATCATCTCATGCCACTGCAACTAGCATGCACAGCAAACAGTTTCCCTACTGAGCCATCTTTCCAACCTAGCTTTGTCAGTAATTCCTAAGATAAAATTCTGCAGTAAATTTGTTCTAAATCTTCTGCACAGATGTATCTACTGCATTCCTTTGGAATAGTTTCTCTCATAATACAACCAATTAATAAATGATTTTTCTGACTACTGTGATTCCTAGCTGGTGAATATTGATACTAGGCTCTGTGTTCATAATTTTATTTATACTCATTTATTTAAATGTACCAGATTAGGGTAAGATGCTAGTGTCCTTAAGTCACTTTTACTGTGGTTTAATGGCTGAGATTTAAAATTCAGACAGTATATGTCTCACATAAATTTTAAATTTCTCCCATGACATCATTGCATTGGCCTTTTGAGATGTACTACCAGAATGGTGAAACAGTATATTTTTATATCTGTCTTGCTCATTAAACCTAATGATCTATTGGTTTTCTTTGGAATGTGATAGAATTTTAAAAGTTGGTTTTATGAATAAAATATTGTCATAAATTATATATGTTTATATTTAAGTGATTTCTATAAAATTATGTTATATTTTCACTCTTTATTTCCATGCTGTTCTTAATTCATATAATTTCCTCAAAATGCTGGCTTCATGTATCTGTGACAGTAGATTCATGCATTTCCTCGTGACCACTTTGTGTCTTTCTACTGTATGTCTGGTCTGTGTCTGTCACCTTGTATCAGTTACCTTTATAAAGATAACTGCTTTTTCTGGAATTACAGTCTTCTTTGTCAATTTTTCTCATTGACTCAAACTCATGTTCATGCTGAATTTGAATCACTAGGCTGTAAACTAACAGTAAACAACTTTCAAGGCTTCCAGAGACTTCATAAGAGAGATTATTGGTGCCTATATCTGTCAGTTTATTGAGCCTCAACCATCTGTTTTGTTCTTGTTGATCAAAGACAAAGTTTGCTCATTATTTTGTGTCTGCATGACTCTTTTAAAATATGTTAAGCTTCTTTTGAATTGTGGCTGAATCCTGAATGTGGTACACCTATGTTCTGGATAACTAGGGAAAATACATATGCTTGAGATTACTAAAACACAAATAAATGTCCTTAACACTAGCATCACTTAATAGTGAAATTACATTAGTTAATACCATATCTCCATGTCCAAAGTATAGTTATTTTTAAAAGGTGCTGTTACTATATTACAGAATCCATAGGCATTTATTCTTTCCCGTGTAGCATGCCTTATTCTTAGGATTATCATTCACAAAATTTCAATGTATTTTAACTTGTTAAGTATATATTTAAATACAAAATATAGTTTTTCTATGCCAGTTAAAGCTGGTTAACCCAAAATAGATGCACATGAACATATATATATCTCAAGTAATTCCAAATTTCTCTATAAGATCACTTCTTTTACCAACACATTTATTTGGTGAACGTACTTTTAGAGTACCTGAAACACTATTTTCTAAATCCAATCTAAAGCTGTCATTGAGGACTTCATTCTTCACCTGAACTATATTTGAAGAGGAACAAGTAGAGCTGACTGTGAAGACACTGGAAGAGCAGTTTCTTAAATTAGAAAAAAACATGGCACAGACTGTTTAACCTGTCTGCTCATAGAAACAGCTCAATGAATCATTTGTGAATTTGATGGGCTCTCCTCTTTGTTTTTACTTCCACAGTAGTAGAATCTAAGATAAATATTGTGATTCCATGAACATTGCTAGAACAATAGGCAACTGAATCAGTAAAGCAAGAAATGCAGTAAGCATTAAGTAAAATAGTATTGTGGATCACCAGCCTTCAGTTCTACTTGAGAATTCCAGGAAAGAATTTAAAGGACAAGCCTGACTGATCACAATCTGGAGGTTGGGTGATCTTTTTTAATTGACTAATGTGTCCTGAGCTGAAGGCTGCTTCCAGAGGCCATGGCTTCCCATGATTCCCAGCATCTCTTATCTTCCAGGGAAGATTGACTGAATGACAAAGTCCTTAAGCCAAACTTGAGAGCTATGATGGAATTTGGACTTAGTTCCTATAGAAGAAGGTCTAGAAACATATTAATTCCACCTATTACTTAAAGCAAATAAATTTAGTAATTATAATGTGGGAAATGTGGATATAATGATAAGCAATTATTACTAATAATGCTATGTACTCTGTACAATCCCAGGTAAAGTATTTTGAGTAACAAGGACAAAATAACCTATATAAAATAATAAATTTTGTCATCAATTTGCTTCATTGCTGTGTATGAAATTACCCTCTGTTCCAGTGATATCAGAATCATAGTCAAAGTGTATCTAGACCACCATAATAAAAAGACTTTGTGTTATAGTTAAAATGAACTTGAGTAATTAGTCATTATTCACATTGGTTAAGATTCCACTTTCAATTCTGCAATAGCTTTCATATCTTCCTGCAACAGGAACATAAGATTGACAGTTTAGCTCTGTTAAAATATAAATGCATGAAATCAATGTGTTTCCCCTATGTGATTGCATTCATTATAAATAAAGCTAATTCTATTCTCATGCTTACAAGCTCTGTCAGAAGCTTTTGTATGAAAAATGCTCTGAAAGAACAAAATTGGACAGGTAAGCTCAGCATTACACTCCATTTAGTGTTTATGTTGTTGCAGTTGATTAATAAATTTTCTCAATTCTTACAACATTGTGCTGCAAGTTTTCTGAATTACGTGGGCTCCTGGGAGACATTTTTTTCTATCCAATGTGAATATGGCACTGTATGAAGCATATGTGAAGGTTTTTGCTAGATTCTGAAATACAGTTGTCAGCTTTGAATAAATACTAGGATATCCAAGAACCCCTAAGATGGAGGTTTTTCCTTATTCCTCTGTGATGATACTGGACAGTAACTGACAGTGACAGAATCTATTATTCTTCACTCTTCTTGAGCCCAGCTTATTACAAGAGTTCAATGAAGTTCATTGATCATCTCTAAATGTTGTCAAAGTAGCTTTGAACACTTATTCAAGGATCTTAATGATCCAATAATGAATTGCTGCCCATTGAGGTGACATTAGTGGATCAAGATCATTTAGTGAGATGCTTATAAAGAACTATATTAAACTATATCTTCTGGGGAAATAATGCACACAGGAGTATTACAGTTTAGTTAATAATTGGTTTCTGTTCAGGAGTACTTGACCAACATATAATGGGTTCCATAGTGTTTTGTTTTATTGGCTTTTTCTTGATTAAAGTATGGTATTGTCTTGTTTATTTATTTGTTTATTTTGAGTTACTTTTATTTTGTTTTTTTGTTGGTTTTTTTTTGTTGTATTAAGTTTTGTTTGTTTTTTTGAGAAAGAATTTAAAGTTGGGTGAGTAGGGATGGAGGGAGCATCTGAAAGGACTTGTGTGAAGGGAATAATATGAACAAAATATGATTAAATTTAAAAATTGTTTTAAATAATAAAAATTTTAATAATGGAAGTCTGTTCAAAAATAAAAAGTAACTGGTTTCCAATTTTTGTACATGAATAATGATGAGACTACATAAAGCATATATAAACTATATTATAGCACCTTCAAATAGTTTGGGGCTAATTAAATCAAATATATCTTGTATTTAAATTCATGAATACACCAAATAATATTCTACATGGTGGTAATTTGGTCTAAATTATTCCAAATTGAGACTTATAGTTTATGGATGGAATAGTAACAAGTGCTTGAAAGTGTTAAAGTTTAAGACACACTATTAAATGGCTGTCCTATAGCTGCGTCCATTATGTAGAGGTATAAACCCACTGCCAGGCTCACAGACCATATCCTCTAGTTTGAATCCATAACACAAAGATGAATTCAGAAGACATAAAAACACAAGTTTTCTACTCTTACTTAAGAGAGCAAGCAAGTTAGCCAACGAAAGTATGATAAGAAATTATAAAGATATATTGCAGAGACACTCATACAGTTGGGGATCTAAAGAGGGCTCCACATGCAGATAAATTATGCCTATACCTGAGTGACTGATCACACAAAGGCAGATAACAGACCCTGCCAAGTGTCTACATAGACACAGACTCTGTTTCTATCATATTTATTTATTTATTTAATAATGATAATACATTTTATTTTTAATTAAAATAAAATTACATCAGTTTGCCCCTTCCTTTTGCTCTCTAATATTTGATTTCAATTACTGCAGGCCATTTTCAGTCTTTTCTCGTTTCTCCGTCTTGTAATTTTTTATTTTTTAATTGCTTAGTATTATTATTACTATTGTGTGCTGTGTGCCTATTTGTAAATAAAATTAAAGGTATGCTCATGTTTTCTACTTGTGATGTAAAAATGACAAATTCTTTGGGGAATTGTTTCTCACCTTCCACCGTGGGTTTCTTGGCTCAAACTCATATCTCCAAGCATAAACCAAAGCTACTTTTAACCTCTCCGTTCTTTTGCTGGCCAATTTTGGGTAGTTTTACAAGTTAGAATTTCCTAAAAAGTATGGTTCTCTTTGGTCTGTGGCTGTCCTTCCTCTTTCTCCTGAGTGTTACCAGTCTTGATGTTGTCTGGCTGCATTTGTTGACCAAGATTTCCTATTCTTCCAGTAGCTGGGAATGTCTTATTTTTCTTTGTCCTCATTGTTCCCTTCTTCTATTTATTTTAAGACCAACAATTAATATGGGACTTCATGACACTAGAATGATTCTGTACAACAAATAAGGCCATCATTTCAACAAAGAGAGCCAACAGCATTGGAAAAAAAATACTTTACCAGTTATCAACTGACAGATGTTTAGTATCTACAATATAGAAAGACAAAAAATGAACACGAAGAAAACAACCCAATTAAAAATGAGATATAGAACTAAACACAAAAAGTTCTCAAAGAATGAACACAAGTAGGCAAGAACCATTTTTATTCTCAACAAAGTTCAAATGGCTGAAAGGCTTTTAAGGAATTATTCAACATCCCTAATCACCAGGGAAATGCAAGTCAAAATGACTCTGAGATACCATCACCTTACACCCATCAGAATAGCTAAAATCAAAAACACTGAAGACAGCTTATGCTGGAGACAATGTGGAGCAAGGGGAACTCTCCTCCACTGTTGGTGGGAATGCAAGCTTGTACAGCCAATTTGGAAATGAATATGACGCTTCCATAGAAAATTGGGAATCAATCTCCCCCCAAGACCCAGCTGTAGCACTCTTGGGCATATTCCCAAGGAATGCTTAAGCATACCATATGGGCACATGCTCAGCTATGTTCATAGCAACATTATTTGTAATAGCGAGAACCTGGAAACAACCTAGATGCCCTTCAACTGAAGTATGGATAAAGAAAATGTGGTACATATACACAATGGAGTACTACTCAACAGAGAAAAACAATGACATCATGAGGTTCAAAGGCAAATGCATAGATCTAGAAAAAAAAAATCATCCTGAGTGAGGTAACCCAGATTCAGAAAGACAAACCTGGTATGTACTCACTCATAGGTGGATACTAGATGTAAAACAGGATGACTAGAATGCTACTCACACCTCCAGGGAGGCTCCTTAGTAAAAAAAAGACCCTAAGAAAGACACAGGGATTGTCCAACAACAGAGAAAGGGATAAGATCTATAGGAGCAAACCGGACATGGGGGGGTAATGAACGGCAAGGATTGGGGGGAAGAGAGCTTAGGGGAGCAGGAGATCCCAGCTGGATCAAGAACAAAGAGGGAGAACAAGGAAAGAGAGTCCATGATAAATGAAACCCATGGGAATAGGAACAAACAAAGTGCTAGAGATGTCCCCAGAAATCCACAAAGATACCTCCACAATAGACTACTGGCAATGGTCCAGAGAAAGCCCAAACTGACATAGTCTGATGATCAGAAGGCAAACACCCTAACAGTCATGCTAGAACTCTCATCCAATGACTGATGGAAGCAGATGCAGAGATCCACAGCCAGGCCCCAAGTGGAGCTCTGGGAGTCTAAACAGGGAGAAAGAGGAGGGATTGTATGAGTGAGAATTGTTGAGACCATGATTGGAAAAAGCACAGAGACAAATATCCAAACTAGGAGAAACACATGAACGATGAAGCAATAGCTGAGGAGCCCCCAACTGGAACAGGCCCTCTGGATAGGTAAGATGGTTGATTAGCTTGAACTGTTTGGGAGGCCCTCAGGCAGTGGGACCAGGACCTGTCCTTGGTGCATGAGCTGGCTTTTTGGAACCTGGGGCTTATGCAGAGACACTTTGCTCAGCCTGGGTGAAGGGAGGAGGGGACTGGACCTGCCTCAACTGAATCTACCAGGCTGTGCTAAATCCCCAGAGGAGTTCTTGCCCTGGAGGAGATGGGAATGAAGGGTGGGATGGGGTAGTTTGGTGGGAGGGGGTTGGAGGAGGGAGTACATGGTAATCTGTGGCTGATAAGTAAAATTAGATTAAATAATAAAATTAAAAAAATAATTTAATAATTTTGAGAGCTTTAATCAGCATGGAATTGCAAATTAAAATTACTTTCAGTTTTTATCCTACCCAAGTCAGCCATTTATTTTCAATTTTATCTTTTTTAAATTTTTTTTATTCTTCTTTCATGCATATGACCCATTTCTCCCTCCACTCCTCCAAGTTCCCTCCACACCTCCCTTCTCCCCAGTCCACTCCTCCTCCATTTCTCTTCAATAAAGAGCATGCCTCCTAGGGATATAACAACTGAACACAGCATAACAAGTTACAATAGTACCAGGAGGTCTCCAATTTTGACCTTCTCTTTGCCTAATGTTTGAGTGTGAGTCTCTGCATCTGCTCACATCCACTGTGATGATTGGGATACACCAATCCTTGAGCATAGGAGAATACCATTAGGAATCATCTTACTAATTTTTTTTTCTATCCTAGATCTCCCAGCTAGACAGCAGTTCCATGTCATCCAGGCAGTTCTGGGCATGGGCTCCCACTCTTGTCATGGGTCTCAAATTGGAGGAGTCACCGGTAGGCTATTCTCACAAGTTTTGTGCCTCCATTATTGCAGCACATCTTGCTGGCAAGATAGATAGTAGGTCCAAGATTTTTTGGCTGGGTTGTTCCAGACCCATCAATTGCCTGATTACAGAAGATGACTTATTCAGGCTCCATAGCCTCCATTACTGTGTGTCCTCACTGGAGTTTCCACATCACTCCCCCAAATGTCCTTGAAGTCCAGTCATCTCTCCACATACTCTCCCTCCATCCCCCATACCTGATCCCTCCTTTTTCCATTCCCACAGCCCCCAGTTCACTCAGAAAAACTATTCCAATAACCCTTCTGAAGGGGATCCATGTGTTCCCCTTAGAGCCCTCCTTGTTACTTATTCTTTCTGGGTTTGTGGATTGCAGCATGATTATTATTGATTCCAGCTTATATGCACTCCTAAGTGAGTACATACCATGTTGGACTTCCTGGTTCTTTGCGAGCGAGCTCAGAATGAGTTTTTTTTCCAGTTCCATCTATTTGCCTGAAAAATTCATAATGTAAATTTTTTCTATATACATTATTTTTGAAAACAACTATTAACAAAATAATCTTCATTTATCATGGTCTGTTATCCCTTGTTCTTCCTTTCTGTTCTTGATCCAGCTGGGATCTCCTGCTCCCCTAAGCTCTCTTTCACTCGAACCTTGCCCTTCATTACCCCCACTCATGTCCAGGTTGTTCATGTAGATCTCATCCATTTCTCTGCCATTGGGCAATCCCTGTGTCTTTCTTAGTGTCTTTCTTAGGGTCCTATTTTCTAGGTAGCCTCCCTGGAGTTGTGAGTAGCAGTCTAGTCATTTTTGTTTTACATCTAGTATCCTCCTTGAGAATAGGAAGAAGCTAAGAGAGCTCCCCAGAAATCCACAATGATACCTCCACTGTAGACTACTGGCAATAGTTGAGAGAAAGCCCAAACTGACCTACTCTGGAGACCGGATGGCCAAACATCCTAACTAGTTGTGCTAGAACTCTCATCCAATAACTAATGGAAGTGGATGCAGAAGTCCTTGGTCAGGCCCCAGGTGGAGCTCCAGGAATCCAATTGTTGAGAAAGGAGGGACTGTAAGAATGTGAATTGTTGAGACCAAGATTGGAAAAAGCACAAAACTATGAACCAAAAGCTGAGGAGCCCCCAGCTGGATCAGGCACTCTGGATAAGTGAGACAATTGAATAGCTTGAACTGTTTGGGAGGCACCCAGGCAGTGGGACCTGGACCTGCCCTTAGTGCATGAGCTGGCTGTTCTGAACCTGGGAGTTAAGCGGGGACACTTTGCTCAGCCTGGAAGGAGGGGACTGGACCTGCCAGGACTGAATCTACCAGGTTGAGCTGAATCCTCAGGCGAGTCTTTGCCCTGGAGGAGATGGGAATAGGCAGGGGATGCTGGGAGGAAGGCTGAGTCGGGGGCAGGAGGAGGGAGGACGGGGAACCCATGGCTGATATGTAAAATTAAATTAAATTTAAAAAAAATTAAATCAATCACACACACACACACACACACACACACACACACACACACAGACATATACACACACAAAAAAAATTCAGCATTACAAGTTTTACATTACATAAACAGTGATGGGAAATTTCTTTTAGTGAGAGATAATTCCAAGTTTCTCCACAATACTTTGGACTAGTTAGTTAAAATTGATGTAATGATCTTCTATCTTAAATAAATACATAACAATGTTCTCATGGGCCAATGCTCAATTCTAATTGGAAAATCAAATTTAAGTTTTATGAGTAGCTATCTCCTAATGACTCATAAGATATGAAATCCTCAAAAAAAATTTTTTTCAATACATCCCGACTACAGTTTCCCCCGCCTCTATTCCATGCCACCCCATCTCCTCTCTCCTCCAGATCCATTACTCTTCTCTTTCCCTTCAGAAATGAGCAGGGCTCCCAGGAATATAAAAAATACATTGCATAGCAAGATTGGACAAGACTTGGCACAAACCTTCATGTCAAAGTTGGATGAGGCAACCCAGTAGGAAGAAAAGGTTCTCAAAAATAGATGAATGAGTCAGAGACTCCCATTGTTAGGAGTCCTACAAAAATATCAAGCTAACAAACATAACATATAGGAAAAATACCTAGCACAGATCCATGTGAGCTCCATGATTGAGGATTAAGACTCTGTGGGCCTCTATGAGTCTGACTTAGTTGAAGTTTGTGAGAGTATTCTTCTGGAAACCTTGACCCCTCTGGCTCCCATATTCTGTGTCCCCATCTTCCATAGGGTTCCCTGACCTCCAAGGGGAGAGAAACGATGGAGACCTTCAGTTTGGTCTCTCTCTCCACCTCGTGTTTGATGTATGGGTCTCTACATCTGTTCCTATTAACTGCCAGTGAGAGCCACTGTCATGACAATTGGGCTAGGCACCTATCCATGAGTATATAGGGACACTGTTGGGGAATCATTTCAATGTTTTTGTTTGTTTGTTTGTTTTTTCCCATCACACGTCTTTGAGCTAACAAGCCTCTGATTCCTAGTCATCCAGGCAGTGTCAGGAATGAGCTCCTCTTGGTGTGGGTCTCCAAGTAGGTCAGTCATTGGTTGTCCACTCCCACAATTCTGAGCCTCCATTGCTTCAGTACATCTTGCCGGAGATATAGCTTATAGGTGTGGTTTTGTGGTTTGGTTGGTGTTCCAGTCCCACCTCTGCAAGCATTGCCTGGTTATAGAGGATGACCATTTCAAGCTTCAAACCCTCATTACTAGGGGTCCTTGATAGGGTCACTCTCATAGAATCCTATGAGTTTATACTGGATTAGGTTTTCACATCACCCTCCTCCACCAAATGCTCTCAAATTTCAGTTGTCTCTCCTAGTATTATCTCCCTCCATTTCTACCATGTTCCCAACACTTGATCCCTCCTGTTTCTATCCCCAGCTGCCACTTGGTTATCTACAAAGCCTATTCTATTTCCCCTTCTCAGAAAGATCCATGTATCACCCCTTGAGACCTCTTTGTTACTTAGCCTCTCTGGGTCTGTGGATTGTAGCATGATTATCCTTTACTTAGTACCTAATGTCCATTTAAGTAAGTATATACCATGTTTGTCTTTGGAGTCTAGATTACCTCACTCGGGATGCTTTTCTGTAGTTCTATATATTTGCTTGCAAATTTCATGACATAATTTTTTTAAGCTGAGTAATATTGTGTAAATATACCACATCTTTTTATCCATTCTTCAGTTGAGGGACATCTAGATTGTTACAAAGGTGCTATAAGTATAGTTGAAGAAGTGTCCTTGTGGTAGGATGGAGTATCCTTTGGGTATATGATCAAGAGTGGTATAGCTGAATTTTGAGGTAGCTTGATTCTCTATTTTCCCAAGAACTGCCATATTGATTTCCATAGTTGCTACACAAGTTTGCACTCCCACCAGCAATGGATGAATGTTTCCTTTACTCCATTTTTGCCAGCATCAACTATCAGTTGTGTTATTGATTTTAGCCATTCTGATAGACATAAGATAGAATCTCAGAATTGTTTTGATTTGCATTACCCTCATGGCTAAGGATGTCAAACATTTATTAACTGTTTCTCAGCCATTTTGGTTCCTTTTACTGAGAAACATCTGTTTAGATCTGTTCACTTTTTTAATTGGATTGTTTGCTTTCTTTGTATCCAGTTTCTTGAGTGCGGTATATATTTTAGATATTAGCCCTCTATCTGATGTGGAGTTGGTGAATATCTTTTCCCATTGTATAGGCTGTTGCTTTGTCCTATTGATGGTGTCCTTTGCCTTACTGCAGCTTTTCAGTTTCATAAGGTCCCATTTATTTATATTTGACTGTAGTATTTGTGCTATAAATGTTCTTTTCAGAAATCTGTCTTCTGTTCCAATATTATTACTATAGCTGTTTATTACAGCATGAAATCGGGAATGGTCATACTTCTGGAAGTTCTTTTATTGTTCAGGATTGTTTTAGCTATGCTAATTCTGCTTTGTTTGTTTTTTCATATGAAGTTTGCTTTTGTCCATTCAAGATATATAAGGAATTGTGTTGGAGTTTTAATGTGGATTGAGTTGAATATATAGAGTTGCTTTGGTAGGAAGATCATTTGTATTGTGTTGATCTTACTGATGCAGGAACCTGGGAAATGTTTCAAATTTCTGATGTCTTCTTTGATTTCTTTCTTCCAAGACTTGAAGTTTTTATCATATAAGTCTTTATCATATAACTCATAATTAGAGTTACCCCAAGATATTTTGTATTGTTTGTGGCTATTGTGTATGGTATTGTTTCCTTGGTTTGTTTCTCACTTTGTCTTTCATATATAATATAATTGTTTGTTTTGCTGTTTTGTTGGTATTGATGTGTGTGTGTGTGTGTGTGTGTGTGTGTGTGTTTCTTCTTTTGTTTTTGCAGGTATGAGATTATTTCCTGTACTTTCATGGATGTTGTTAACATCCTTGGGTTGTAAGTTTCCTTTTAGTACCTTCTCTAGGGTTGAATTTATGGAAAGAAATTGTTTAAAGTTGACTTTATCATGGAATAGTTTGTTCTCTCCTTCCACTGTGATTGATAGTTTTGTTAGGTCTATCTAGTATTCTGGGCTGGAATCTGTGTTCTCTCAAAGGCTTCTGGGTATCTTCCCAGGCCCTTCTGGCTTTTAGAGTCTCCATTGAGAATTTGAAAGTAATGTTAATACAGCTGCCTTTGTACGTTAATACATAATAGAGCTGCTCTTTCGCACTTGTAGCTTTTAGTATTTATTCTCTGTTCTGAACATTTAGTGTTCTGATTATAATATGGCAAGTGGACTTTCTCGTCCAATCTGTTTCATGTTCTGTAAGCTTCTTCTACATTTATAAACATGTCATTCTTTAAGTTAGGAAATACTTTTCTATGATTTAGTAAAAATAATTCTTGGGCCTTTGAGCTGGAATTCTTGTCCTTTCTGTGTTTTTATTATCTTATGTTTTGCCTTTCCATAGTGGACCAGATATCCTGGATGTTCTGTGTCAGGAACTTTCTAGAGTTAACATTTTCCTTGACAAATCTATCTATTTCTTCTATTTGTGCAATCAGTGCCTGAGATTCTCTCTTCCATCTCTTCTATTCTGTGTGTTATGGTTGTATCTGTTGTTCCTGTTCATTTACCTGGATTTTTAATTTTAATTTATTTCCAAAAATTTTCTCAGTTTTTATTTTCCTTATTGCTTCTATTTCCATTTTCAGATTTTTCATGGTTTTATTTGTTTCCTTCAATTTCCCTCCCTTGGCTTTCTTCCATGAATTTAACCATTTCTTTCAATTGTTTGTTTGTTCTTTCCTGAAATTTTTAAGCGATTTATTCATTTCCTCTTTAAAGATATCAATTATCATGCCAGGCAGTGGTGGTGCATGTCTTTAATCCCAGCACCTGGGGAAGCAGAGCCAGGCAGATCTCTGTGAGTTTGAGGCCAGCCTTGGCTACCAAGTGAGTTCCAGGAAAGGTCCAAAGTTACACAGGGAAACTCTGTCTCGAAAAACAAACAGACAAACAAACAAAAAAAGATATCAATTATCTGCAAAAAGCTGGTTTTAAGGTCTTTTTCCGGTGTGTTGGTTCTGTTGGAATATTCCAGGCTTGCTTTACTAAGACTTCTGGGTTCTAGTGGTGACACATTGCCTTGGCTGTTGAAGATTACATTCTTATGATGAACTCTAGGCATATGGGTTTGCACTGATCATAGGGCTAGGTTCAGATTTTTGAGTTTGTCTCTGTTTGACAGAATTTTCTTCCCTTGGTTTCTGTTTTCTCTCTGGTCTTCAGGGTGCTGTGTCTTATGGTTGAACATGGGGTTTCCACTTTGGGGCTAGACTCCTGGCAACTGGCATGGCCCCTGGTAGAGCAGAGAATCTCTGTCTCAGTTGGGTGTTGGAATATGGATATTAGGAGGGCTCTACACTAGAGATATGGTGGGTAGACACAAGAGAGTAAGAGAGCTGGAGTCACCCTTGTGGATTCCTGGGAACTTCCCTAGCACCTGGTTTCTACCTATCCCCATGATGTCTCCCTCTATTATGCTATCTCCTTCATTACTCTCCCATTCCATCCCTGATGACCCCAGCTTAAACTATGAGCAATAGTGGAGAGGGTGCCTGAACTATCTTGCACCAGTAAGCAGATTGATTAATACCCTAACTCTCATCACAGAGATTTTATCCATTAACTGATGGAAGCAGAGGCAGAGATCCTCAGCTAAGCACTAAGCTGAGCTCCAGGAGAGAAGAGGGATTCTATGAGCAAGGGGAATCAAGACCATGAGAGGAAAACCTGCAGAAATAGCTGAACCAAGCCAGTGGGAACTCTTGAACTTTAGACCAACATCTATAGGGCCTACCTGGGACTGGACTAGGTACTCTGCATAAGCAAGACAGATGTATAGCTTCATCTGCTTAAGGAGTCCCCTGGCAGTAGGATTAGGATCCATTCCTAGTGCATGAGATGGCTTTCTAGAGCTCACTACCTATGATGGGACACCTTACACAGCCTTGATGCAGGACAAAGTGCTTGGACTTGCCTTAACTGGGTGTATCAGGCTCTGCTAACTTGCCATTATAGGCCTTACTTTGTCAGAGGTGGGAATGGGGAGTAGGTTGGTAGGGAAGGATGGAAGGGGGTAGGAGGAAGGAAGAGAGAAGGAATATAGTTGACATGCAAATGAATAAAATAATTGCTTAACAAACATAAAATAAAACAAAAGAGAGTGAGAAAGTGGGTGTATTTGTCATATGGGCAGCCTATCTGGATTCTTACAATCTGCTTGCTATCTAGGAGAACATGGAACTTCCACCCCAGTTGAAGGCTATGGCAAGACAGCTAGAGGGATGCTGGACTAGGGACATGGTGAGAGGATACCAAGAGAATGAGTGAGTTTGGGGGGTGGTGGTTGGAGGATGGGCATCCTACCTAGACTTCCATAAGTCTGTGTTGTCTCTAGTAGATCAGAGTCTCCACCTCAATTGGGGACTGAACATCTGATGGTCATGTTGGTTTCTGCTAGAAAAGGGAGTCTCTTCCTCAGTTCAGGGCTGGACTTTTAATGGTCATCTTGGCCTCTGGTAGAGCATGGAGTTTCTGCCTTTGTTGGTGGCAGGAATATGGTGAAGAGGGGGGCATGGGATTGAGTATATGGTTGGCAATGCTGAGATAGTAAGAGAATGGCAGAATTTGGTGGTCAGTCAGCCTATCTGGACTTTGATGCCTTTTTTGTTTGTTTGTTTGTTTTAGTTCTTGTTTGTTTTTATTTTTTAAGAGCTGAATAACACTACATTGTACAAATGTACAACATTTTTTTATCAATGTTTTGGTTGAGGAATATCTAGCTTGTTTCCAGTTTCTGGTTATTATAAATAAAGTACCTATGAACACAATTGAGCAAGTGTCTTTGTGTTAACATGGAGCATATTTTTGTTATATGCCCAAGAGTGGAACATCTGGGTCTTAAGGTAGATCAATTTCCAGTTTTCTGAGGAGCTTTCATATTGATCTCTATAGTGGTTGTACAAGTTTGCACCATCATCAGCAGTGGAGAAGTGTTCTCCTTGCTCCACATCCTCACCAGCATGACCTATCACTTGTGTTTTTGACATTAGCTATTCTGACAGGTGTAAAGTGAAATTTCAAATAGTTTTGACTTGCAATTCACTGATGACTAAGGCTGTTAAACAAAAAGTGTTTTGTGTAAGGTGCTGGTGGTAAATATGGATCTATTTGCATTATTTTCCATTAAAACATACAGTTTGCAATTATTAAACCACATTTGCATTATTACAAACAGTTAAATTCACTTGAAAGAAGCAAAACAGATATTTTCTCTGTGATAGGGCACAATACTAAAATTTCCTAATTTATAAGTTACTTTTAGATGAGATATTTTAAATTAAATTATACTCCTATTTGTCATTGGATTTAATAATACATATTATATAAAAATATACTGTTCACATTTTTAAGTGATGTAAATGTTTGTTAAATGAATTCATTCATTAAAATATGTTTTTAAATGTGACTTTAATAAAATATTTTGTAAATTCTGGACTTTTAGAGCATTATTGGATATTTTCCAAAATTAATTTCATTTCCAGATAGTAAGCCTGTACTCCACATTATTTTAAGGAAAGTATTTCTATGGCAATTATAATTTTGATACCAAGGCACATCTGCAGGTTAAACACCACACTGATCCAAATCTGCCTCTTGTCTTTTAATTTGAGACACTGTCACTAGGATGCCCTGGATAGCCCTGAACTCCCTCTGTAACTCAGGAAGACCTTGAAACTGTGCTTTTCCCAAACACATCACAAAAAGCTCACCTGAAAGGAATATTTGCATAAGAGAGTTCAAAAAGCTCATCTAGCTTTTAGAATTATTGCAATGATAGAATTAAATGTACAAATTTCAGTGAAATTGACCTAAGTTTTTTATACTACAGGTATACAGACATAGAAATGAGCTATTTTTCTTAATATTCATTATATGTGTGTACATACATATATGTGTACTATATATGCACATACATATGTATGTATGTATTGTGTATGTAAATATTACTCATATTCTCCTGTTATTTTTGAAAAAGTACAAATGGAGCAGGGCTAGGCATCGCAAAGCTTTACTTGTGGCAAAGAGGAGGGAAAGGATTTCATGTGTGTGGTTTTCAGTTTAGCCTTTTCTTACACCTGGATTTTCAAGATGAGTGAAACAAGCTCCTGGCAGAACGGCAATTTCTCCAGAAGTAGGAGGTAAAAATGGATGTCTAAAGGGCTCCTAATGGAAAAGAAAACAGGATGTGTGCTATTGAACACAAAACCCACAGAAATATCACATAACCACCAGTATCATTCAGAGACTGTCAAGCAAGCAATATGAATTTATGACTAAATTCTTTTAAATGAGAGTGTTTTGATTGTACTAATCACAGACTCCTTAACCACTCACTTATATGCATCTGAGCAGCTCACAAAACAGCAACACACTTTTAGAGGATAGAGAATATTTAGCAGAACATGGTATGCATCTGAGCAGCTCACAAAACAGCAACACACTTTTAGAGGATAGAGAATATTTAGCAGAACATGGTATGCATCTGAGCAGCTCACAAAACAGCAACACACTTTTAGAGGATAGAGAATATTTAGAAGAACATGGTATGCTCCTCTGACTGTCACACCCATAAATCTATGCACTAATCTCAGCAAGTTATTAAAGTACTCTAAAAACACAGAGCAAACTGGAATTCAAAATTTCAGTATATGGATACCTCATAGCTATAAATAGTAGTGAAATCATTTATTTTCTTGGAATATAGGCTATTACAGAATATGAAGTTTTATTTAATTTCTTTTGTTTCTTGCATTGACCATATTATGCCTCTAGGGACATCAACTATTAAGACAAACTCTTTTAAACAACAGATTATAGTTACAGTGTTAAATATCTGATTTTAAAAAGAATATATCATGGATTTTTAATAATTGTAATAAAATGCGATAAATGTATTAATGTAATCCATTCTGTTTTTTTCTTACTTATGACCTTAATGACATATTTGGAATTGATGTGTACTCATTTTAATGAAAATGACTACTTAAAAATTAAAAATGAAGAGTTCAATTTAATTAATTTCCAGGAATATTTGTACGAATGACATGCTTCTCCTGAAAAAAGATCAACACACAATTAAGTCCTTAACCATCTCTAATATTTTCAAAGATCTCCAAATTATTTAATACTCATCTGTTTTTTTCTATTCTGTATTGATTGTGAAACAGGACACCTGGTAGACATTTATGACCTTGGGCTTTTGTGCTGACCAGGTTAGCCAAACACTTGAAGCGATACTCCCGACATCTGCCCTACTACTGGAACTGTGCCACCACATGCAGCTCAATTTGCTATTGTTTTGTAAAAGATTATAAATAGAATCAACTGTAAAATTTAAAGTTACCTATTAGGCTGTGCCTATAGTTGGATCCTATAATCTCTTCATTTTTTTTAGGTAAAACAAAATCCCTTAAGTTTATTTTACCTAGTGATTACCTATTACTTTAAAATATCTGAGTTTCATATAAATTAAGAAAACAACTATTGCCAGGTGGAAGTGGCACATGCCTTTAATGCCAGCACTCGGGAGGCAGAGGCAGGCGGATCTTTGTGAGTTCAAGGCCAGCCTAGTCTAAGGAGTGAGATCCAGGAAAGGCCCAAAGCTACACAGAGAAACCCTGTCTTGAGAAAAGAAAAGAAGAAAAAAACAAAACAAAAAGAAAACAACTATCATCATTGACAAAATTTTAGAAATCTTCCTTGTTTTCTGTCTTTTCATGTTATTGTCTTCCAAAATGTCTATGTCAAAATCAATATGCAGCCTATGATAGAGAAAAGATAGATTAAAGGAGCGCACCATTTTTCTACCACACATTACATGAAACTTGTTTTCTTTTCATTATTTTACACAATTTTATTAGCAAATCTAATTTGATTTCCATAATATAAAAAATATTAAAGTCCTTGATTGGAGAAAATTAAAAATGAAGTACTCACTTTAGAAGCTCTAACAATGCAAGAGTCTATGATAAAGGAACAGAGCATATCTTGAGATTTCAAAGCTCAAGATCTGATGAACTAAACAATAAAGAGCAAATGCTGTTCAAGAGGAAATGAATCTCTGTGCTAAGGGGAAAAAGGCACATAAACATCTCATAAAGTGTAAGAAAGGGGAGGTCCAGTTTCAAATGATTGGAATATGGTCAGAAACTCAAAAGAAGAATGGAGAAAAACAGGAGGTGAAAAAAAAAAAAAAGAAAATATCAGGGAAGGTGAGAAGTAAAATAAACCTGAAATGTGTTACTAAAAGAGACACCTCAGATATATAAACAGATTTCACTAGTTAAATATTGACAATGTCTAAACACACATCCAATCTATAAGCAGCATATATATGCTACTGTAATACTTACTTGAAAATTCTATTAGTCTTTTAAAAATCGTCACTTGATATAGCTGTGTATAAAACATAGTTTCAAATAATTTATAAAATATAAAGTCTCAAAAAAGTATATCCACCAAAAGTAATTTCCCACATTCTCATAGTATGTTCAGCTGTTGTTCAGAGAAGCAGAATACATAGAACTAATAAACAGATATATAAAAGAGGAAATGAGTGTGTGAGAGACAGAGATATATAAATAAATTATAGATAAATATTAAGTATATGAATAAAATAGTGATAGATGATATTATATATGTATATATCAATGGTAGGTAGATAAATCAATAATTAAGAAAACAATTTATAGAAAATTAACTCAAATTTGTTAAGGCCAGGATGTCCCATGTATGCTTCATTTTGTAATATGGAAAAGGAAAAAACAAAGCTAGGGAAATAATAGTCATAAGTCCTGCTGGGTCTAGCCCGACCAGTAGAACAGTCTTGAATAGGAAAATAAGGATTGAGAAATAAAAGATAGGAAAAATAGAGACATGGGCATAAAAGAAAAAGACAGAGACACAGGAGAGCTCTTGGAGGGCTCTGAGTCAATACTGCAGAAGTCCTGAGTTTATTCCTCACAGTCTTTTCATATCCAGAGCAAGGGGAGCAAAAGACTTCTTTTTCTAAAGGACACAATGGTTCAATGTACAAACAATTTTAAACACCTCCTTAATTCTCAAGACATCTGGTAAGGATGCCTTTGGCCAAACATGTTGTTATCCACCCTTAGGACAAGCTAGAATTCTCTAACCTTGAGTCAAAATGGAATCAAGCTACAAACTGGAGACACTGTGGGCTCCCACGAATTACAAAATCTGAGGACCAGGGCCTGGAGTACAAATCTTATACTTTATCAGATATTTCTAAAAGCAGAAGCATCATTACCTTAAGTCAGAACAAAGATTTTACTGCCCAGACTCAAAGAAGAAAAAATGAATTTTTCCTGCCTGCACTGGTATGTTTCATCTGGACCTGGCAATGCTGGTGAGGTGAGTTTCTTTTCCTATCCAACTCATCCAGATGCTGTAATACACTTCTTGCTGAGAAATAATGTGTAACTTCTCACTGAGCAGCCACAATCCAGTCTTATGGATACACTAAATTAACTGTCATATCCCAGAAGTCAACTAGCACCACTCTGAATTTCATTTGGAACTAGAGATATCTACAGTTTTACGGTGATTTGGATTTGAGGCAGGGGCATGCTTAGTGTGCATGACTTGAAGTCCCTGCCTCTGCCAAATGAGGAAACAGTCACTTTGTTACTGATATGTGCAGGAATAAACAAGAGGGAAAGAGAAGGGGCAGTGGTGGCGCATGCCTTTAATCCGAGCATTCACTCGGGAGGCAAAGCCAGGCAGATCTCTGTAAGTTTGAGGCCAGACTGGTCTACAGAGCAAGATCAGGACATGCATCAAAACTACACAGAGAAACCCTGTTTCAAAACAAACAAACAAAAAACAAAAACAAAAAGCAAAACAAACAAAGAAACAAAGGCATAAGAGGGAAAGAAGATGGGCCTTCAAAGCTCTCCAATCCACAGTTAAGAAACAGAGCACAGGAAAACAAGGCAAAAGTTTGACATGTTTTTCTTTAATCCCAACTGCTATTGGTATTTACATAAGTGAACCTTGAAACATTAAAAAAATTAGGAGTATAACCAAGTTCTCCTAAATGAACACACATCATCCCTCAGTATAGTCTTGGGGTTAAAATAACTCTCATTAGTAATTTACTCTGAAGTAAGATTTTCAATGTGTGCTGGAAAAAAAAAAAAAAAAAAAAAAAAAAAAAAAAAAAAAAAAACAACTTTTATTTCTCTCATAGTTTCCTTTCCTCCACCCCAGGACTTGCTATATAAGAACACAAAGCAATTATCTGATTAACAACCCAGACAACTTAACTAAATCCAGGTCAGTTGTTCAGCAATATGCTCCAAAGAAGTTTCATATTTTGATTCTTGCCTGAAGATACTGTTACATTTATTTTGTGTTCTGCCTTTTCCAACAGAGAGAAAATGAATAACATATATAATAAGACCATGACTATCGGTGTGGGACAATTGGAACTTAAGGGAACAGGTTGGGTGGGCTGGGTGCAGGAGGCAGGTTAGAGTCAGGAAGGAGGGAGAGAATAAGAAAGAGAATTCTTTATTGGGGGCAGGCATTTTGGGGTTAGGGAGAAACCTGGCTCCAGGGAAACTCCCAAGAAGAATCCACAAAGAAAACCCCAGCTAAGATTCCTTGCAGTAGTGGAGAGGGTGTCTGAACTGGCCATCAGAGATACACTATCCAGTAGTTGCTGGAAGCAGATGTAGAGATCCACAGCCAGATGATAATTTTTTGTATCTTGATAGGCCTCTCCACTGATGCAGCAGTCCAAAACAGACCTAAAGAGAGGAACACCTATCTCTTTTCTGGGATGCAGCTTATATACCCTGTGGGAGTGGTCTTGAGATTCTCTCCTGGAGAAGCTGTGTTTGGCAGTCTTTGAGTAGGTGGGTTTAGGCAAAGAGATGAGGGAGGGGAGTTGAGGTGGATCTTCCACCAGAACATTCCAGACTCTTTGGGTATAGGGATGCCAGGGTGCCAGGGGTAGAGGTGGAGCTCCCACCCAAACACCAAGCACCAGGACTACCTCTAGGATTCTCACTGAAGAAAGGGAGGAGGGATTCTGTGAACCAGAAGGGGTCATGATAGGTAAACCCACAGAGACACCTGACTTGAGCTTATGGAAGCTCGTGGACTCTGGACCAACAGATAGGGCCCAACCTAGGTCCTCTACATGTAGGCTTGGTCTGTTTGTAAGGCTCCTAGCAATGAGAACAGAACCTGTCCTGGGTGCCTTAGGGAACCTCTTCTCCATGCTGGATTACCTTGCCCAGTCTTCATGCAGGCAGGGGAGCTCTATCTTAGCTCAACTTGATGTGCCATGCTTTGTTCAAGCCCAAGGGAGGTCTGCCCCTTTCTGAATGGAGACCAGCAGGAGCAAGGGGGAGAGGCCTCAGAAGGTGATGAAGGAGCAGAAACTGAGGTCAGTATGTAAAGTAAATAAAAAATATTATTTAAATAAAATTAGAAAAAACAGGGTTTAAAGATCAGAAAACAAAACAAAACAAAAAGACCATGACTAGAAATCTCTCCTGTCTAGAGGTACTTGTCTAGGACTCAAAGGCAAATGTGTGGTGGCATGGGAGATCTCAATGCGATGCAGGATGACAGAGAACTTCTCGCTGTTGTTTCCTTCCTTCCTTCCTTCCTTCCTTCCTTCCTTCCTTCCTTCCTTCCTTCCTTCCTTCCTTCCTTCCTTTCTTTCTTTCGTTTTTTTCTTTGGGCTTCTCAATTGCTAGACACAACTCTCTACTCATATTGACTTCCTTTGAAGGACCATTGATTAAATAAACTGGCACTCCAAGGCGTGCTCAGTGTCTGACTTTCTTATTTAAAGTGTCTTCTGTACCTGGTACCTGGCTTTGTGTTTTTGGGTTTTTTTTTGTTTTTGTTTTGCTGTTGTTTGTTTGTTTGTTTTTGTTTTTTTAAGCTTGGAATTTCTGTGTATGAAAATTTTCCTAAATCCCTCTGACTGGATACCGTCACTCACTTTATTCTGCCAGATCATTGTTTTAAATACAGATTTCTCACGGGAGTAAAGCCCCTTGCCCAGCTCATGAGGCTATTCCAGCCTTCCAGGGGCGGGGAAGTGGAGGAGAAGGAACTCAGACCTGTAGACTTCTTCCCGACTCTTTGCTGCCCCCACCTGGCTGAGAGAGCCCTTTAAAGAATCTCGAGGCCTGGGGGTGCTGGGTGGTTAGGTCAAAGAGAATAATGATCTCACACCTTTAAAAGTAATTTCTTTTAAGACATTTCAGTAAAAGATGGAGGGATACACATATATCTGAATAAACAGAACAACTAAATTAAGTCTGTGCTCAGAACTTGATGGAAGCAGCTCTCTCTTGGTGAGTACTGACTCCGTGAAGAGCTGTGTCCTTCTACTTGAATGTCCCATTGTAGCACAATGGCGTGCGTAGCACTCATAGGGTCTATTACTTTTAAGAGTGTTTTATATTGGAGAGCACACTGGTCCACTGTTCTTCCCTGTCCTTTATGGTGTTTTAAGACTAAATCATGATTTTAAATAGTGTGGGTTACAGAATATTACTGAGAAGTATACCACACAAACACATTCCAACCCCTTTTCATGATCATCCTTAATCAGTAGTAATGTAAATATTTAAATGATTTTATGTGAATATATATATATATATATATATATATATATATATATACATTTTTCTCTGTGGTTAGATTATCTAAATTATTTAAACATTCAAAGTCAAGTCAGAAATTGTTCAAACTTAAAAATCTATGCATGGCATATTACAGAAAGATATAAATTGACAATATTGTTTCATCTCTATTGAATATAAGGGACTGGCATGTTATGGAAATACTAAAATATGGTAATTGTATTTTCTTTCTATCTTTATTTATTTATTTTTCTCTCATATAATACATCTCTATCACATTTTCACTTCCCTTCACTCCTCCAAGTTCACCCACTACCTCTTCTCTTCCCAAATCCACTCCTCTCCTTTTACCTTCAGGAAATAAAAAACAAAATCAGGCATCTCAAGGATATGAACCAAACACCACACAACAATGTGCAATAAACTAGGCACAAACCTTGATATCCGGGCTGGACAAGGCAACCTAGTAGGAGGAAAAGGGTTCTACAAGCAGGCAAAAGATTCAGAGACACCCCCAATCCCACTGTTAGGTATCCCAAAAGACCTAGCTAATAACCAAAACATATATTCAGGGGACCTAGCTCAGATCCATGCAGGCTCCATTGAAAACTCTCTCAGCTTGCAGGAGTCACTCAGCTCAGCATACACAAGGCTATTTGATCATTAACACAATGAAGAAAGAGGAGGAGAAAGAAAGACTAAAAGGAAGGAGAAGAGGAGTGAAAGAAGAGGAGGAGGAGGAAGAGGAAGGAAGGAAGGAAGGAAGGAAAGAAGGAAGGAAGGAAGGAAGGAAGGAAGGAAGGAAGGAATGAAGGAAGGAAGGAAAAGAAATGAAAGCAATAACATGGACCCAGTAAATGTTGCTCCACAATTCTACTTCTAGTTACAAAGAATATTAGATATACAATAGGATAATATAATCCAACATCCAATAATTGGGCTTCATAAAGACTATATTAGCATGTTTGCATATTACCTAATGCCAATACTGTCTGTGTTTCGTGTCTGTTTCTTTTACACTCAAGAAAGGTTACATTATTACTATAGTTTTCATTAAGATGAAATTGTTTTGTGTAAAGAAGAAAACCAAAGCATCTACTTTAAAGCTGCCTATGAACAGTGAGGTGTATTGAGGCTTGCAGTGTTATTAGACCTGCAACATGATCCTAGAATTTAATGCATCCCTTTTATTTCTATAGAGATCACTACTTTCTACCATGTGTCTCACCAAAATGAGTGGAGTCCCTGATGCTGGCCAGGTCCCACTCAGGTTGTTGTATAACTCGAGAATAAAATCCCCAGTCTCTGTGAAATTAGGAAACACATCATGGCACATCTTACTGCTCAGGGTTATGCTGAGATGCTAATGTGTTACTAGCCAGTGACAAGGCTTGCCAAGAACTACAATAGTCCAATTGTTAGCACAGGCACCTGCATCCAATTGCTTGAAGTAATAATACCTCTCTCCAGCTACTCACAAATTCTTGACCATGTTCCATCTTATACAGTGAAAATTATCCCTGCCCTCATCTTTCCCCTCAAGCAGATAGTTACCATGATGGTGCAGGTATTGCCAATTTAATCCAAATCACACTAAATGTGTGCTTGATCTGTCACACCTGATTTACGTAGAGAGAAAGCTATGATAAGATGGAAGCAAAACCAGAAAAGGTCATTATCTTTCCTCGAAATCTTCCAGGCTTCAGTTGCATCTCAATTTCTTCTTCCTTATACATAGGAAATATCTTCAAATGAAACAATAGGGCAGATGCTCGTGACATATTGACTACGAGATAATGGCATGGTCATTCCTTCCTCACTTTATTTATTGCAACTTGAAAGGGAAGAGAAAGCCACGATGCCCTGAGATATGGTTGTAATTATAATTCCTCTACCTACATCTGCAAAGACCATGCACTCTTTTAGGGCTCAATCGCTTCCTCTGCCATAATGATATGCACTGCCAGGTGCTCTTTTAATGTAGAAGAAATGGTTCACTGCCAGACATCTTCCAGTGTAGCTTAGGGAGCCTGAACTGCACTGCATTTGAGGAGAATGGTTACATTAACTTCCCTTCTACATAGAAGCTTTGAGAGGCAATGTTCTCAGTTTATTATTAAGGGATTTCTAGAAAACTTTCAAGCAATCTGATCACCAAGAATGTGTGATCATGTTTGAATTATAAGAAAATATTACACAGATGTAAAATGGTTTTGTTAAGCACCTTGTTAGTGTTACACACCCTATTAGTAGTAGTCAAGCTAGCTCTGTCATCCAACTTTCCTAGCACTGTCCTGATACTTATAGTGCAACATGGATTTAAGACATAAGACAACACTTGCATCATTGATATAAAGGATCTTTAAATAACTATTACTTAAATGTACTTTAAAATAATTTATTACATTCAAGGTAACAAGTGTACATCTTTATGAATACAGTTTCAATATATTTAATGCTCACATTTATTTACACATGTTTTGTGATCCCAAAATTTAAGACTCATTGTCAGTGCAAGGGGGTGAGGTGCAGTAATAAGTGTTTGTGCTGGGAACATAGAAGGCCAAGTATAGATATATTCTTTACACTGAAACACCCATCCATTGTAAAATAGTAAGCATACTGTGTATAATGTAAAAATTGACCCTGGTATAAATGCAAGATGTATTTATAAGAATTGAGGGAAATTCTCAATTATGACAACAAACAAAAAATATTTTCAAGGTAAGAAAAGGTAACTAATGGCACTGATTGTATTGAGAAGACATGTCACAGTAACCTCAAATTTAAGGATGAATGATTTGAAACCCAGGAATTGGGGATTAGTTCTATGGCTTTTTCTAATACTTCCCACCTCACAAGGCAACTAGATATTAACTAGATGGGACTAGCTCTGATCACAATCATCAATTTACTCTGTTTCAAGCTGGAGTGAGAACACGAAATAACATTGCCTTTATTGTAGTTTAAAACCATGTGAAGGGTTTGTGCTAAATGTTGATCAAATTGTTTGCTTTAGAAGCCCTCCAGAGTCCACAAAGTGATTTCTTGACTAGACTTTTGTCCTGGAGCACATTCTTCTAACATCTGATGAGAAAATTTCATTGCTGTTGAGATAAATAAATTAAAGTTTGGTTTCTCAAAGGAATGAGTTATAGGGAATAAAAGGAAGAGAATGTGAGTTAGCTTACACTCCTGCTGCCAATCTTTCCCCACACTGATAATGGCAAAACAGAGTAAATTAAGAAACACAAGGGACTCAAAGCACAATACTTTGTATTACCTATCATCATATTTGTAATGATAGCTATTTCTTTTTAGAAGGAAAATTTCCGAACACCGAACAAGACAATCCTTTTACGGAAGGGGATTTGAATAAACAAACAAAAAATGTTGTTTCAAATTTTACTGATTAGAAAGAACCTATCTCTCAATAGTTTCAAAAAATTGCTCCAGATTTTACAGCTATATCAAAAAGAATTGCTCCAAAATTTCTGTATTGACCCTACCAAGCTGCCACTGCTGCCTAAACTCTGAAATTCTGGGTCAGCTGGCAGGCTGACTGGAAGCTATCTCAACAGGATGATTATGGCTGTGTTTTCTTTCTTTTAAAATATTATTTCCATTGTTTTCTGTGTCCAATAATTATGTAGACATCCTTGAGTACAAAATAATTATCAAGCAAGATGAACTTCTTGCAAAGCAATGATGCCTCTGAATGTGATGGTAGCTAAGATGTTCTGCAAAGTAGTTTAGGTACTGAATGCATGTGGTGGATAGAGGCAAGAAACATTGTTCAGAAAGGTTATGGGATATGAACATGAGGCACTTCTAATTATCTATCATGACACTAGATTACACTTACCCTAAAAATACATACTGTACATGGAGGGACTTGAGGATGGAGTACATTTGATATCAGAACCAAAGCTTATGAACACTGGGGGTGACTCATGAATAAGTGTTGGCATCATGACTACTAGAATTGGCTCTTCCATACTTCAGTTGTATCATCTCTGTCTTTAATTATGTCATTTTACTGTAAGTTTGAAATAAATTATTTCATTGGCAGAATAGTGAAATCCTACGAATTATTATATTGCTCTTGACTAGCAAGCTCCTGAAGTGTAACCTTATATTTTCACCTCACTCCAAACATATGCACAGTAATAAAGTTTGTTCCACTTACCAAAGTTAGCCCTTTTGGTTGTTATGTCTCAGTAAGATATAGTAACATATACTCTTTTTCCCCCCAAGTTGCTAGTTATACCAGCAAGTCTTCAGCACCCATTTAGCCTTGTAATATCCCAAAGGGGATGAGAAATCAGTTTTCATTATAAATGGATATCATCTCTTCAGCACTGGCATAACTGCTACTTAGGTAGATAGAATTCTTGAAAATGTCTAACACAATACAGGATAGAATCTTTGACTTAATAATTCAGTTCCATGGGGGGAAAATGTGTTTTTGTGTCAGATGCACTAGTTTCTTTCAAAGACCTATGTTTGCTTGTTTACAGGCCTTCCTTCTCTGTTTTTTTTTTTTTAATTGCTTATCATTAATTTCTTTCACCCTGTTGAAACACACAGCAAGTTGAACACTCACTTAAAAATAAACCTCAAACTCTGTATATACAGTACAGTAAGGGGTGCAAACAGGAAGGGACATCAGTCCTGTCGTGGAGTCCACTTTCCAACTGCTGAGCAGAGCTCACCAACACTGTGGGCTGATTGAGTGGAGCTGGCAAGATGGCATTCAGCTGATACTGGACTTGGTTCCCCTTTGATACCAGTTGGAGAAGGGAGGGGACAGGGACATCTGCCTAGGGATCCTTGTATCAGGGGAGAAGGAAAAGAGGTGAGCCATCAGAGAGGCCTGATATGGCAGGAGGGCCCATTTCACAAGCCAGCAGGCCTCTTGTTCTCCTGCCACTCCTGGTGGGTATTTGAAGGTGACCCAAAGGATCCTTCCCAGTCCAAGCTGGCTTTGCAGAAGGAGGGGTAGGTGTGGCAAGTGTCCCTGAGACAGAGACCTTCTTTCAAAGGAACCAGAACCAAAACCAAAACCAAAACCAGCTGAGCAGGGAGCGGAGAGGTCAGTGAGATGACTGGAGAGAAGTGCCACCCTGTCCCTCGAAGCACACAACAGCTACTGGTGGAGGGTGAAGTGCTCAATGAACTCCAGTGTGAAGGAGCAGTGGCCCTGGCTGCTTCCATGGTCAAGCTCAGGTTTCCACTTCTGATGCTGCTCTGCTACCTCTTGATGAGACCAGGCCAAGTCAGTGGTGTAGCTCTTGTAGCAGAAGATGGGGGTGGAGCCTATCTGTACAAGAGATGGGATAACTGAGTGGATTTGTAGTTCAGCTGGTTGTTGGGCATGAACTTGTGCAGCTCGCTCTTTCTGCAGCAGGGGTCGTAGTGGTAAGCGCCAAGGCAGGCATCCCAGGAGACTTTTGAACACTGGGTGCAGTTGTTGGTAACACCCATATAATTACAAAAGCCACAGCGGGAGGTGCCTGTGGTAGCTGGCTTGGGCTTTGAGTGGACAGGTGGCAGCCAGTTAAGGCCCTGTGTCTGGCCCATATACTTCTCCCACATAGGTGTCCCATGGACCAGGCTTTGCTAAGAAAGGTGCTGGGCTTGGAGCCTGAAGGACAGCCTAGTAGACTGTCACAGCTCTGGCAGAGGGAAGAGCTGCAGGACAGGCCGCAGTTTTGGCACTTAGAGGGGGCAGACTCTTTGGTGGGGGGTGAACGCTTGTGGTAGATGGAGTGGGCATTGTTTTTGACCAGCTGTACATCCGGCCACAGAGCATCCTGCCTCTGGTAGGAGGCCCTGGGTTCAGAGTCTGTACACAAGTCCACGTCATCCTGAGTGAAAAAGTACTTATTGCGCAGAAGGCCAAGGCCGTTGATAGGGGAAATGGATGGAAGATCATCAGGGCTACCATGGGGGAAGCTGGACATGGTCAGCAAGGAGGGCGATGGGTGGATGATCTCATTCTTCGGGTCATCCCCTACATCCATGGCCAAAGGCTCCTTTCGCAGACTCAGGGAGGCCCCTGTGGGGACCTTCCTGCTCACCCAGTAGCTGTTGTAGGCATCCACTGACCTGGAGGGTTTGGTCATTTGGGGATTGTAGTAGTCCTTGGCTGCCCGCTCACTGGCTGACTTCTGGAGTGCCACATGAGCTATGGAAGTGGTCAGATGCTGCCTACTCTCAGCCTGTCGCATTGCCACAGAGTATCTGAGCACCCATGCACGTTCTCTGTGCTTCCCTTCCGCTCAGTCACCACATCCAGCTCCGAGTAGCCCTTGTCCTTCACCTGCGAGTGGATTCCCAGCATCTGCTCACACTCAACCTTGGCTAGGAAGGGCTCAAAGGAGACCACTTCACCTGGAGGGACTCTACAAGCTCCTTGAGTTTATATGTAGTTCCCAACTCAGGCTTGTAGCCCATGAACCTCAGAATGGCTCAGATGTCCTTCTCCAGCAATGTGGAGTTGACATAGGAAGCAAAAGGGCCTGTGTAGGTCTTGATGTTGCGGAATTCCTTCTTCCACGCGAACGAAGAGGTTGATGGCCACCATCTCTAGCATGCTGAAGGCGCAATGCAGAGTGCTCAGGCTGGAGCTGCTCAGTGAGCAGAGGGAGCTCTCCACCACTTTATAAAACTGGACCAGCTGATATCGATGCAAGGGGTCCACTTTGTGCAGGCTGAGCAGGGTGGCAGCTCCCACTCACAGGTACTCATCGCTGCCAGGCTGCTGCTTGGCGGGGGTGGTGTCCACTTTGCCCTCATGGAACTGCACGTACTCCTGAAATAAATCACTCTTGTACTTCGTATCCATTAAACTGGGCTTCCCCAATCAAACCCAAAGGGCTACCTCATCTCCCCCATGGCTCTGGGACCGGAGACTGGCACATCACATGAAGAAGTGGCATTGGTGCCCACTAACCAGCACATGCTCTACCGCTGCCCGCTATGGAAGCAAGCACCGCGGGAGCACAGCCCTGAATGGGGACCGAGACCCCTTCTCTGTTTTTAAATCCTCTATGTTTGATGTGTTGTCTCACCAACGCCCTAGTTCTTTTTAAATAATGTATTCTTTGTTCTGTGAAAATTTTATAGATTTAAACAGTACACATCATTTTCACCCCTCAACTCCTCCGAGTGCCTCTAACTCATCACCCTTTCAACGTCTTGTCTGTCTGTCTTTTGATTTTTTTTTGATTATAGGCCACTGACATCATTCTATTAGACTATTGAATTTTGATAACATGAAATTGTAAATTATTTTCCTTCTTTAATATAAAAGCTATATGCAAACTTCTAGCTACTGTTATTAACTAAAGGCATTTAACTCACAGATCATGAAAGCACTCTGCTGGCTGGAGTGCCTTTCTCTCCCAGTTACTAGGTAAGGCTAAGAGCCTGCCATGGTGAGTATCAGGTACCATGCACAAATGGCTAAGCACACTGTTCAACACCCTTGTTGCCCTATTTCTGTTCTTTTCTGATGGGACACCAGAAATTAAAACTGCCTTATTCTTTATTTCAGTTAGTCTTGGCTTAACTCCATTTGCTGTAAGTTGGAGTGAGGCATTACCTATATAATTAATGTCCCCAATACAATTTGCTTTTGAAATTGTAGAAATCAAGGCTAGAAATAGAGTGAGAAAACACAGTCTTGGAAACTGCTGGAACATCTCCAGAAAATGAACTGAGCAGCCTAACAGCCAATGCATTTGGTAAAGTCTTAGCTATTTAAAAGAAATGATAGGATAGATAGATAGAAGAGAGATAGACAGTCAGACAGACAGACAGATGATAGATAATTGTAAGGTAGATCATTAATACAGATAGATACACATAAAATCACGGTGCAAAGAAAGTTATGCTATCATTTAACAATTCAGTTCAAGTGTATATCTTCCATAGATATTTTAAAAGTCTATGAAGGAATGTGTAAAATGATATCTTTATTTGCCTGTTTTCCAAAACACACCAAAGTACTTAAGTATATTATCTATAAGGAATTTAAAATCCATTTTAAGAGTGTAGAAATGTCACAGAGATACCAGAATGCTAAATAATTAGGACAAACCATGTAAATATTAAACTAAACTAATATTAAATGGGAAATACCAAATTTACTAAGGGGAGAGAGAAAAGTGAGCACACAATTGATGTTCCACATGCAGCAGGTAAAAAGTATAACAGATTGATAAAAAATTGACCCAGACAAGTTTGAAAGAAAAAATTCTCCCATTATATTACTATAAAAGATTTAAACATTACTATTGTGAAATAAAATGCAGATATCCAAAAGTACACAAAATATGAATATACATTTTAAGATTTTATAATATTACTATAATTTATATTTCAATAAAGTAGGATATTATTTATTTATTGTTAAATTTTATGTCAAATGTTGCATCCATCAAATATCAAGGAGAAAACCAGATAATGGTTTGGCATAAAAAAAAATCAAAGTCTGCTAAGTGAGTATATTTTTGTCTAAAATATTTCTTCAAAATGACTCTGAAATTGATTCCTTGTGAAGTAATGACCTTTTCAGGTTAATATTTTTGTAAAAGATAATAGATTTAGTGCATTGCACTTATATTAACATTCACCAAAAAAGAAAGAAAGAAAGAAAGAAAGAAAGAAAGAAAGAAAGAAAGAAAGAAAATAAACAGATGGATAGATAGATAGATAGATAGATAGATCTAGGTTAATAAAGATAGATTTGTTACATACTTCTATTCTGAGTTTTAACAGTTTAATAAAATTATGTTAGATAATTAATACAAATTTAAATATAAGTGGACTGTGGTGTACTGAGCACACTAATATTATGATGACTTCATTTTATTCAAATTATATTCCATGATCTAATCCATCACATCATTGTTGTGCAAAATATATCCAAGGTAAAAGTATTTTAAGACAACTGAAATTTCTTAATTTAAAATACTTTCAGAGGAACTCATGAATGTACAATACATTAAATATACCAAGAAGTACTGCCAGCCTTCTTTATAAGGTAGGCATTCATCAACAATAACTAATTAAAAAGAAATATATAATTTTATTTTGTCAAATAAATTTATTTGGTCCTGTTATAGCAGGTAGATCAGCACCTTTAATCTGATATCCATGGTTTCTTGAAATATGTCTGAATAACAAGTTCAAAGTTCTGCCAAAATGCCTAAATTTCACTCTCCTGGTTTCTTCAAATAGTTGAATAAAAGTCTTTGATATCTGCTAAAAACTGTCTTGTTGAAAAATCTTTTTCAAGTTCATATAATACCATTGGCCTTATTAATACCTTTACATAAGCCAAAGATTTGAAATCATTAAAGTAGAATTAGCTCCAAATGCCTGTGATAACAATAGCTATGGCATTTACACATCTATTTCTTATTAATCAAATGGAAAGTAACACACACCTCAAGAGATTGCATATTAAAAGCCATGGACATAGTATAGAGAACTCCCCAAGAAACCATAGAGTGGGGACTCCCTTCTTAGGAGATTAGAAAGGTGGAAATTTCCCTTGGCAACCTTAGGCAAGCACTATGTGTAAGGATTTCCCATGACCCCTAGGGATTTGTGGAAAACACTCCTCACTGGGGAAGATCAGAAACAAAATAGGCCGTTTAACAAAGATGGAAACAATTGGCCCTGCTTTTCTGCAGCCATTCTGGAGAAAAATGATTCTTGTTTCCTCTGCTTTTTGTTCCTACAATGGGATTTAATGTCCCTGGATCATTGTTAATAGTATATAATAATTCCCAAGTCCAGCCATCATACTGAATGTTCCTAGACTTTAGTTTGATGCATTTGCTAAAGTCAGCTTGAGAGTTTCTACAAATATTAATGTTACCAGAGAGACCTGTGAAAACATAAGGAATTATGGTTTAGATATTATATAAAGTATCACCCTGCACACTGCGCATAGATTAAGGAAACCTACCATAGAAGAGGCCACATTACTATACCCCATATATTTCATTTCTGCCTGTATGAAGAGTGTCTTTTGCAGGAAACCTCTTACAGTGTGATGCATAACTCTGATGCTGAAGGAGCAGGGAGATACATTTATTCCTATGACACTCAACTAGAACCATCATAGAAAACTGGGGCCTTAACCTTGCACACAGTAAGAATGATAAATGTTCCATAAAGCTATAATGCTTTTTCTTCCTCTAGGAGTTTCAGTGGCCAATGAAGTTTGTGAGCACAAGTTTGTGTATGTGAGTGTGTTAGTGTGTGTGTGTGTGTGTGTGTGTGTGTGTGTGTGAGAGTGTGTGTGTGTGTGTGTGTGCGCGCGCGCACACGCACATCCCATATCTCCCATATATTTTAAGGTCAGCCAGGAGAAGTCAGGTATGATATCCCTATTTTATGACTTATTGAAGTAGACTATTAAATTTGCTCAGCATATCAACATGTTAAGAATCCAGAATTATTTTTCCTTACATTTCATTGAGCCTTGCATTTTCTGATCCTTTCAAAATGGATTCATGGACATGGGCATAAAAGCATCCTGGTTTTAAATCTGCACCCATCAGAGCTGAAAACAAAACAATTAGAATTAAATTATTCCCTCAGTGCTTTAGGACTCCAACAATGATTAAAAATAGCTCTTTGTGAGGCAAGTGAATGTGGGGAAATCTGTTTACTGTGCTCAGAAAACCTCAGAGGAATTCCTGCATGCTGTGTGCCTGAAGAGATGTATTCAAGGGGTTCATTTTCCACTCTATTTTAGGTTAGCTAACAGAAGCTATTCAAGAAAAAGAATGAGAAAAATATAGGTACTCAGGTGTATTTAGGAATAGCATGTAGTTCAAAAAACGTATATGCATTTTCCATTCATCCTAAATAGTTTTATAGTTTGTGCGCCATCCATAAAAATTCTGTGACTGTTAATGATGCTCTTCATAAACTTACCTTAATTGGACAGCATGTCTTACACAGTTGAGCAAATTCATATATAATCATGTAAGTTCTACAGTTCATCTTGACCTATGAGTACCAGTAGTCTTGAGGAAGCCGCCCATTAGAAATAAACTATTGTAATATCTTTCATTACATTATATCTGAAAAATTCACAGATATGTGTTTTAATATGCACTGTTTATGCTGTGCAACTGAAGTTGTGCTTTCTTGTCGTACCTGAAAGAGCCATTATGAACTGTCCGAATATCTGAACAGGCTTCTTAAAGATAAATGCATAAAAATACAAGAAAATATTTCAAGTGCAAGCAAGTACGTAATGAAAAAAATACAATTCAACATTTGTTTCTCTTTTTTTGTTGTTGTTTTTTGTTTGTTTGTTTGTTTGTTTGTTTTTGGTTTTGTTTTTGTTTTTCCAGACAGGGTTTCTCTGTGTAGCTTTGTGTCTCTCCTGGATCTTGCTTGGTAGACCAGGCTGGCCTCGAAATCACGAAGATCGGCCTGCCTCTGCCTCTCTGCCTGACACCTGGCCTAATATTATCATTTTAAAATGAATACAAATGCAGTCTCTCAATGCCACAAATTACACATTCAAGTTTACCATATTTAAGGAAATGGTAGGGGCTACACATCCAAAGTTCAAAAGTGATCCTCCACACTATCAGTTTTAAACAAAAATCTGATAAAAACATCAAAGTGACCCTCCTGCCAGGTGTGTTTTGATACTATCATGTTATATAATAAGTAGAAATACAGAGTGCGATGTAAGAAGTAAAAATGGAAAGCCCTATCCAAGAGTAGATATGGGCCTAGATGTGGTGGTACACACCTTTAATCCCAGCAGTCTGGAGGCAGAGGCAGGTGGATCTCTGTGAGTTCCTGGCCAGCCTGGTCTACAAATTGAGTTCCAGAAGAGGCTCCAAAGCTACATGGAGAAACCCTATCACACAACAAACAAACAAACTAATTAATTAATTAATTAATTAATTAATTAATGTTGAGTGAAGAGTTGCAAAACAGTGATTCTGTTCCTGCCACCCAATATATGATGGTTTTCAGACAACTCTAGAAAAATTACTACTTCTTCTTTTACTTCTACTCCATCCATCTCTCTGCTTCTAATTTTTATCATTATTACCTAAGGAAGCTAATACGCACTTATGTAAAAATGCCTTAATATATGACTATAATATTATAAACATTCACATTTAAATAATCCATAGAATAAAATGTATAACTTATATGTATAGTGAAAGTAGTTCATAATTCTTAAATCAATTTGAGTTAGTTACTATTATCTTTTAAGAAGTCAGAATGTGAATGCTATATTTCCACAGGAGGATATAAAGCGTGTAATGATTAACTCATTCTTTATCTCAATGTGTCCAAAGCTTATGTTACATGGAAGTCATTTCCACTCTCCACACTTACTACAATCAGTTTCAGTATTTTAAGTTTCACATTCCATGCTTGGCCTTTTGTTGTTCAGGGTTCACTACAGGAAATGCTTTATCTTAAACTGAATGTGCTGTCACTTTAAAGATGTTATCACAACCTGGGGCTGGGGTCGTTCCATTAATGATCTCTTCATGGTCTGTAATCCATAGTAGAGACTGGGCATCTGTTCCTGTGGTTTGAATGTTCAAACTTCGTCTTCTTCCCCAGACCCTAGAGAAACTAGCTGCTCTTTCTACTTGATTCTATTGTTCATAAACATCCTTTAGTTTGCTGCAGGTTGTAGAAGCATATTCATGAATGTTGGTATTCTGGAGACAGAGGCAGGAAGATGGCCATTTGTTCCATGCCTGCCTGGGCAAAGACAGATATTGTTGAAAAACATTTTCAAAAAGAAATACTACTACTTTGATTTAAACCAAATTGTGTTATGTTTAGTAGAACATATTACCCAAATAGGCATACTAAATAAATAAGGAGTAAATATTTATTGGAAATTATAATTTATATATTCCATTCTTTTGATAGAAGAAACCTCATAAACAAAAGATGGTGGTTATGTATTACCAAAGTGAATATTTAAAACACACACACACACACATTTTAAAGCATGTTTCACACTTAAAGTGGAAACCCTTATATGTTTCTTCATCATGTAAAAAGATTCACTGTCAATGACATAATATAGGAAACATATTAGAAAATAAGTTCCCATTGTCTTCATACAGAAGCAATGAAAATCATGTAATAGTTTTCTGGAGTTTAGGTCTCTTTCGCCTTCTTTCATGTTTTGCAAAGTTTCTCCTCTTTGCAATCCCATGGCTCTTTGCAGCTTCCTGCTCCCTTACTTCTTCACTGCATTAGAATGTCAAATCATCACTACTTGCTTTAGAGATATATGACAAGTCATGTCTTTCCTTGGCTTGGAAAGAAAGGAAGGGCTTTTCTTCATTATCTTCAGGTAATGTTATAGTCCTTACTGCTGTAAGTTTAGTTGTTTCCATAGCAGCTTACTTCTAAATGGCAATGGTAAATTAGGAGAGAGGTGGCAGTATTCTCACAGGGTCTTCTCCGTGACTCCAGGGGACTGACTGAGTCAGCTACTAGGAATTCAGTCTCTTTACAGTGAGTGCCTCCTACTGGTAGGACATAAGAACTGTTAAGGTGGTATTATCCACTCATAATTAATGCTTTCCAATGCAGATTAATGTTGAATACAGATCCAAAAAGACTCAGGGTTGGGCAACAAAACTGCACTCTCAGGTTAAGATTAAAAAATCTTATTAATTCTTCTTGGCCTCATAAGAACAAAGAGACAGAAATCGAGTTACATTCATGCAATAGATTCCCCTATAATTTTAGGAAATATCTAGTTGAGAATTCGTAAGATTATTTCAATTTGATTTCACAACTGATGTCCAGAATCCTTACATTACATTTACCCCCGAGTACAGGACGCTTCAGAATTTATTTCACAGTTTTCTTATTCTGCTCTCTTAGATTTTTATCAATATATACAATCAGGTAACTGAAGTAATAGTTGGTTGCGTCTCTGGTTTTGTATCTGATTTTGCTAGCTTACCATGCAATCTGGGAGGAAGGGGATTGCAATTTGCTTTGGTCACTAGAACAGGCTGATGGTCTACAATCAGATCTTGCACTAGAAAACACTCAAGGAATATGTATCCCGTGCATGGAAACATGTTTTAATCAGTGTCACATTGTATTTTGTAAATTTATTAGATAAGATAAATAATACAAAATTTAATATATATATATGTATAAATATATATATATATATATATATGCATGTATAAATATATATGTATAGGCATATCAGTCACCTTATTACATATATTTAAAAGTGTCAATTTAGCAAATAACAAGTAATATCAGAGGTATGTAGAATTATATTTCTGTTTTAAAAATTAAGGTGCCAAAGTAAATATTTGCATGTTGCTAAAAGTTTTTCAACAAGTGTATTGAAAAATAAAACTAAACCAAGCTTGATTTATTATGTTTAGCAAATTCTAAACTACAAACATTCCTAATCAACCATGGTGAAATTCAAACTACAGTCTTGTTCTCAATTGACTCACAAAATTCCAATGTTTTTACGAAAAGCTCATATTAGCATCCAGTGCAAGTATTGTGTGATACAAATTTCCATCTAAGCCATGTAGGACAGCTTATTATAAGTGGCATATCTGGGATGTCACACTGGCTACAGCAATTGCCCATGCATGTTGGGTCCAGAAATTAATGAAGACTTAAAGCAGAATTTTAAAATAAATAAAATTAACAAAATATACATATTTACTTTAGATGACTATTTCCTCCAAATTACATTTCCTCTGCTGCCATTTACTCTCTTTAGAAAATTAACTTCTTATTTTTAACATTATTTTCATTGGACTCCATTTGTCTGCAATTTATAAAAAAAAGTTGTATTACCAAAGTTATTTTCCTGGTTATGCACCTCATATTTGTATTTTTAAAGAATTGCTTAATTTACTACTAATACTTAGAGATTTGGGAGAACTATCTACCTTGAAGGATACAGCAGATTCAAGCATGCCTAATCCCCAAGCACACACTGCAGCATAATAAAAGAAAGAGATGACAATTAGTATCAAAATACAAAGAGCAGACCATCTCTCTAAGTCTCCGGGGTGCAAAGTTGGAGGACATATGAACCACATTACCAGATGTTCAACCTCTACTGTGAATTCAAAACCAAGAGAACGTTGTTAATTGGAAAGAGTCGAGGTCATGATATACTTTAAAAGTACAATGAGAACTTCTTAGAATAACAAATACAATCCTGGACTAAGAGATGTCAAACCTGAATAAAGAACACTAAGAAAAAATAATTATAATTTGGTTTATTTTATAAACTTCCACCAGGATCTTTCCTATCAGAAACTGTCATTTTTGCTCTCTCTTCTGCAGGGAAAGTTTTCACTGCTAAGTCTTTCAACTACAGACAAAATAACTAGGCTCGGTATCTCAAACCACTCTCCCCAAGTTCACTCCTATTCTGTGATTCCAAAGATCCAACGAATTAATGGTAAGGTAGAGGATGAGTTCAGTAATAAATCCTTTTTAAATCACACTTCAAGTTCCATTTCCAAGACTGATGATGCAAAGCTATTAATTAAATATTTCTTTTATGGCAAAGCCAATCTCAGTAGTTGCTAAGGCAGGATTTCTTTTGGAGGTGATGCAGAAGTTCTATGATGAAATTTTATTTCCCAAAGGGAGTCCTCAGTCCTAAATTACCTCCCAGGCAGACAAGAGAAAAGAAACAAACAATATGTCTTTCCCAATGGGAGAAAGAATGCGAATCTGACTCAAAGAATCCTAGTGAATAAATAATAATAATAATAATAATAATAATAATAAAATCTCTATATCTATCTATCATTCTTTCTACACAAACATGCACATACAACACTGAACATGTTGATGAAGTTTATTGTGCTTCATTGTTGACTTTAGACAAATAATTTTCTTACCCTTTTCAAGACCTGTTGGTTAAATTTAAATTTTAATTTTATTTCTTCTTAGATGAATCTAAACTGAGATGGGGTGTATAAGAGATTTTATATTTTATTAAATGCCTGTTTGGTCAATGTAAGTAAAACGATGGCTTCTTTTAGTTTTTTCAAAAATACTCTAATTGCTATTTCTTTAAGCATTAATGTAGTATAATAAAAATCATGTCTGTATTCATCACACTAATGAAGACCTCAATATAAATAATGAGTCAAATAGAAGATCATAGAACTGCACAAAATGCATGGCCCAAGGTCTGGCACAAACCTGTTGTAACATCAAAAATACTGGAACTGAGGGAACATGTGCTTGATCAGTTGTATTTCACTAAAAATCTCTGCTCTTAAAAGGCACTATCAAGATCAAGCTACAGCTTGGCAGAAAAAACTTGACATAACAATATCCAATGAAAGACTGTCATCCAGAGTAAAACTCAATGAAAATGAGACAGCTTAATTGGAAATGGCTAAATGTCCCAAAGTGTACGTAGCTCAAGAAAAGATATAAAAATTACAAATAGCATATGAGACCTATCCCACATCCTATATCATTGGGAAGTGACAGTTAAAACAACATGATACACTTACACATTTATCAGAATGTTGAAAACTCTAATATGCTCTCAATACTAAAGTTCCACAAAGTTGTATGGAGCAACAGAAACCATAGGCCCACTGCTGTGGATATTGCTCTGTATAAATAAAATGCTGTTTGGCCAGTGGCCAGGCAGGAAGTATAGGCAGTACAAGAGAAAAGAGAATTCTGGGAAATGGAATGCTGGGTAGAAAGACACTGACAGCTGCTGCCATGACATGTAAAGACACCAATAAGCCACAAGCCATGTGGCAAAGTATAGATTAATAGAAATGGGTTAATTTAAGATAGAAAAAGTAGATAACAAGAAGCCTGCCATGGCCATACAGTTTGTAAACAATGTAAGTTTCTGTGTGTTTACTTGGTTGGTTCTGAGCGTCTATGGGCCTGGCAGGTGAGAGAGATTTGTCCTGACTGTGGGCCAGGCAGGAAAACTCTAACTATAAATGGCACCCAACATGGGGCACAAACCCAGGAACCTGAGATTAAAAGTCTCATGCTCTACAGACTAAGCTAGCCAGGTTTGGACGCTGGAGGTAGACCGAGCAGAGTTCTCAAGAGAACACTGATATTGATGAAATTATTAAGGCCACTCCATGTAGTTAAAAGGGAGGTTTATTTTGTGGGGTAACTTACAAATGAAGGGATAGGTTGCAGGGTCTGGGAAAGGTATGGCATCAGGAATAGGTACTACTGCTTAGAAGGAGTTGGAGGTTTGACCGTTTTGAGATAGGTGTGACATTGTTTGGGGAAGTATGCTATTGGAGGTAGGCTTTGAAGTTTGAGAAGCCTAAACCAGTTCCAGTGGGTCTCTCTTCCTACTGTCTGTGGATCTGGATGGCGCAGTCAGGCAGTGTTCTCTGGAGAACTCTGCTCAGTCTACCTCCAGAGTCCAGGGTCCTAGAACCAAGAGGAGCCTCTCCTCTTGATCTTGGGTCTTCAGCATCCTCTCTCAGGCCACGCCTTGTGGGCATGACCATTACTGAAGCCTCAATGGGGGTTGGAACTTCCAGGCCAAGGCTGGAATGGCTACCCAATATAGCCCACATTAAAAAAGTTTAACCAGTCAATGATTGACTTGTTTGCAGTTTATTCCAGAATTATACACATTATAAAATAATTATTTCTTTTACTTTTAAAATTATGACATGGTTACATCATTTTCTTCTTCCCTTCCCTTCAGCCACATACTCCCATAATCCCATCCTTGTTCTCTTTGAAGTTCATGGTCTCCTTTTTCATTTATTTTTTCTATATGCATATGTAGTATGTATGTATACACACATAGTGATTGAATAATAATATCCCCCACAGGCTCATATATTTGAGAGCTTAGTCATCAGGAAGAGGTACTACTGCTTAGAAGGAGTAGGAGGTTTGACCGTTTTGAGATAGGTGTGACATTGTTTGGGGAAGTATGCTATTGGAGGTAGGCTTTGAAGTTTGAGAAGCCTAAACCAGTTCCAGTGGGTCTCTCTTCCTACTGTCTGTGGATCTGGATGGCACAGTCAGGCAGTGTTCTCTGGAGAACTCTACTCAGTCTACCTCCAGAGTCCAGGGTCCTAGAACCAAGAGAAGCCTCTCCTCTTGATCTTGGGTCTTCAGCATCCTCTCTCAGGCCACGCCTTGTGGGCATGACCATTACTTCCAGCACTATGTCTGCCTGAGAGACACCATGCTTCCCAAGATGAAAATGGATTCAACCTCCAAAACTGTCAGCAAGCCCCAATTAAATGCTTTCCTTTATAAGAGTTGTCATATTCATGGTGTCTCTTCACAGCAATAGAACACTAACTATAACACACACACACACACACACACACACACACACATACATACACATATATATGTAATCTGCTCAGTTTGTATGATGTTACTTGTATTTATGTTTTCAGGACTATTTGGTATTGAATAACCAATAGATGGACTCTTCAAATTTTATCACACAGTCCAACAATTATGCCCCTTGATGCTTATTCAGTTAAGTAGAAATCTGTGACACTTAATATTGATCATTGACTTGAAACATTTGAAATCAGCAGATAGGCAAGCCTCTATGAGAGAATTTATGGGCTAGATTTATTGAGGAGAAAATGCCTTCCCAAGCACTGGTAGAATCAGCCTACAGGCAGAGTAGATATAAAAAGGTCTGATGAAAATTTACTGTTGCTTGCCTGTGTCATTATTGTTTGCTGGTCAATTCATCTATTCTTCTCCAGCAGCTACTGTGCCACTGCTCTTCACACTTTCATCCCTCCCTGCAGGACATTGCATCATCATTGGCTTTTGAAGGTAGACAAGACCAGAACCCCACCAGCAGTCTTCAAGGCCCACAGAGTAGGTAGATGACTACTGTGGATGAAGTCAGCTCTGTGGACTGAGCAACTACTGTGTTCTTAGCGTCCCTAGGTGAAGATGATCACTGATCTTTAGAAAACTCTGCCTAAGTAAACAACTTAACACATGGATACTATTAACAACTTGTACATGGTCATTTATAACAGCCTTATGCATGATTGTCAAGTCTTGCAAGGAGACAAAATGTCATTCAGTAAGTGAACGCACACAGTGGTACATCCAAGCAGTGGGATTTTATTCAGTTGTGGAAAGAAATATTTCAAGCTCAAAGTAGATAAAGGAGAACTGAAATGCCCATCTATCCATAAGTGAAAGAGGATTATCTGAAAAGGTGATACTGCAGTATTCTAAGCATGATATTCTGTGTGTGACAATGGCACATTCTCCTTCTCAGGTGGGATCTCAGCCTAGCTTCTTTGGGGTAGCCCACATCTGTCAAATTCTTACCACTTCTCAGTATTCTTACAATGAGGACTAAGAGCTCAACATGCTAACCATGGTAGGAAAAGCACTACAGGGATTACTGAAGTGCTTAATTAAACATAAATTCATCAGATTGACAAAAACACATTTGAATCCATGTTCCACTGTTGGCTGTCATGAACTTTATAAAATCATTAAGTCCCAACTGAGCTCAATTCTTTCTATTTACAATTCACAGTCAATAACTCAGACAATTTTCCAGTTCAAAGTAAAACAATGTATCAATAACCATTTTTAAAGGAAAACATTCCATAAATAAATATCATTAATCTTAATTGTTCTTCAGTATCACAATATTAAGCTTGATAAAGCATATCTGAGGCATACTTCTATATATCAAGCACTACTATCAGCTTCTACTGTGCAGAGAAATGAAAAAGGAAACAGATACATACAAATTTTGTCTTGGGTCAAAATTAGGATTAACAGCTCATCCTATAAAACAAATAGCAGAGTTCATGGAGATTCCCAAAGTGCATCTACATTATCATATGCATGACATGTATTGTGAACTTTGCTAAGAACTGCCCCAAACTTAGAGACTAATTCAAGAGAGATTATTTTAAGACTTAATCAGTATCGTTACAGTGGACTCCAGGCTATCTTGGGTGTGCCTAAAAGTTTCTGTCATATGTCTGACTAGTTGAGTCATTTTGTTTAACACCAATTTATGTATACTGGAGTAATGTCTAAGAGCTTAATTTTGGTTCTCTTTCAACATAGGAGAATGTATAGAATTCAAGACTCTTGAGTCCCAGGGAAGTGTACTTTCCATTACAGCTCACAGCTGTAGGAATAAAAGGGAACAGTAAATGCTGCTTGAATTTCATGATTTCAAATATTCAGGAAAGATGAATCCACTTGCTGCACCTGCTTGTATCATCCCATTTCTCATTTCCCTTGTGAATAGGCCCACAGACACAACACCTATTTAAAGAGATTGGATCTTGAAAAAAAAAAAGTAAATTGATATTTTGTGCTGCACAGGTTCTTCAGCAATGGTAATATCTGTGCTATGTGCACATTGAAAATTAAATCATTTTTTAAGCCAGTGTAGGGTCTGCTAATAAAACCCTTAGGAAGCCCCACTGTTCTTCTACATAACAGCTTTCCACAGCACATTTAAACTTTTAAAAAGCACAAGAACAAATATGATTGATTATCAGTCCACTTTCCAGATTCTACATAGGAATTAAAGAAAGTAAAAGCCCTTTTATGAAAGTGATACAACCACCTGCACTATTAAACCAATAAAATGTGTATTCTGCTGTTTATGAACTGTCTTGACCCAGATGCGTGAAGCAGCTTTCTCATGGAGGAGCCCTGCACAGCCACTGATCAATCGCTCCCAACTGTGGCAAAGCAGCAAAAAGCATTCCAAATTGACTAAAAGGTCAGAGCACTCTGAGCAAATTCCATCAGTGAAACAAATGAGTTGTTAACCACAGTTGTGAGAACTAGAACAAACGAAAAAAACACAGTTGATTAGTATATACGTGGGACATTCAAAGAATTAGCAACTCATTAATAATCAAGTGCCCAGTGCCTTGACACATAATAGAGATGGAGTCAATTGTACTTCTACTTATTTTTCTGCTTATCCCATGTCCTGATGATTTTGAAGGAGCAGATATACTTCTTTGAAAATAACTGCAAGTACTAAAAACGTGCCTTTTTATTTTGTCTGTATACAATTGAATTTCAGAGGCTACATATGGTTTTTCTCAATATTCATTTGTTGCAGGATAGTAAGCCCGATAAAGCAAGGCTGGATTCCTACAATAATGTTTTTGCTTTAAAATTAAAGTATTTACTAGAAAGCATGTCAATCCATATCACTACCTCCCTTTGGGATTCCATCGTATACGAAGCTAGTCCAGTGCTTGGGTGAACTTGTTTAAAAGCTGTTCTCTTTGGTGTAGAACACAAGCAATTAAAAGGAAGAAAGAAGTATATCTGCAACATTACAAGTTTTAGCTATAGTTTACCAAGGATTTTCAGGGATATTAACATACAATGAAAATATGATGTAATGAGTTACCTAAATTTACATGTATGTCTGTCACTAACAGGACAGGATTTATTAAGTAAGAAATCATGCCTTTAAAGGCAATGATTTTATCCTAAATGGTGACTGCCAAGGGGACAGATGGCTTAACTGAAATTTAGGAAGAAATCAATATCAGATTATTAAAACATGGGAACAACTCAGAGAGCTGCTTCCAAGGAACAAAGGCATTTCCTGTTTACGAGAATGAAGATACAAGTTAAATGAGTGGGAAAAAGAAAATAAAAGTAAACCAATTGATTTACTTGGTTCCTGGGGCTCAATTGGGTTTGAGTTGGGTTTATATGTCCTCATTAATGCAGTGTATGAAGACTGTGGTATCAAGCACATTTACAGACAAGGTAAGGATATTTTTATTCCATATATGTAAATTCCTCCTCATGTTATCCCTCTGTCACCTCCCTGTCCCTTTCTCTGACTATCTGTCTGCATCTCTCTCTGTCTCTCTGTTTCTCTCCCAGAAATGTGTTTGTGTCTCTTTGTGTGTGTGTGTGTGTGTGTGTGTGTGTGTGTGTGTGTGTGTGTGTGTGTGTGCAGATTTCATCTTGGAATATTTTTTCACACCGTTATTCAACAGTTCAATGAAAGCCTTGTTATAGAGAGATTCTTTACATATAGAAAAGTTTTATTTTTAAGTATTTTTCAGATGTAAGTTTGTAAATTAAGTCATAATTACATCATTTCCCCTCTCCTCCCTCGACCCCTTTCCCATGTAATATCCATATAAGTTTAACATTAGAAATAAATTCCATCTATGATGTGAGTAATAAGTATCCTGGCCAGCGAGATCTTCAGCAGAGACCCTAGAAGGGGGAATGACGAATGAAAGGGACAAGAGACACAAAGAATTGACAGCAAGACAGTATTCTAATCAAGCTACAAATTTTTATTTTTCTCAGGTGGGTTTTATAGTAAGCAGACCAGAAAACTTTCTTTGGGAAAAGATCAGGGGACTTTTGAGTTGCCAAGTAATCCAACCAAGCAACCTAACCACAAAACATTGTTACTAATGGTCACTGTAGCAGAAAGACAAGGAAATGTTAAGTTATTTTCTAATAACACAGGACTTGTCCAGGCATGTCAAAAGTTTTTTGTTAGTGGCTCAATACTAAACAACAGAAACTTAACTCAGGCAGGCAATATGACATGACTCTTAAAATTGTCCTTGGCAAATAAGGACATGCAAGAATTAGTGAGTAAATAAAATAATATTGGAAAGACAGAAAAAAATTAATTACTGCCAGTAAGACTAATATTCTAAGAGTATCTATATTTAGAAATCTCTTGCAGCAAAAATGAGTGTATTAATTAATTACTATACAATAATAAAGAACAGAAAACTCACTGTGATATCCAGTTGGATTCACAACTAATTCTATTGTGATCACATATAGTAATTCAAAATCTTCACAAATTATAATACACACTCTTGTGCATAGCTGGCTTTGAGTGTGCCATATTTATCTAAATTAAAAGTATAGTTAATATTTAGGTTGCCCTTCTTTGAAAATGATTCATTCTTATATAGTAAAATTGGAGAGTAAATGTACGATAGATGTTGACATATATTTCATCATAGGTTTTTTTTTTTTCCTCAGCTGTCTATGGATACACAGAAATGTCTTTCCAAATGTCATCTCTTTTTATATTAAGGCAATGAACTAAGCAGTAATGATTTTGCCCTGTGCATGCTCGCCCCCTACTGGCCGATGCTGGAGACCCTACGTTATCATCCTAACAGCAATTATTTAAAAAACATTCTTTATTATTATATTATAATCTAAAAAAAAAAAAAACAGAAATAATTTTTAAAAAATGTGATCTACTTTTTTTATGTGATTTCTTTCTACTGCATGACGTTTCCTGGGAAGATAAAAACAAAGGTATCTTCATCTCCGCTAGTAAACCACAACAGATCAGAGAATTCCACACATGCACAGTGTGGGCACCACTGGGTTTATGGGTTACTTGCAGGATCTTGGGCGAGGTGTGGCACACAGAGTATGGGGGACCCCAAGCCATTTGTATCACCAAAAACCCCACTGCGGCTGAAAAGTAAGTTATGAAAGCAGTATTCTTGGAGCTCCAAGCCAGGTTGACAGTCGTCTCCATTGGAGACAGTTTCTCTCCTCAGCAGTTACTTTCTGCATTTGTAGCCTTGTGGAGAATACCTGTGAATCATAGCTTTCTGAGTCCCCCAACCCTAGAAAGTTTCATGGAATTCATGATCTGTGAATACAGTCTAGTTAGCTCCCAACAATGTCTCTGTATGATTCATAAGGTTATATTTTAGTGCCAGAAACCTCACTGAGATGCTTCTTACAGAACCTTTCTATACACATAAACAAACTCTCTTATGAGCGAATTTGAAGAGCTATATAGAGAGTTTTTCAAAGTTTCCTTCATTTTCATGTTAGAAACATGTGGAGAAGTAGAGGTGCTGTTTACCTTTGGAGGTATCCCTAATAAAACGTGAAAAACCAGGAAACAAACTGCAACTTAAAAGCAGTTATTAAAACTGACACAATGAAATAGAAACAATTATGAAAACATTTTGAGCAGTTACATAAAAATAAACAAAATAGATGAATTGAAGTGCACACAACTACTAACTTGGAATCCTATGAAACAAATCAAGCCAGAATAATAATGATCGAAGAACCAGAATATAAGGAGGCGAGGAAGGAGTGAACTCACATAATGGACATAGTTTCAAAAGAAAATGTAAAGCTGATTGTATTTCTAGTTATAACTTTTTCATGAATATTTTTGGGGTAGGTTGGTGGTGAATAAATGTTCAAAATATATTCTGTACTGAAAGTGTAAAATTTAATGTGGAGTTCCATGGCTTCTGTTCTTATTGTCTATTGCAACATTAAAGAAGTTCACTAAGTTCTACAGGACTTCGATTTGATTAATTTTGATCCACAGAATCTTTATTTATTTCTGTGATCTTTATAAACAAGTTAAAAACAGAAATATTTATATAATATTATTATTTTGGATTATAATAGCTGTTTTTATTAAGAAATTTTTTAATTCATTTTGCATACCAATCACAAATCCCCTTTTTCCTTCCTCCCTCCAGCCTCCCATGACAACCCACCTCCCATTCCCTCCTACAAGAAGGTAAGGCCTCCCATGGGGAGTCTGCAGGAACTGGTACATTCAGTAAAGGCAGGTGCAAGCCCCTCCCTGTGCCTCAAGGCTGTGCAAGGTGTCCCAGCATAAGAAGTGGGCTTGAAAAAGCCTGCTCATGCTCCATTCTTTAAACGAATTTGAAACAAGTCTTCAATCTGATCATAAAAGATCCAAGATATACTCAGCAATTTTCATCAAGAAAGATTGGAGTTGGAAGTGTCACAGTAAGTAATTTCAAGACATACTATAAAGTTCAGCTGCCCAAAATAACCTGACATTATCTTAACAAATGCTGGGAAAAACAGAACACAGAGTCCAGAATTTACATGTTCCCCACAGATTGATTTTCAACAAAGAAAGCAATAAATACTACCACGGAAGGAGAGTTTCTTCAATATATGGTGAAAAACAAAACAATAAAAACATAGATATTCAATGTGTAACAGTAAGTCTCATGTGGTAAGTTTACAGTGTCTACCAAATACACACATGCAAGCAAGCAAGAGCACACAAACCACACACACACACACACACACACACACACACACAAACACACAACATACTTTCATAAATTTAATTCATAAGTTACAATTCATAGGTAACTAACTATAAGTTACAACACAGTCTTAAGCTACAATTCTAGAAGAAAATATGGGGAGAGGTCTTCATGACACAACAAAGAGATTAAGTATCCTTGTAATAAAATATGTGGAGAACTGTAAAATTCATGATTTTTCCATTCAAATGGGGGGGGGAGCAGAAAGAAAAACAGTGTAACAAACCATTATCAGTAAAGTACTTAGTCACATAAAATAATGTCTTACATATTATAAAAGTTCCATAACTCACAAATAGAACGCCTCCATTATTTCTTTGACCATGAAAGATACAATACTTTAACACTGGTTGGAGTTTCAGGGCTCCTAGCATAAAAATGGGCCTTTCAAATTCTACACTGTGAGGATCTCCATTCATTCTTCTAGTTTTGCCACACAACCTTTGAGATTCTTTAAAAAAAATCTCAGCTTTCCAAAGTCAACATTTCAGCCTAAAGAATTCTCAATAAGTAGTGTCAAAGTTTTCTATGTCAAACAATATTAGTGTTGCATTACTTGATGGTATTTCAAATTGCTTATTTAAATCTTACTTACAACAACATGGAAAATAAAATAGAGTACAAAGTAGTTACATAGTGTAAAACAATAAAAAAAAAAAAAACACTCTTAAATTTTCCCCTTAGAATCCTTCTTATATCATGGTTTGATATTGAAAAAATTATAAGAACATCTTCCTTAGAGAATAAAAGCTAATTCATTCCAGTGTTCAATCTCAAATGTAAGAAATTTTTTTTTATTTTATAATTTAATTTAATTTTACATATCAGCCATGGGTTCCGCTGTCCTCCCCACTCCTGCCAACACCCCCCATTCCCAACTCTTCCAGGGCAAAGACTCCCCTGGGGATTCAGCTCAACCTGGTAGATTCAGTAGAGGGAGGTCCAGTCCCCTCCTCCAAGGCTGAGCAAAGTGTCCCTGTGTAAGCCCAAGGTTCCAAACAGCCAGCTCATGCACTAAGGACAGGTCCTGGTCCCACTGCCTGGGTGCTTCCCAAACAGTTCAAGCTATTCAATTGTCTCACTTATCCAGAGCGCCTGATCCAGTTGGGGGCTCCACAGCCTTTGGTTCATAATTCATGTGCTTCCATTCGTTTGTCTATTTGTCCCTGTGCTTTTTCCGATCTTGTTCTCAACAATTTTTGCTCATACAATCCCTCCTCTTTCTCGACAATTGGACTCCTGGAGCTCTACCTGGGGCCTGGCCTTGGATCTCTGCATCCACTTCATCAGTCATTGGATGAGAGTTCCAGCACGATAGAGTGTTTGGCCATCCAATCACCAGAATAGGTCAGTTTGGGCTTTCTCTGGACCATTGCCAGTAGTCTACGGTGGAGACATTTTTGTAAAAATACTTACGTTTATATTTTTAATAATGTAATCATTTCAGCTGCAGTTATTGATAATCTTCCTAAGGCATTTGTTTCAAAATGTACACCCTATTTTGCTACTGACAGTATTGTAAAATTATTAAATCATTCTAGAATCACCATTTACAAGGGCTAAATAGTATGCCATTTTTAATGTATCAACTGTTAACATATTTCTATTCATCAGTGAAGTTCACAGTCATATTTTTTTCAGACTGAAGGTAAAAAAGGAAGGACATGCTAAGAGATAAAATACTTTTCTTTATATTGTGGGGGAGAAACAAGCCTGAGAGCCTAAAATTGTACCTAAGAAAGGATATTATTTATAGAAGCTGGAATATGAAAGGAAATACCAGGAGATGTCAAAATTGATTGAAACACTCAGCCTTGACAGCTCTGAAATTTGCAGGTTGAATACCTGCCACAATTTGTGAATGATCTGCTATATTCTAAAACTGCTTGGTTTAGCAGGCACTGAGGGAGAAATGGATGAGTAAGGCCAAGAAACATGAAGATAAATATAAGTGTGGTTCCATTGTTTAAACTTGACCTAGTGTATATTATTCTTTCATAAAAGCAGTTATAAAAATATATCTTGGTGTTCATTATCATGTTCCCTTGTAGTGACACTTTGATGGTACAAATGGAAAGAGTCAAAATGTGAACATTTAAAAATGCTCCGCCAGGCAGTGGTGGCATATGCCTTTAATCCCAGCACTTGGGAGGCAGAGCCAGGCAGATCTCTGTGAGTTCGAGGCCAGCCTGGGCTACCAAGTGAGTTCCAGGAAAGGAGCAAAGCTGTCTCAAATAAAAAAAAACAAAAACAAAACAAAATCAAATAAAAATACTCTTTTTCCCAATGAGGTGTTCACTTATGAATGAAACATACTCTTTTGTTCAATATGTTTATTCTTCCACTATTACAGATTTATTCACAGGTATTTTCATAAGGCTTGCACTGAAGAATTTGTAGTAGCTTTTTTACATAAGATTTGGAAAGTTTCAAAATGCTTTGAATAACTAAGAAAATACTTTTAATGAATAAATATTCTCCACGATACCTGCCAAATGATCCACAGATTTTCTCTCTCTCAATAAGGGTTGTCTGCAGTAGCAATCTAATTAAAGCACACCATTGGGGTGGTTTGTAAGAGTGGAAATGAAGTAAAGTCAGAATGAAAATAATATTACTTATGTTTAGTAAAGTTAAACAATAACAACGTCTAGCATGTGGGAGTCTTGTACTGTTCAAATTTATTTTTCTTCAGGAAAAATTAAGAACTCACTGTTCTCATTTAAACCTCATAACAGAAACATGTATAAACACCCAGATACACACAAGTGCATATTCAATTCTCTGATATAGAGATACCTAGTCATAGCTAGAATATACAACTATAAAACCATGAAAATATGTAATTAAGTTGATATTTATCTTAAAATAATGGAAGCAGTGGCAGAGATCCATGGCTGGGTGCCAGGCCAAGATCCAGGGGTCCAGTTGGTGAAAGAGAGGAGGGATTCTATGAGCAAGGGACATGGAGATCATGATGAAGAAACCTACAGAGGTGACCAGGCCAAACAGTGGGAATTCATGAACTGTGGACCAATAGCTGGGAAGCACCCACGGTACTGGACTGCGCCCTCTGCATAGGCAAGACAGTTCTGTAGGTTGAACTGTTTGGGGTGGGGTGGGACCTGGCAGTAGGATCTGGATCTGTCCCTGGTACATGATCAGGTTGAAAAATAATCTCAACATTACATATTACTGGAACTTTTTTATTCCATAAGATATTGAGTCCCATAATTTATATTAATTTTTAAAGATAAATATTTTTTCAGGCACCTGTGTCATTTAAACACCAAATCTTAAATAAATCTGATCAAACATGAAATTCATAGCCCTGTTATTCATGCCACAATTAAATATGAATTTAACACTGTACAATAATGTAAATAAGGTTAGATGTGGTAATAGGTGAGGACATGAAGGATGGATTGTAGTTCAAGTTCAAGGTATGTCTCTGCCAAATTGATGTTGTTTCAAAAAGGACAGACACACATGTGAGTGTGCAAATGCAGACAGAGATAGTGATAGATATAGCTAGCTAGATGATGATGATGATGTGTATAGATGATAGGTAAATAGATAGATAGATAGATAGATAGATAGATAGATAGACAGACTGTTAGATAGATAGATAATTGATTGATAGATTTTAGATAGATATAGCTCAATCATTTATATTAGATTTACAGAAAACTAGGAAAAAACAGCAAACACAAATGATGAAACAAGTTAGTAAAGTCTATGCAAAGGTTAGGCTAAATGTTTAATTCCCTCTCATACCTTTCCTCTTCAATTTCTCACAAATCAAAATGGCATTATCATTTCACTGATGTCTGTTTACCAAACATCCTCATACAGTCCAGGTATGGCAGCCCTGCCACTATCATTTTGCAATCACATGATTCTTACTGATATTTACTGGCTCTGTTTTATTTGTTTCCAGATTGTAGGGACACCACTATACATATGTATATGTAAATACACATATATGTACATATAAAAATATATGGGTACATAAATATTTTCCAAATTACATAAATACACCTACCATAGTCTATACAATGTTACTTGTTTGTATATTTAAAGGGATAATAGTTTATCATTGGATAATCAATTGGTGTGTTCTTCCCTGGAGAAGACTATTCCAAACTTTTAGTATTATCTGAGTTTACCAAATTTTGGAGTCCATACTTTAGAAATGACTAGAGAGAACTTCTGGAAAGAACAAAATGAAATGTTATTCTTTTGAAAGAAATGTAAGTGAATGGAAAATCACTATTTTTTTAAAGATCTTTTTTAAAAAATATATAAAAGATCTTTACACATCAGCCATGGGTTCCACTGTCCTCCCGCCTCTCGTCCCCGCCCCCACCTTCCCCCCAGCCCCTCCTCTCCATTCCCATCTCCTCCAGGGCCAACACTCCCCTGGGGATTTATTTAAACCTGGTAGATTCAGTACAGGCAGGTCCAGTCCCCTCCTCATGTTTGAATAATGCACAAGCAGATAAGGATCTTCACAACTATTTATTCTATACACTGTATTCAGAATTGGTCTTTTGATTTTAAAAACACTTTCTTACATATGAAAGTATTTTGTAAAAGTCTAACAGATTCAAATGGTGGATCACTTATGAAAATTAATATGTGTAATTAATATATATAATTTAATATCATTAATAAAAGTGTTTTGTTTGTAATAAAAAAAGAAATGACTAGATAGTATAAAATAGTTACTACTTGATATCTCTCTTGCACTCTGGTTATTGTGAGACATCTTCATGTCTAGATGCAACCTTTTAGATGCAAATTTTATTAACAATTGATAGTAACCTATGAAAAACTGTTATTCACTTTCCCCAATGCCTGCATACATAGCTCCCTTATGTTTGGTGTCAGCAAAAATGCCACTTCTTCAAAGAGGCATACCTTTATTACCTTTGGCTTCTGTAATTAAAGGCAGATGTGATAGGGATCAAACTGAAAATCACAATACCCTTTCCTTGCTCACAAATATAAAAATAAATTAGGAGTAAAATGCAAATTTCTTTATCAAATTAAAATTTGTATCATGTTTTCTCAAATATTCCTTTATTTCTGGTGATAGAGTAGACATAAATGTAAATTTTCTCCGTCAAATGACTTTTGCGATCCTACATCAAATATAAACAGTAAATTCTAGGTAATTTGAAACCTCATTTCAGGATGATAGTGAAAACAATGTACAATGTTAGAGGGCACCTGTAGAAGAATTTCTAAATGGTCTTATTAAATAAAAAAACACAGAGCCAAATGTAGGGATGAAAGCCTGAGATAAGGGAAATAAGGAAACCCACCAGCCAACCTTACATCACCAATGCTGCAGCTTCCAAATGCAAGTTACTTCCTGACTACCCATGCCTTTATTGCCTTGCTGTTGTGCCCTCTAACTGGCTGTCTTAGCCCAGCTAACTCACTTTCTCTTCCTACACAGCTCTGTCACTTACTGTCTGTCTGTACAGACCTCCAGGTCTCTATGGTTGGTACTGGGATTAAAGGCATGTGTTACCATGCTTGGCTCTGTTCCCTAGTGTGGTCTTGAACACACAGAGATCCTGTGTGCTAAGGGATTAAGGGTGTGTGCTGCCTGACTTATTGCTTACTTAGAATGGCTGGCCTTTCCCCCCTGATCTCCAGGCAAGCTTTATGAATTAACATACAAAAGAAATATCATCACAGGCATGTATTATCTATTAAAAATCAATCAGCCTACATATTTGTGGTGGTTTGAATGAGATGTCCTTTATAAGTCTCAGACATTTGAATACTTGGTCCCCATTGGTGCTTCTTTGGACAAGATTAGAAGGTGTTGGCTTATTAAGATAGTATGTGACTAGGGGTGGGCTTAATGTTTCAAAGAGTTCCATGCACATTTCATTCTGTTTTCTGTTTGGTACTTGAGATGTGAGCCCTGAGTTGTTGTCCTGGCCTTCTGCTACATGCTGCCTCCTCTTTGCCATCATGGACTCTAATGTTCTACATCATTGGTTTTTAACCTTCCTCATGCTGTGACCCTTGACTCCAGTTCCTTATGTTGTAGTGATCCGCAACCATACAAATATTTTCATTGCTACTATATAATTGTAATTTTGCTACTATTATGAATTGTAATGTTTATGAATATGTGTTTTCTAATGGTCCTAGGTGACCCCTGTGAAAGGGTCATCCCACCATAAAAGGATTGTGACCCACAGAATGAGAACCACTGCTCTTAATAGTAATCCAAAACAAATCCTTCATTTTATAAGTTGATTTCGTTATTATGTCTTTCAGAGCAATAGGTAAGTAGTTAATAAAATATTAATCATTACTCATGAAATAATTATTTTTTATTTTCCATACCTAGATAATATGTAACATTTATTAAATCTCAAATAAATGCATAATAGTAAAATTATGCATGAGAGAAGTTATACAACTGAGAGGAGCCTTGAAATAATGCTTACAAAATCTCTTCTGCCACATTTTAGACATGTTACACATGTGTGATGAGCAATGTTTATTGTTAATTTGTCTATATTTGTATTCTCCTTGGAGACAAACCTCTGTCTGTATCTTTAGAACAGCATCTACACACCTTTAACTCATGAGGAAAGATGCATGCTAAATGTGAGTGACTGCATCTCAGGGCCTGGATTCTCAGAAGGAAATAAAGGAGATAAAGAACAGAGCTGGCTGAACACCAGTGCTTGTGCTCGTTTGTCTCTGCATTTTGATCAGTGGACACAAGACTACCAAACACTTCATGCTCATACCACATCATGTTGTGGACTAACTATATCTCCTCATACTGAAAGACAAATGAACCTTTCTTTTCTAAGATGATTTTGTTCAATATATTATCATAGCAAGTGAAAAAAAATGAATACAGAAAATTGACCCTGAAAAGTGGGGTTGTTGCCATGATTAAATGGCTATGTGAATTGTTGGTGGTAGGAGAAATTTGGGACAGTTGTAGGCTAGAAAACTTAAAGTGTTGTAGGCAAAGCTTAATAGAATTGAGCATTCTGATCGCTAGTATAAGAACATAATATCAGCAGTGTGCACAGTGGAATTCTGCCTCACAACTGCTAGGAAAGACAAGGACTATAGAGGAAACTGGTCTGGGGAGTGGGATGTAACTCAGTTGGTTAAGCGCCAATTTAAATGTATATGCTTTAGTCCAATCATGAGAATAATAAACCTGACAGAGTAGCACATAATATAGTAAAAGCAAAGAATGCAGTGACAGGAGGATCAGGCACTCAAAGTCACCATTGGTTCTATAGAAAGGAAAAACAAACAAACAAACAAACAAACAAACAAAAACAAAAACAAAGTGAACTATGGAAATCAATTAACAGTATAGAAAACAGCCAAACTACATTCTGTCTTTGATTTTGAACTTAAGTGAGGTTGGATTTTAAAATAATGAATTAGTTTTGTTTGACAGAAATAATCTAAAAAAACCATAACAATCATTCTTATTATTCCTAATTTACACTTACTATTCTCTTACAGGTTTACATTGAGACAGAGAACAAAGTTAAATAACATGTGTGCAATTTACTGAGAATGGACCATGAGTGCATCTTAAATTATCATGAAATATGCCATGGACCTGGATCTCAAATAAAAGATCTAAAATTATTGAGGGCATTACCTGAGAATAATCTTTTCACTTTGCACCAAAAAAATGCTTTGAGTGTTATATCCAAGAAATCAAAGGCTCTTGCTTTTAAAATGAAATTTGTTCCAATGAATAGAGAATAAACTAAGACACCTGTTCAAAGCAACTTTTAGGGAGGTTAGTTTTCAAAGTTTAGCCACTAGGGTACACAGGCCAATGAAGCTACAGTCAAAGTGAATCATATCACATAAACTGGTGGGAAAAGAATACTGCAAAATTTCTAAATGGTAATATTTTTACAAAAATAAAAACACTATAAAATACATGGGGTTATGAAGGCTGGTTCTCAGAAAGCAATGGACCAGACAATGTGTGGCATTGTCCTTTCTCCCTCAGGTCTTGAGAAACTAGTACATGAAGTTATAAATGTGAAGCCTATTTCAGGAAATTTCAGGATACCAGAAAATACATGATAGGTACATAAATCTTTATGACAAATGAGGCCAGTCTGCAAATGTAAAATATGCTGTAGACTTCTGAGGTGAATGGGTAGAGCTCCCAATCTAGATGAGTGAAGCTTGGGTGAGGATACCACAAGCTGTAGATGATGGACAAACCAGCAAAGTTTGGTGTGTTTGTCCAGGTGGATTTATTCTTCTTTTCATCTAATCTTTCTTTGAAATGGGGTGGGGGATTGTAAGACTATACCATTGCTTATTCATTTCATTTTATAGGAAATAGAATCTTTTTCCATATGATATGTGGTAATTATAGTTTTCCATTACTCTACTCCTCCTAGTTTCTTCCTACCTTCCCTCCACTCAGGATAAATTACCTTTTCTGTCTCTTATTAGAAAAGAACAGATTTCTGAGAGATAACAACCCATAGGCCTAGAGTCTCTCAGTCACTTTTCTTTGTGTCCTGTAGAATGTCTGGCAGTTTATTCTGTGAAGCAAGAACCTGAAGGACCATTTTTCCTTGCAGAGTTCAGTGGTCACCTTCCTATGGGTCCTGCATGTCCAGTTGATGAAACATTTTGTCAAACAGTCCAGGCAAGAAGAGTTTCTTACCTAAATGGCTATTTTTGCCACGAAGAAGATAAACTCCATATGGAGTGTCTTTGATGCCCATCTTTCCCTTTGAAGTAAATCAACACTGCCAGGAACAGATATGTTTGATTGTCCAAAATGTCTAAATTTTTAAAACATATTAAATGCCATATTCTGTAGGTCTTTGAAGTGTTTGAAGATTACCAATCTATCTGAAATATATCTATATGTATATCTGGAAAACATTATATGACTTTAAGTTTGGCTATCATATAAGAATAATTATTAATCTGTATTTATTAATTATCATTACAATTAAAATGAACTTCACAAACATAATACCTTAAACAAGAGTATAAATATATATGCAGAATAACAACATTAACTTTACATTTTTATCAATAAACTAAAACCTATAACAATGTAAAACATTTCAAACAAGATTCTCTTTAAAAGTACAGTCAAAAATTCATCCTTTCATCCTATCATATCTATATCCTATATTTTCATATTATACCCCCTTTCTTCTTTTAGAAAAAGAATGTATTCATCATCAACCCCCTTTTAATAAAAAATAAACATTTATAAACAATATTTTGTGAATTAGGAAGTAGCTTCTCATACTACTTCCAACTGGTTGAGGGTGCTGGCAATCTTATGGGGATCCTGAGAAAATTAAGAATTATAGTTAAGTCCTGACTGGAATACTAAGGCAATTCTGGATGTTGGATTTCCTGGGCCATGGTGTCTGCTTTGCTTTCCGCAGAAAACAAGATAACCTTACACCCAAGTTTTGAAGTCAAGATACCTTTAAAACATTCGCATTGGTTTAACTGAGTAGCCTTTTTAATCAAATGTCTGTCTGCAATTAAAAATTCCAAAGACAACAAAATCCATACTCTCTGTGTGATTTCCATCTTTATATGGGTTATTTTTATATTATCTTTACTGTCTCTTTAAAGACTTTGTTTTTTAAACTATTTCTTTACATAATTGTCTATATTCATTGTCTTCTCTCTTCCAAGCCTACATACATTTTTACACACAGTGTAAGCCATTAAAAGTTTTATTCCATCTGAATCTGCCTTATTATAAATTTATTGCTTTAAACTGTGGCATTACTGTGACTGAAATGGCAGCTTTGGCTGCTGGCTCTGCCCATCTCAGTTTTCCAACATGGCGGAACTACCGCTGACTCTGTGAAAAGTGGGTCTATGCCTCCATCAAAGCAGAATGTAGCCCAGAAACCATTTTTCTTTTTGTTTTTGTCTATTTTTTCGATACAGGGTTTCTCTGTAGCTTTGGAGCCTGTCCTAGAACTTGCTTTATAGACCAGGCTCACCTCAAACTCACAGAGATCCACCTGCCTCTGCCTCCTGATTGCTGGGATTATAGGTGTGCGCCACCACCACCGCCCGACCCATTTTTTTTTTCTTTTTTTTTAGTATTAGCAAAAGCTAAATCCACCATGCACCACACTGTGCAGCTTGCAGATGCCACTGTGTACAGTGGCAGGAATCCACCATGCTGCACTCAAGCCCATATGCCACTGCAAACCCACCATACTGTAGCTCATGGCTTGCCTGAGAGACACAACTGAGAAGCTGTATTTAGCTCCTTTTTAGAATCTTTATTTTTTAAAGTTTTCCCAGGTTTTAAATGGAAATCCATGCCCCACATTGGGTGCCATTAGTAGCCGAAAGTTTTCCTGTCCACAGCCACTCAGACCAAAATAAACATACAGAGGCTTATATTATTTACAAATTGTGTGGCCATTAGCTAAAGCTTATTACTGACTACCTCTTACACTTAAAATAACTGATAATTCTTATTTATGTTTAGCCACACAACTTAGTGCCTTTTCTCAGTTCTGCCTTCACAACTTGCTTCCTCTGTGTCTGACTGGCAACTCTTGACTTACCCTTCCTCTTCCGAGAATTCTCCTTGTCTGTTTATCCTGCCTATATTTCCTACATGGCTACTGGTCAATTAGCATTTTATTTATCAACCAATCAGAGCAACACATTCACAGCATACAGAGCACCCATCATATTTGCATTCTTTTACAAGCAAACAGGCATCCAATTTGACCATCATCATATGTTGAAGATGATGGCTTTTTTTCTAATATGTATGTCTGACTTATCAAAAAAATCAAGTCTGCAAAGATGTGGGTTTGTGTCTGGGTCTTCAATTCAATTTTTCTGTTTTTGTGCCAATACAATGTGGCTTTTGTTACTATAGATTTGTAGTAGAACTTAAAGTCAGGGATGTTGATACCAACAACAGTCCTTTTATTGTTCTGGACAGTTTTAACTATACTGGGTTTTTGTTTTTCCAGATGAAGTTGATCATTTTCTTGTGAATGCCTGTAAAGAGTTGTGATGTAGTTTTGATGGAAATTGTGGTGAATATATGGTTTGTTTATGGTAAGATGGCCATTTTTACTATGTTAATCCAACTGATCATGACCATTGGAGATCTTTGTATCTTCTGATATCTTCTTCAATTTCTTTCTTTAAAGACTTGAAGTTTTTATTATACAAGTCCTTCACTTGCTTGGTTAAAGTTAACCAAAGTTTCTTTGCAATTTTTTGAGCCAATTGTGAAAGGCATAGTTTCCTGGATTTTTTTTCTCCATCAGTTTATCATTGTTATATAGGAGGGCTACTGATCTCTGTGAATTAATTTTTATGTTTTCCCCACAATTTTTTGCTGAATGTATTTGTCAGATGTAGAAAATCTCTAGGGAAATTTATGGCATCTCTTATGAACACTATCATGTCATCTGTAAATAATGATGCTTTGACTGTTTCCTTTTCAATGTGAATGCCCTTGATGTTCTTCAGTATTCATGAGCTAAGACACAGTATTGGGTAGACATACAAATAGGAAAACCTAATCATGTTCCTAAATTTAATGGAATTTCTTTGATTTATTTCCATTCATTTGATGTTACTGATAGGCTTATTGTAAGTGGCCTTTATTATATTTAGGTGTGTCCCTTGTATCCTTAATGTCTCCAAGAATTTTATTATGAAGTGTTCTTGGATATTGTCAAAAGCCTTTTCTTCATCTAGTGAAATGATCATTTTTTCTTTCACTTTGTTTATATAGTGGACTAAATTTATTGATTTTCATATTTTGAACCATTCCTATATCTCTGGGAGGAATCATATTTGATCATGGTGGATAAATTTGATATATTGTTAGATTTTATTTGCAAATATTTTATTAAATATTTTCATATCTATGTTCTTAAGGGAAATTGGTCTGTAATTCATTTTCTTTCTGAAACTCTATGCAGTTTGGGTATCAGGGTAACTGTGGCCTCATAAAATGACCTGGGAAATGACGCTTTGGTGTCTATTGTGAAATTACTTAAAGAGTATTATTGTTAGCTCTTCTTTGAAAGTCTGATAAAATTCTGCATTAAAAACACCTGGCCCTGTTTTGTTTTGTTTTTTGGTTAATAAGCTTTTATTGACAGCTTCTATTTTACTAGGGTATATAGTACTATCAATTTTTTTTTGTATTAACTTGATTTAGCTTTACTAAGTCATATATTCAGGAAATTAACTTTTTTTAGTTTATAGAATTTTATAGAGTTTAAACTTACAAAATATGCCCTCATGACTCCCTGGATTGAATTGGTTTCTGTTGTTATATCACCCTTTTCCTTTCTAATTTTGTTAATTTGAGTATTTTCTCTCCCTCTAATGTTCAGATAGTATGGATAAATGTTTGTCTATATTGTTGATTTTCTCAAAGAAGCAACTCTTTGTTTCATTGAATCTTTGAATTATTCTCTTTCTTTCTTTCTTTCTTTCTTTCTTTCTTTCTTTCTTTCTTTCATTTTCTATTTGTGATTATTTCCTGCCATTTACTTCTATTGAGTGTGTTTTATTCTCTTTGTCCTAGAGCTTTCAAGTGTACTGTTAACTTGGTAATATGAGATTACTCCATTTATTTTTATGTAAGCATATATGAGACTGAATTTTCCTCTTAGCACAATTTTCATTGTGTCCCATAAGTTTGTATGCTTTGTATTCATTTTTATTGATTTCTAGGAAGTCTTTAATTTCTTTATTTCTGTCCTAGACCATTTGTCATTTAGTTGAGAGTTGATCAGTTTCCATGAATTTGTAAGTTTTCTATTGATGTTACTATTTTGCTTTACTTTGTAGTCATCTACTAGGATTTAGTCAATTTTGGAGAAAGTTCTATGAGGTACAGAGATTGTATATTCTTTTGTGTTTGGATAAAGCATTCTATAAATGCTGTTAAACAAATGTTAGGTCCATTTTGTTTATAATGCTTATTAACTCAAATATTAATGTGTTTGTGTAGTTGACTTCTACTTGGTGCAGTAGGATTGAAGTCTCTCATTATCAGTGTGGGAGGGTCAATATGTGTTTTAAACTGTGTATTGTTTCTTTTACAAACATGAGTATTCTTGTGCTTGGGGAATAGATGTTAAGAATTGAAATGTCCTATTGATGAATTTCTCCTTCTGAGTTTGGAATGATAGTTGTTATTGATGCCAATTCCTAGAGGGTTGAGGGTTGCTGTTTGTTTTATTGGTGGGTGATTTCTTAGTTGGTTTCTGTTTTCTCTCTGGATTTTTAGAGAATGTGATGCTGTGTGTTACCTGTTTTCCTGGCATGCTAACCTGTTGTGTTCGCAGGGAATGTCTGGTGATACTGTAGGCTTAGATACTCAGATGATTCCAGAGGAAGGAAATTGGAGTCAAAGGTCTTTGTATTCCCTTGGAGATGGGGTCAAAGGGGAAAAGGAGGCCACAATGGGTTTCCTGCTACAGAGAGAGCTGAGGATGAGACTAGGAGGATTGGATCTCAATAACAGTAAGAGAGATGTAGCTTCCACTTCTGCTTACATGTTGGCCTGAGGGAAGCTGTCCTTGTTTTAACAGGAGGCACACTGGGGTTGGGATAAGGACAAAGCAAGAAATTTAGGGATGAAGTTTAGAAGGAGAAGGTCTGTGGGAACCATAGCAGATGGATATAGGGGCAGGAAAAGCTGCCACAGGTGTTCTTCTGTTGCACTAGAGATGAGACTGTGAGGATTGGGTTTAGACAGCAGACAGAAAGGGGAAGGTTTGCAAGCAGCCTCTAGTTTTCTGGCAGGCTCAGAATGTGTGTTAGCAGGAGGTACTTACTGGATTTGGAAACTGGCATAAAGTGACTAGTGTGGGGAAGTAGGTCAGGAGGGGAGGGCTGTGGGACCCACAGTTTATGTGGGCAAAGGTAAAGTAAGGCTGCATCTGGTATTCTGTTTCAGTGCAAGGGATGAAACTGAGGGATTGGATTTGAAGGTCAGGAAGGAGTTGTGAGGGTCTTCAGTTAGCTTACCTTTTCCCCTGTTCTGCTTAGCTGGTATGTTTCAGGTGAATGCAATGAATTTTACTTTAAACTAAACACACACACACACATACACACACACACACACACACACAAAAAAAAAAAAAAAAAAAAAAAAAAAAAAAAAAAAAAAAAAAAACCTTCACATTTAAAGAATGATTTAAGACTTAGAGGAGAGTTTGAAGTTTAGACTTTTAAACATTGTTAGAACTCTTGAGACTTCATGGACATTTATAATTGAAATAAACACATTTTGTGATATGAAAGGGTCAGTCTCCTTTGAGAACTAACAGAGCAAGAAGAATTTAAAAGTTATATCTTCTAGTTTCACATTTTTTTTGGGGGGGGGGCAGAGCTGAGGACCAAACCCAGGGCCTTGTGCTTGCTAGGAAAGCATGCTACCACTGAGCTAAATCCCCAACATTGATTGACAGAGGGTAAATGTTTGATGGTTACTCTTCCTTGTACAAAGGACTGGATATGGATATGGATGTAACAGGAGACATGATAATATATTTTCTAGTAGAAAAGTGGGAGTTGTGTATTATTTAAGTTATTCTCAGAAACAAATGCAATAGTATTGACAAGAATGCTTATGTCCCAATTCTAGATTATGTCCAGTGACAGAGGAGCACAAAACAAGTGTAAATCACAGATGCAAAGGGTTTGTAATCTTTTTAATGAATTTTCCCTTAAGTCAGAAAAATATGAAGAAGAATGAATGACTCCTGATACTTTGATATTTCTGTAACTAAGCACAGAGGAGACTAAGGTAAGAAGAGCAGAAATAGAGGAAAAGGAAAGGGTTGTTGAGTTGACTTATTTCATCCCTATGCCAAACACTGCAATTTTGATTTGAATTTAAATTTTCAATTCTTATCAGCAAGGTCTCAGAAAGTTCGGGACCTGCCCAGCTTAGAACAATATGACTACATTCACCTCAATAATCCTGATCTATGACTCTAGAAGATTCCTATCTCTATTTTATTCTTAAAGAATCTGAGTATGAAGTCTCACTTATTAATTGTTTCTCTCAGAATCTGAGCTATCCAGGAGTAGTCACCTGTGCTAATGCATTCAAGACTTCTTCCCACTTTCTCTTCTATCAGAGGCAGTATAACTAGATTTATGTTGAGGTCTTTGATCCATTTGAAGTTGAGTTTTGTGAGTGGTGACAGATACAGATTTATTTGCAATCTTCTACATGTGAACATCCAGTTATGCCAGCACAATTTGTTGAAGATATTTTCTTGTTTCCATTGTATAAATTTGTCTTCTTTGTCAAAAATCAGGTGTTCTTAAGTATGTGGATTTACATCAGGATCTTCCATTAAATTCTATTGATACACCTGTCTGGTTTTATGCCTATACTATGCTGTTTTTATTACTGTTGCTCTATAGTAGAGCTTGAAGTCAGGGATGCTGATACCTCTGGAATGACAGGTAGGGAGCCTGTAAGGGACAGACTTAGGCACTCTTAATGTGGGTGACAGTTGTTAGTTGTGTCATTTGATCTGTTTGTGGGGCCCCTAGCAATGGGATCAGGACTTGTCCCTACTGCATGAGTTGCCTTTTTGAGACCCATTTCCCATGCAGAGCTGCTTAGGCCAGCCTTGATGCAGGGGGATGACCTTGGTCCTGCCTCAACATGATATGCCATGCTTTGTTGACTCCAATGGGAGGCCTGCCCCTTTCTGAATGGAGGAGGAGTGGGAAAGATGGATGGGAGGTTGGGAAAGGGAATAGAAAGAGAGGAGGGAGGGAAAACTGTTGTTGGTATGTAAGTAAATGAAAAAAAGAATTATTTTTTTTAAAATATCTGGATAAGAGAAAGATTTTATTTCACTTATTACATCTCAATTTTCCAGTATCCAATGTTCTTTTGAAACCATGTAATCTGAACCCAGTGTTCTCATTTTGATTTTAATATTTAATACAACCATGTGGGTCCTAGGAGTCCAACACAGGTACTCTAGCCTCACAGCAAGTCTCTATCCCCATTTGCCACCTTTTTAGACATAAGATTAAAAAAATCTAAAAAGAAATAAAAAATTCTTATCCATGACTTCAGTATTGTTTTCAAATTTCTCTAAATTATCTTTGTGGGAATTCCTTTATTGAAAATTTGACTTAGATATGTCATTTGTAAAATCTCACACTTAATGATCTCTGCTATATTAATCACTGGTTCACCAATTCCACTAAAATTGATATTTTTTTTAAGAAAAATTCCTTTTTTAGAAAAGGCTAAACTTAAACTTGTTTTGTATTTGAAGATGACCTTGAAATAATATTGATCTCAGTGCTTCCAGAACTCAAGGGCTAGGACTCCCTCTGTGAACCACCACTCTTGGTTTATGTGATGTTGTGGAACAATAGCAGAGATGTGTGTGGGATAGGTTAGATCTCTGTCAATGCAGCTACATCATCAATCACCAAGAAGTTTTATTAAAAATAAATACCCTAAGTGTCATCATAGAGCCCTCATCCAGTAACTGATGGAAGCAAATGCAGAGATCTACAGCCAAGCACCAGGTTGAGTTCCTGGAGTCCAGTCAAAGAGAGGGAATAGACATTCTATGAGCAAGGGGTGGATCAAGATCATGATAGGGAAACCTAAAGAGACAACCAAACCAAGCTATCTTTAGACCAACAGCAGTGGAATTATCATGGAACTTAACTAGGCCCTCTGCATAAGTGAGACAATTGTATAGTTTGGTCTGCTTAAGGAGCCCTCTGGCAATAAGATCAGGACCCATCCCTGGTTTATGAGCTGGCTTTTTGTAGTCCACTACCTATGGTGGGATACCTTGCACAGCCTTGATGCTGGGGGCAGACTTGATGCTGGGGGAAGGGTTTGGACCTGTCTCAATTGAATGTGCCAGGCTCTACTTAATCCCCTTAGGAGGCCTTATAACTTGTTGTTGGAGGAGGGAATGGGGGGATGGGTTGGGGAAGGAAGGCTGAAGAGGGGGCAGAAGGAGGGATGAGAGGGGAACCTGTGGTTGGATGTAAAATGAATTAAAACTTACTTAGTAAAAACAAACAAACAAATAAATAAATTCCTTTTAATACATTGAAAAAATTAATGAATCCTATACATATATAAGAGATTGAGAATAAAGAAATCAAAAACAAATAGTCTAACTTCTATAGTAGAAATACCTTAGCACAAGTAACTTGTATATGCATAGGAGTGCCTTTGTCAACATGTCCTATCACCAGAGGTGATGTGAAACAGTGGTTATAAGGAAGCAAATTTGAAAACACATGAGTATTTCATATAATTTTAGTCACATGGTGTGTGAATTTGGACCCTGTAGCAATTCATAAATGGCTTAAATATGTATATTAGTCGGAACAGAACTGATAGATTGAATATGTATGTTAGGCTATCACTGTGTCATTACAGGAAGACCAAGAATACAGTTGTCTGATCGTCTAGAGTAGATGTCTCTGCAGCCTCTGTCCAGGATTGAAGTGCAGGAGGATTCCTGGAGGAATGTTGTTCTTCTGTCTGCATAGCTCTTTTGGGGAAGTTGAATTGAATACTGGACCCAGCAACAAGAGTGAGAGCAAAGACAGAGAATTTTCCTTCTTCCACATCTGTTTGTACAGGCTGCCCCCAGAGGGAATGGCCCTGACTTTGGGTGTGTTTTCTATTATAGATAATCTGATTAAGAGTTAATAATGGAAATGTCTAGTTTCTGGGATTTGAGTCAATTATAAATTTAATGGACTAAAAGATTAGATATAACAACATGCAAAATGCTATTAAAATATTCTAGTGAGACTAAAACTTTATTAAACATATTTTTGATGTATTATCAAAATAATCAGAAATTTTAAAAATATAGGAAAGAAAATATATATAAAATACACTTAAAGATATCAATTGCATGCTTAATTTTAATGGGGTAAACACTGGTGAATTTGAGGCTTTTTTTCATTATTCTCTTGACTGGTCTGCTGGCCTTCACATTACAGAATGCAGCCTAATCCCACATGATTAGAAGATGAAAAAGTTCAGATAATTTCAGCAAATGTTGGCAAATTACTTCCAAGTCATGAATATCTTCACTGTAATTCTTTGTGTTACCATAAAAGGAAGTGTTCCATTCACTGACATTCCAGAGAGTGAAAGAATGATCCAGGATGACTAAGGATGGAGGATCATATAGTATAATCAAGAACAAAAAGTGCTTTCAACATAAGAAATATTGATATAAATATTATATACATTATTTTTGTTATTAGTGTTTTATTTGTAATGAAATTCAGTTATATCGTGTGTGTGTGTGTGTGTGTGTGTGTGTGTGTGTGTGTGTGTGTTCTATGAATGGCACTTTATCTAGTGATTTTTGTTTACATCAGAATCTTGGGGAATTCAAAATCAACATCCTTGCCAAAAGAGTCGTATACACACCAGGAAAGTTTTCAAGCTTGTGCTCCACATTGTTCTGCTGTGCTTTGTCTAAATGAATCATTATGAACCTGCACAGAGATCTTCTGACTTACAATTTCACTTAGGAAGACCAATCTTCAATGATGGCTGGCCCTGACCACTGCTGTGGTGGAGGTTGCTTCTAGGACACTTTTGGTTATCGTTTGAATGGCTTTCTTAGTTGACTTAGACAGAATTCTTCTCTGAGCAATAAAGACTATGTATATTACACTAAATTTTTTGTAATTCATGAATAAGACAGACGTGGGTTTTCTGGAAAAATTTCAACTGGTACAAAAGCTGTGATAGTTTTAGGACTAACAACAAGTATAATTTCTTTGGCTGAATTAATGCTAAGATCCAGTAGCTATGCCTATAGATGTAAATTTATCTCCAGCTGGAGCAGCTCCTGAGATGAGCTGGAGAAACTCTTTTGGCTTCTTGCCAATGGGTTCATCTTCTTGACATTGGAGCTGAATATGGCCTGATCTTTGAAAAGATACCCACTCTTGGGAGAACTGATAATATCCTGATATCAGAAGAAAAGAGGTTAAGGCACAAATAACAGAAGGGTGGAAACCAAATAAAATCACATTTTCAATAGAATTAAAACAATTGCTCCCTCCAGCTCATCACAAATACTCCCCCTCTGAGCCCTCTTATGCCTCTCAACACTTACTCATCAGGTTCTATTTATATTTCTTAGTGCAACATACACACAGGTAACATGCATAATAAATGTTGATAGTTTTGTGATGTGCAGTATAGATGACTGTATGAATATGACTTTATAAAGGCCCTGGTTACTTAGCACAGAATAGCACAGGTGTAAGCAGAAACATCATAATTATTATAGCATTTAGAAGCCACTTTGTGAGCAAAGTGGGAATTCTGTGGAATAGTCATTTCTAAGAGACAATGGAGTCATCTAATGCTTGGTGACTTGGTGTTAACATCTCCTCAAACACCATGGTGAAGAACTAAGAAAACTGCACAATGGATAAGTTACCTACAGCACAAATATCTATATCTAAGTTTAGGTACTAAGTACCCACTTAAAAAGCTGCCCTTGGCAGGAATTGAATGTTACCAGAAGTATGGTGAGAAGACAGACATATCACTCCAGCTTGCTTGTCCTTCTTTTCTTGAGAGACTATGACCACCAGACCAAAAGAAAGATCCTTATTTAAAACCAAGGTGGAGAGCAATAATGGATACATCCAACTTTGACCTCTGATTGCCACATGCATGCTTATATTAAACATACTTCATTTATCTGCTCATACCCATATACCATACACATAGAACACACAGACACAGACACACACACACACCCACACACACACACAAACACACACACCTCACAGCTTATTTTGAATAGCAAAATGATTTCCAATAGCAAAATAATTTCCTATTCTACATGTTTTCCTGAAGGTTCTATGATTTAATTTTCTTCATTTTTGCTTTTAAATTTCTTTATTTTATGTATTTGCATGTTTTGTTTACATATATGTCTATGTACCAGATTCCTGCAGTGATTGGAGATCAGAGGAGGGATCCCCTAGAACTGGAGGTTCAGGGAGTTGTGTTTCCTAGAAAGGAAATCTGGTCCTCAGAAGGATATTGTGTACTTTAACAACTAAAACAACTCTTCAACCCTCATTTTTTTTATTCATAGTGAATCAGATGCAGATTTCACCCTATGTCCACATCTGATTTTCAGAAAACTAAAGTGAATTCATGATATTATTGAAATTAATCAAAAAGAGTATTTTTCCAGATCCCATACCTTTATATCATTGTTTTAATTGGGATTTTAGCATAAAACAGGTGGGCAAGATGATGGTGCAAAGGTGAGGGATCAGTATCTTGACATTATCACAAAGACATTGTTAGGCTTGAGCTATGTTGGGCGTTTTGTGTTTTGTAGTTCTTGTTGAATATGTCTTTGGATACAGCAGAGGTAAGCAAATAGTCTTGTGAGATTAGGGATACAAGGGAACAACCTTAATATAATACTTGCAATTAACAGCAAACCCACCATCAACATCATCTTAATCAGAGAGAAAACAAGCATTTCCACTAAAACTAGGTGCAAGACAAGGATATTTTCACTCTCCATAACTCTTCAATGTAGCACTTGACATCTTAGCTACGGCAATGAGACAACTGAAGAAGGTCAAGAGGGTGCAAACAGGAAAGGGAGAAGTCAAAGTATCTTTATTTGAAATTATGATTTTATAAATATAAGGTCCCTAAAAACTCTGCCAATATACTTCCACATCTGATAAAAACTTCAACAATGTAGCAGGATACACAATTAATACACACAAAATTCAATAACCTACTTGTATATAAATGACAAACATACAGAGAAAGAAATTAAGGAAAGGTGCTTTATAAATAACCTCAAAGTAAATCTTGGGAAAACTCTAAGCAAACAAGTGAAAATTTTGTATAATAAAACTATAAGACATTAAAGAACGAAATCAAAGAAGACATTAGAAAAGGAAAATACCTCCCATGCTTGTGGAATGTGTGGTGTTTTGAATGATGTCCATTAATCTCAAATATATGAATGCTTAGTTATTAGGAGGTAGCCCTACTTGAGATAAGTTAGGAGGTAAGGGCTTATTGGAGTGGGTGTTGCTTCATTGAAATAGGTGTGGCCTTTTTGTAGTGGGTGTGTCCACATTAGAGGAAGAGTGTAACTGGGTGTGGACTTTGGGGTTTGAAGAAGCCCAAGCCAGACCCAGTGGCTGTTTTTCTTCCTGCTACCTGAGGATCTACAGGTACAACTCTTAGCTAATTTCAAGCACCATGTCTGCCTGAGCATATCCATGCTTCCTATCATGCTTCCAGCAATGCTTCATGCCATGTGATGATGAACTGAACCTCTGAAACTGTAAGCAAGCCTCAATTAAATGCCCTTCTTTATGCTGGTTTTTAAGGCCAAGGTGTCTCTTCACAGCAACAGAACAGACACTAAGGCAGAAGAGGAGGATTAAAACTGTCAAAATGGTCATCCCACTAAATGAAGTCTACTGATCCAATTCAAAACCCTTCAAAATTCTGGCACACTTCCTTATAGAAATTGAGGAATAATAACAGTCTTGCATCTTTGTTGGAAGACTTGCAGCCTGAGCCAAATCTCGAAGACCCACAACAAGAATAATTCTACCATATTGGAACACACTGATGTAGTATGCAAAGCATTGCCTCTCACACAGATGTCTACGTTCCCTGGAATGTGACTGTGTTAGTATACATGGGAAAGGACATTACAGTTTCAATCTGTGTAAAACTTGTTAACCAGTTGACTTTTAAAGATGTAATCCATGTAGGAGCAAGGTAAACACAAAGCTATTTAATGTGAAATAGAGATTATGGAGAATCAGAGACAGAATAAGAGAGAATGAGCAGAAGATACTAATACAGACCACTGCTGATTTTGAAGACAGGAAAGGACAAGAACCAGGAAGTGGGGTCAAGATTGTAAGTCTGACAACAGCAGGAGGACAATAACAAAAACTAGATTTGTTTATTCAGATCCTCACAAAAGCTTCACAACCCTGCTAAGATCTCAACCACTGTAAGCCACTTGGAAATTCTTAACTATGGAACTGTTAAGAAGTAATTTGGCAGAAACCAGCCCCAGGCTCCTATCCACCCTGAAACTCCCATCTAGACCAGAGGTGAGTGCCTGGGTTTATAGCCATCCTCCAGCCACCTCAGGAGGACCTGCCCAACACAGACCCAGTTTCTGGACATTTGGCAGGCGCTTCAGGAAGGCTCCCCTTTTCCAAGACTGCAGGCAGACCCTGCAGTTTCCACACCCTGCCCCCACACCCATTTGCCCCAGACCCCAGCCACTTACTGAGACTCAGAGACCAGGCCCCAGCTTTCATCTGGCCCGGAACTCCCACCTGGACCAGAGAGACCCTCCAGTGGACACTACAACCTCAACGCCTTGCCCCCACACCCATCTGCCAGAGACCCCAACCACTTCTGGAGACTTAGAGACCAGCCTCCAGCATTCCATCCTGCCCCAGAACTCCCATCTAGACAAGAGGAGCTCCCATCTGGACAAGATAAGGAGACCACAGGCACTTCCTGAGACTCAGAGTCCAGCCCCCAGCTCCTATCCGGCCAGCACTTTCATCTGGACCAGAGCTCCCATCCGGCCCAGAGCTTCCATCTGGACCAGAGAGAGGCTCCCTAAATCTGTCAGCTCTGTCTGGACCAAGTACACTGATAAGACCAAGAATGAACACACAAGGAGATGGGCAGATACCAAGGCAGAAGAACATACAAAAAAATAAAGAGCAATACAGTATCACCATCAGCTAGACCTGAACATCACAGAATGGAAGAAGATGAAAAGAACCTTGTAAGTAACATCATGAAGAGGCTACAGCCTTATATAGAAGAAATAAAAAATAAAGTGGAGTAACAGAAAAACAAAAAATAGAAAGAACACATTAAAAAACTAGAGGAAAGGAAGAATAAAGCAGAAGAAAACAATAAGTCCCTGAAAGAAAATCATGAAAAAGCAACAAAACAGATAAGGGAAACAGTCCAAGACCCGAAGAGGGAAATAGAAAAAATGAAGAAGACACTAACAGAAGAAATGCTGGAAATAGAAAATATGAGTAAACAAACAGGAACTTCAGATGCAAGTATAACAAACAGAATGCAAGAGATGGAAGAGAGGATCTCTGGTGTTGAAGATATGGTAGAAGAAATAGATTCATCAGTCAAAGAAAACACTAAAACCAACAAAGTCATGACCCAAAATGGCCAAGAAATTTGGGACACCATGAAAAGACCAAACCTACCAATAACAGGGATAGAGGAAGCAGGGGAATACCAACTCAAAGGCACAGAAAATATATTTAACAAGATCATAGAAGAAAACTTTCCAAACTTAAAGAGGGAAATGCCTATGAAGATACAAGAAGCCTATAGAACACTAACAGACTAGACCCCCCAAAACGACACTCTTGCCACATAATAATTAAAAAACTAAACATACAGAATAAAGAAAGAATATTAAGGGAAGCAAAGAAAAAAGGCCAAGTGACTTATAAAGGCAAACCCATCAGAATAACACCTGATTTCTCAATGGAGACTTTGAAAAAGGGAAGGACCTGAACAGATATAATGCACACATTAAGAAACCATGGATGCCAGCCTAGACTAATATACTCAGCAAAACTCTCAATCATCATAGATGGAGTGAACAAGACCATCCAAGAAAAAAACAGATTTAAACAATACTTATCCACAAACCCAGCCCTACAGAAAGCACTAGAAGGAAAATTCCAACCTAAGGAAGGCAGATACAGCCATGAAAACACAGGCAATAGATAAGACCACAGCAGTAAATTCCAAAGCAGAGAAGTACACACATACTACCACCAAAAAATAAAAGCAATAACAGGAATGAACAATCACTGGTTATTAATATCCCTTAATATCAATGGACTTAATTCACCTATAAAAAGACACAGACTAACAGAATGGATACAAAAACAGGACCCAACTTTCTGCTGCATACAAGAAACACACCTCAAATTCAAAGACAGACACCTCCCAAGAATAAAAGGCTGGGAAAAGACTTTCCAATCAAATGGTCTTAATAAGCAAGCTGGTGTAGCCATCCTAATATCCAGCAAAATAGACTTCAAACTAAAATCAATCAAAAGTGATGATGAAGGACATTACATACTCATCACAGGAAAGATCCACCAAGATGAAGTCTCAATTCTGAACATTTATGCCCCAAACACAAGGGCACCCACATATGTAAAAGAAACATTACTAAAACTTAAATCACATATAAAACCCCACATATTAATAGTGGGAGACTTCAACATCCCACTTTCACCTCTGGACAGATGGTCAAAGTGAAACTTAAGAGACATAACCGACTTAACTGATGTTATGGCTCAAATGAACTTAATCGATATCGACAGAACATTCCACCCAAACAAAAAATAATATATCTTCTGCTCAGCACCCCATGGAACCTTCTCTAAAATCGACCACATACTTGGCCACAAAGCAAATCTCAACAGATACAAAACAATTGGAATAACCTCCTGTGTTCTGTCAGACCACCATGGTTTAAAGTCGGATTTCAACAAGAAAAAACAAAAACAAAAACAAAAAACAAAAAACAAAACAAAAAACCCAAACAAACAAACAAAAAAACAGAAATCCTTCAATCATGGAAACTGAATAATGCTCAACTGAATCACCAATTGGTTAAGGAATAAATAAAGACAGAATTTAAAGACTTCCTAGAGATCAATGAAAATGAATACACCACATACCCAAACTTATGGGACACTATGAAAGCAGTGCTAAGAGGGAAATTCATAGCACTAAATGCCCACATAAAGAAGCTGGAGAAATCTCATGCTAGTGACTTGACAGCACACCTGAAAGCCCTTGAACAGGAAGAAGCAAAGTCTCCCAGGAGGAACAGATGCCAGGAAATTATCAAATTGAGAGCTGAAATCAATAAAATAGAAATAAAGAGAACAATGCAAAGGATTAATGAAACAAAGAGTTGGTTCTTTGAGAAGTTTAACAAGATAGACAAGCCCTTATCCAAATTAACCAAAAGACAGAGTGAGAGCATCCAAATTAACAAAATCAAAAATGAAAAGGGGGACATAACAACAGACATTGAGGAAATCCAGCGAATCATCAGGTCATACTTCAAAAACCTCTACTCCACAAAACTGGAAAATCTAAAAGAAATGGATAATTTTCTGGATAGGTACCACATACCTAAGTTAAATCAAGACCAGATAAACCATTTAAATAGTGCAATAACTCCTAAGGAAATAGAATCAGTCATTAAAAGTCTTCCAACCAAAAAAAGAATAATACTCGACTTCATATGAAAAAAAACAAAAAACCCAGGATAGCCAAAAGAATCCTGTACAATAAAACAACCTCTGGACGCATCATGATCCCTGACCTCAAGCTCTACTACAGAGCTACTGTAATAAAAACAGCTTGGTATTGGCATAAAAACCATCATGTAGACCAATGGAATCGAATTGAAGACCAAGACATTAACCCACACACCTATGAACTTACAATTTTTGACAAAGAAGCCAAAAATGTACAATGGAAAAAAGAAAACATCTTCAACAAATGGTGCTGGCATAACTGGATGTCAATGTGTAGAAGGCTGCAAATAGATCCATATCTGTCACTATGCACAAAACTTAAGCCTAAGTGGATCACAGACCTCAACTTAAATCCAGTTACTCTGAACCTGATAGAAGAGAAAGCAGGAAGTAGTCTTGAATGCATTGACACAGGAGATCACTTTCTAAATATAACACCATTAGCACAGACAATGAGCGAAACAATGAATCAATGGGACCTGTTGAAACTGAGAAGCATTTGTAGAGCAAAGGACACAGTCAACAAGACAAAGTGACAGCCTACAGAATGGGAAAAGGTCTTCACCAACCCCACATCTGACAGAGGGCTGATATCCAGAATGTATAAAGAACTCAAGAAATTAGACATCAAAATGCCCAACAGTCCAATTAAGAAATGGGCTATAGAACTAAACAGAGAATTCTCAACAGAGGAAGTTCAAATGGTTCAAAGACATTTAAGGAATTGCTCAACATCCCTAATTATCCAGGAAATGCAAATCAAAATTGCTCTGAGATACCACCTTACACCTGTCAGAATGGCTAAGTTCAAAAACACAAAAGACAGCTTATGCTGCAGAGGATGTGGAGCAAGGGGAACTCTCCTCCACTTCTGGTGGGAATGCAAGCTTTTACAGCCACTTTGCAAATCAATATGGCACTTCCTTAGATAATTGGGAATCCATCTCCCCCAAGACCCAGCTGTAGCACCCTTGGGTATATGCCCAAGGAATGTTCAATCATACCACAAGGGTATTTGCTCAGCTATGTTCATATCAGCATTGTGTGTAATAGCCAGAACCTGGAAACAACCTAGATGCCCTTCTACCAAAGAATGGATAAAGAAAATATGGTACATGTACACAATGGGGTACTACTCACTTCAGCAGAGAAAAGCAATGACATCATGAGGATGGCAGGCAAGTGGATAGATCTAGAAAAAAAGCATCCTGAGTGAGGTAACCCAGACTCAGAAGGACAAACATGGTATGTACTCACTCATAGGAGGAAACTAGATGTAAAACAAACATGAATAGACTGCTACACAACTCCAGGGAGGGTACCTAGAAAATGGGACCCTAGGAAAGACATAGGGAACTCCTAATGACAGAGAAATGGATGAGATCTACATGAACTACCTGGATGACAGTGGGAGTAATGAAGGGCAAGGTTTGAAGGAAAGAAAGCTTTGGGGAGCAGGAGATACCAGCTGGATTAAGAACAGAAAGGGCGAACAAGGAATAATAGACCATGATAAATGATGACCACATGAGAACAGGAACAGGCAGAGTGCTGGAGAGGTCTCCAGAAATCCAAAATGATACATCCTCTGTAGACTGCTGGCAATTGTTGAGAGAAAGCCTGATCTGACCTAGTCTGGTGATGAGATGGCCAAGCACCCTAAAGGTCGTGCTGGAACTCATCCAATTACTGATGGAAGTGGATGCAGAGATCCTTACCCAGGCCTCAGGTGGAGCTCCAGGAGTCCAATTTTCAAGAAAGAGGAGGGACTGTAAGAGCATGAATTGTTGAGTTCAAGATTGGAGAGGCACAGTGACAAATAGCCAAACGAATGGAAGCACATGAATTATGAACCAAATGCTGTGGAGCCCCCAGCTGGTTCAGGCCCTCTGGATAATTGAGGCAATTGAATAGTTTGAACTCTTTGGGAGGCATCCAGTCTGTGGGATCAAGACCTGTCCTTAGTGCATGAACTGGCTGTTTGGAACCTTGGGCTTACACAGGGACACTTTGCTCAGCCTGGATAGAGTGGACTGGACCTGCCTATACTCAATCTGTCAGGATTAAATGAATCCCCAGGGTAGTCTTGTCCCTGGAGGAAATGGGAATGGAGGGGAGGGGATGGGGGGAATGTGGGGTGGGGTTGGGAGGGGGGAGGACAGGGGAACCCATGGCTGATGTGTAAAATTAAAACATAAATATAATAATAATAATAATAATAGAAGTAATTTGGTTATACTGAGAAACTTGGTGACAAGGAGGACCCTAAGAGAGACATGCATGGATCCCTCTAGAAAGGGGAAATATGTAAGTTCTCCTGAGTAATTAGCGAGAATGGGAATGGGGGAAGAAGTTAAGGGGAGGTGGCAAGAGAACATGAGGTAACACTGGGATATTCTGTTTAGGTGAGGGACAGAGAAGGATAGCAAGCAAAGAGATATCTTGATAGAGGGAGTCATTATGGGGTTGGGGAGAAACCTGGTGCTAAGGAAATTCCCAGGAATCCACAAGGATGATAGCAGCTAAGACTTCAAGCATTAGTGAAGAGGGTCCCTGAACTGACCTTAACCTCTAATCATATTGACAAATACCCTAATTGTCATCATGGAACCTTCACCCAATAACTGATGGAAGCAGATGCAGAGATCTACTCTAAGAACTGAGTGGAGTTCCAGAGTACACTTGAAGAGAGGGAGGAGGGATTATATGAGCAAAGGGGTCAAGATCATGATGTGGAAACCCAGGGACAGCCTACAAAAGCTAGTTGGAGCTCACTGACTCTGAACTGACAGCTGAGGAACCTGCATGGGACTGAGCTGGGCTCTCTAAATGTGGGTGACAGTTGTGTGGCTTGGGCTGTTTGTAGAGTCACTGGCAGTGGGACCAGGATTTATCCTTAGTGAATGAACTGGCTTTTTGGAACCAATTCCTTATGGAGGGATACCTTGCTCACCCTTGATACAGTGGGGAGGGGCTTGGTCCTGCCTCAATTTGATATGCCAGACTTTGTTGACTCCCCAATGGAGGCCTTACCCTCTCTGTGGAGTGGACTAAAGATGTGATGGGGAAGGTGGGGAGTGAGTGAGATGAGGGGAGGGAAGGGGAACTGTGGTTGGGGTGTAAAATGGAAAAAAAAAAGCTTTTAAATAAAAATTCAAAAAATAATTAATTTAGAGGGAATTTTTTTCTACCAAAATTCATTTCTTATTACATACCAAAAAACAAAACAAAACAAAAACCTACAATATGCCACTAGTACATGCTTGGATTAGACCAGACATATTATGAATTTTCTTATCCTCATAGAATAAGCCATCTATGATAAGCAATAATCCAAACTGGTCAAATTATGGCTGTTCAAGTGATACCTTGAAAATTTCTGAGTCTCAGACACAATAAGTGTGGTAACTGTCCAGAAGGCTTTGTGGTAAAGCCACTTGATTCCAAGCCTGGTGACCTGTTTTCAAGACCTGGAAACACAAGGTGAAAGAACAGAACCAACTCACTCGAGTTTTCCCTGACCCATAAACATACAGATTATAAATAAATGCAGAATAAATTAAAATGTAGAATAAATTATAAATGTATAAAAATAAAATGTAGAATAAATTAAAATGTAGAATTAAATTAAAAATCAGGATACTAAGTACAAAGAAATAGATCTAATATTATCTGGAAATATATGTATATATGTGTGTGTTTATTTGCATATGTACAAACATATGTTTGTATATGTGTGTTTTTAATCTTGGATAATTGTGTCTTGGACATAGTTATGACTATGTGCCCCAACAGAAGGAATGACTGATTCTGCATGTGCCATAAGCATCCCTTAGATTTTTATCATCATACACTTTTCAGGATGGTTTCAACAAACCTCAAGTCTGGCTGGTTTAGAAAGCATATTATGAGAATATTTATTATTAAAAATATGAGATGTGTGTGGGAGCAGGGGGCTTGGTAACCAGTGTCTCTACCCACTGAGAATCCTGGCTGGCCATATGAAATACATGTTTTAAGTTTGAGAGATCCTAAATTTCCTTTTACTGCTTGAAGACCTATGTTTCACATGGTTTGAGGACAATCTTTTTTTTTTTTTTTTTTTCTGGGACAGGGTTTCTCTGTGTGGCTTTGGTGCCTGTCCTTGATCTAGCCCTGTAGACCAGGCTGGCTTAGAACTCACAGAGATCCACCTGGCTCTACCTCTCAAGTGCTGGGATTAAAGGCATATGCCACCACTGCTCGGCTGTTTGGGGCATTGTTAGTCACAGAAGGCAGAGCATTTTAAGGTTTGCCTTGAAAAATAGTGTGATAACTTTAATTATCTAGGCTCTTTTTTTCCCCTAGAAGATTCCCTTACCTTCATACAGGGTGTTTACTAGAATAAATGTTCTTTCCACGGAGAATTGCCTAAAGCGGGTTTATATACAGCACATACATGAACAAATATCACACCTACACACACCACACATTTAATGTCCATTGCCTACAAACTGTTCTTTCGACTATAACAGCCTGGAAGGAACAGCCTATTTCTCTTTTATGTTGTGAGTATATATTGAGCCAGTTTTATTTCTGTGGTTTGTTGAATGTTTGTCACTGACAGGATCACATAGCAGATAGACATCCTAAAGTCTGAATGCCTATTTAAAGTCATAGAGTAGAGGATACCGTGTTGCCTTTTTCCATGCCTTATTCGGTACTCTTGCTGAATTCAAGGATCAGAACTCTCCTTTGTGAGAAAGGCTTCTTGTACTTGGAAACATGATAGATGAGACATTGATCTGCTGGGATTCTGAGTCTTGCAGAGACTAATAATAGATGACAGATTAAGAATCACTGAGAATGTCATCGTGAAATGTTTATAATAACAGAAGAATAGCTTCAGTAGACAGCTGGAGGAGAAGGAAAGGCACTGTCAAACATAAGCACTTTCTTCGGAGTTTTAGGATAAGAATCTATCTTTCATTAGCTTCCAGCTCTTGACATGAGTAGAAAATGTACAATTTTCATGCTAGAATCCCATTTCCTCATTTTCTTACACCACATCATATGCTTTTAAAAATTCATAAGACTGCAGGTACAACATTGAACATTTTTAAAATATGGATCAGTAACCAATTTACACATTTCATGTAGTCATTCCAAGCTTTTACAATGCAGTTATTATTGGTAGAAATTTGTTAAAATGTGTTATATTCAAATATTGTAATCCAAACTACTGACCACTGCTCTCCCTTCTGCAACTACTAGCTAGAAGTACTTTTTTTTGTTTGTTTGTTTTCTGGAGACAGAGTTTCTCCTTGTACTTTTGCACCTTTCCTGTATCTTGCTCCATAGACCAGGCTGGCCTTGAACTCACAAAGATCTGCCTGCCTCTGCCTCCCAAGTGCTGGGATTAAAGGTGTGCGCCACCACTGCCCAGCACTAAAACTACTTTTAATAAAGGTAATATTATATCCATTTTTGAGTCTTTGCTTAAATGATAATTAACTTAAAACCCTTAGCTTTGAAACATACTAAAAATAGTGATGTGGCACGGCAATTATTACATGCCTACAATTTAGATTTTTGAACATAAAAGAAAGAGTTCATGCCAAGTATTGGTATTTCATGAAGAAAATAATCAAGGTACTCCATGAGGTGTTTATTGAAGTCTCTCCTATACATTTGCTTCAGAAAGAAAACATTGGACTGTGACATAAAATAAGAAATTAAGTCTAGTACCAGTTTTCTCAAGTAATGTGAAATATTTAATTCACTAAATTTGTTTCTGTGTTTACTTTAGTGGTTAGTTGAAATAATATATAAATATTTGTTCTTGACTAGGAATTTACTGAAGTCTCAGTCATTTTTCCCCACTGTAGTTTCGTGATCTCACCACGTATTTGTGGGGAGTAATATACAAATGTTCCAATGGATGGGACTTGTGAGTCAAGAATACTTATTCTGTTATTTATTTTTGTCTCCCACTTCCTAAATGCACAGCACTTAGAAGATTTGCAGAAAGCTGGTCTCCATGTCATTCAAAAGACAAATATATTACAGACATGAGTATCTTCACAGACCTTCCTGTAAGTAATAAAGAGCAACTGTGAAAACCAGTTGGTTTTTACATGTGACAGCACAATGCTTTGAGACAACTGCATTCATGTGTGGGTTTAATTATCCTTCATTTATCTATTTTTACCAATGTTAATCTAAATTAAATTTTGCATTCTTGAAAACTGTTTCCTCTCAGAGACAATAAAATTGATGTATAACACATAGATAGTCATTCTGGAGAATTGTATATGTTTTAATTTCATAAAATTAGGACTGAAAATATATAAAGTATTCACATATTTAATGAGACTGTAGGAAAAATCAATACAAATATGATCTCATTAAATATTAACCTAACTTGATAAGCTCTTTTCCCTATATATTGGCCATTCATACTTGCCATTTGTACAATTTCCCATTTTCATAATGTGCTAGTGCTACCCAAGGAATAGTTTGGCTCCATATTGCTTTGATGAATTCTCATCTCCCACACCTCCTGCTCTATGTTGTACTTACAATGCACCATGTATGGAATTTCTCACTATCCCTATTTGCTCAGTTGAGAATCTGCTGTAACAGTCTATGCTTCAACAGATAGCGAAACCGATAGAAAATGTAGCTGTTGATTCCTGATGCCTTGCCTAGCAATGTTCCATCAAAATGAGAAAAATTCTCTTCTCCACAAATTGTGTTCAATAAAATTGATAAAATATCGTGTTCTAATTAGTCTAAAGGGTATAAGAAGTTTCAACAACAAACTTTTCCAATCCATCAATAAAAATATTTATTACATTTTTGAGAGTATAACTACATAATACTCCCCTTTCCTCCCTCCATACCCTTTCATATACCCCCTCCTTGCTCATTTTCAAATTCATGTTTTCTTGTTTTCATTAATTGTTATTATATGCATATATATATATATATATATATATATATATATATATATATATATATATACATATATGTGCTATGGGATGTTTGTATGTCGAATGTGTTTCTCTGATTGGTTAATAACTAAAACACAGATTGGCCAGTAGCCAGGCAAGAAGTATAGGCCAGACAAGCAGAGAAGAGAATTAGGGGAAGTGGAAGGCTGAGGGGGAGAGAGACTGTCAGCTGCCACCATGACAAGGAAGATGTATAAGGTACTAGTAAGCCACGAGCCACGTTGCAAAGTATAGATGAATAGAAATGGGTTAATTTAAGATAGAAAAAGTAGATAACAAGAAGCCTGAGCCCTTATGCTAAACAGATTAAATAATATAAGCATCAGTGTATTTATTTTATAAGTGGGCTGTCGGATTCCTGGGGCTTGGCAGGACCCGGAGAAAACTCTCCAGGTACATATATGTATTTATATACTTATATTGTAGATAAATATAAATTATTGAGTCTGTATAATGTTATTAGTATGAGTGTTTTCAGAGATGACCATTTTTTATTTTATAATTAGTTGATCTGTTCTTCTCTAGAGAAGACAAATCCTTCTAATCAGCATTCCTTGGATACTTCTAGTTCTTTGTGGAATGCAGAGGCCTAGTATACTTTCTCCCATACATGTAACCATTCCTTCCTACCTCCTTCCTTTTTTCTATCCCACCTGCCATCTTACTCACCTCCCTGTCTCTGTGTCCATGTCTCCATCTTTTCTGCTTTCCTTACAGGTAACCTGTCCTGCATATTTTCATCCTGATTGAATCCCAAAAGATTTAAGGAACCCCATGTGGTAAAACAATGCAGAGCGTTCAGTATTAAACACTTGTCCTATATTGTTTAAGTGGCTTTTTATTATTTTATAAGTATTTGAAATTAAACTATAATTACATATTCTCCTCCTTTGTTTTGTTTCCCCCATCCCCTCCCATATATGTCCCCTTGCTTTCTCTCAAACCTATGTCCTCTTGTACTTTAATACCTTAATTGTGTGTGTGTGTGTGTGTGTGTGTGCATGTGTACACAAGCAGGCATGCACAGACACATACACACACATCTGCCTCATTCCTTATAATATAACTTATATGTATAAGTTTTCAAGTCTGATAATTCATATCAGGTAACCAATTGCTATGCTTTTCTTTAGAGATGACTATTGCTGAAGACAACATCCACTCCTGGCATAGGATCCAGAGGACATAAGTTGAATCTGACTTGAAAGCAGTGTTATTGAATTTACATGGTACAAGAAGTCTCCATTTAAGCTTCCAAAGGATAGAAGCAATCAATATTACTACCCAGTTGGGATGTCTATGAATCATAGCAATACCAACATGGCATGGTAATCATAAGTATACAGTAGTGACATCCTACTTTGACAATAACCAACACCTTTCTAATTGGATTTAAGACCTACTAAACAAGAGAAAAACCTTGACTTGTACTGGAAACATAGCCAGCTACCCAGGGGTAGTGACGTCATGAATCCTAAAGAACCTACAACCATCATTTTGATAAATCAACATTATCCCTAAGTAAATATTTATCCTTACACTCACAGAGAACATTAATTTCTCATCAAGAAAACCATTCTTGTAACAGGGGGACACATTTAAAAAATCTGAGTAAAGTGCAGAGCTGTGGAACCTACACATAACTGATGTATCTATAACACAACTCTCAGCACTAAGGCCTAGGAACATTGCAGAAGACAGGATGAAGAGATTGGAAAAGGTACAGGATCAGGAAGTTTGCTCTGAGATTGTGCTTCCTAGATGTAACAAAGACACTTCATCCATGGATTCTCAGCAACATGCCTCCCTAAGGATGACCTCAAATGGATGGCACCAATAGACATGCTAGTATGGAAGAAGAAAAGTTCACGAAGCTTCAAGCTTCGACAAAAACCCACAGATTCAAATAATGCTGAAAGTGGAAGAATTAGTCTTATGGTGGTTTTTTACTTTATACTCTGGTTCTTGAAAACTCATCTTCCACCATTGCAAGGAATTTTATTCATATTACAAATACTCCATGTTTCATTTCTCTATGTTAGTAAGTTAATGCACTGGTCTTCTTCACACCCAGCAATTTGACTATGTGATACTGCCTTCATAGAGCTGTGTTACAGAGAGGTACTGTCTTTGTTCACTCGACAGATGGATCTAATCCTTGCCACTGGCACAACCTAGAAAATATATTACAAAAATGAACAGTTCTATCTGAACTTATTTGCCTATTCATTCAGAAAATGTTTAAGATTTTATTGCTTTTTTGGAAGAAAGCTTAGTTTTAATGAAGCTAATTTTCTTTAGAGTAAAGCTTACCCATCCCTAGTGGTAACTCTAATTTCATGCAGGGTGAGGATGAAATTTGTACATCTCATGTGGAAATAATCTTTCTTGGGACTGAAAGCAAATTAAAAGAAAACATATTTAAAGAACTACCCATGAGGGATAATCCTTTAATGCATTAAGTAGCTGACAGTCACTCAAAGAACACCACATTCTGCAAGTTTAAAGTAAAAGAATTTCCTATTTATGTGTTTTCTTTCCATCTTCTCAACATAGCTAAATTTGCCAAAAATCTTTTTGAACAGTACAAAATGGGACCTGAAGTTTAGATGTAAATGTGTCAATGAGGAATATTACCTTCAACTTATTAAAGACTGTGATTCTTCTAGTACATCAGTACAGGAAACTAATGTCACAGAAACAGGAAAATCCATTGAGTTATTAGGATTATAAGCATTTCAAATACATTGGCGTACCAAAAAATCCTCAGGATAATTTGGAAATGCCTGCAGTTCACAGTTCACTGGAAGGTCAGTATGAGTTTATTCAGCTACACATTTCCAAAACTCATGACATTTGTGTACTGTTGCAGTGGCAGTGAAGTGAATACTCACTAATTAAAAGTGTGGTTTGAGATAATCTGAGTGTTACAAAGGACAGTTATTTGCAATTTCAAATTAAACCAATAAGGGTATGACTGTGTGAGTGGTTTTCATGACAGAAACTCAATAGTCACTTGTTTAATGTGGCTTTCTTACTGTAGAAATATAAAACTTTTGTAACATGTCTAGTAAGATGTGAAAGTTTGCAGACATATGAGGCAACCTCATGTGTTTTCTTTATGAGAAATAATTCAGTAGGAAATACCTACATTATTTAACGCAGCATATAGATATTATCACATAAACTTTAATATATGTATCTACCATCATTTTATTATAAATAATTGTGAAAATTTTCTGATGACTGTATTCCACAACAGCTACTATGTCAACATTCTCTAATAACAAGAAGCAATGTATTCGAGGATAATCATGTTTCTAATTAAAAAGTTGTAGATAAACTCTTACATAGAAAGAAAGGTTTTTGTTTTCCTACACGTAGTATCACAAATGATTTATATCACTAGAAAGTTAGTCTTCACTGCAAGGGAGCTTTACTTTCTAAATATACATTGGTTATAGGGAGTAGACATCTAAATATACATTCCACAGGGAGTATTCATTGATACCCTGTGAGAAAAGCAATACAGATATTTTTGTACTCACTTTATAGAGGAGGCTTATGGGTTAAATGGCTGATGATTGTAATGCTCTTCTCTGAGACTATTGTCTTCCTCCAAGGTGAGAGGTATTGCACAGAAAATAATGTATTCCAAATATGTTCTGACAGGAACAGAGGAGAAAGTAAAAGTTTTCATCTTATAGTGACTTAATTTGAAATGTCCTGAGATTGCCAATAAACTCGTCAAAAATAAGTTTTCAGAAAGCTCTAAGAATTTCAATCTAGACATATTACTTATAGACATAGTAGAGGCCCTCAATATAAGCTGAATGGTAATTTTTGTTCATAGCAGTTATTTAATATAATTCCAATATATGAGAAGATTAAAATTATTTTGATGGGCACAGGCAATTTTATATGGAACATTAAGACTATAGAGAAGTTCAAAATATATTGTTTAAAATTATGTTCAATAAAAATATATAGAGAAAAAGAATATTGAGAAACTAATTTAGAATTCCTTAGTAGCCTTGAATTCTGTATTTTTTGTTTTATTTTGTACTCTTTTTCATTTTTATTTATTAAGAAATTTTCGCTGGGCAGTGGTGGTGCACGCCTTTAATCCCAGCACTCAGGAGGCAGAGGCAGGCAGATCTCTGTGAGTCTGAGGCCAACCTGGGCTACCAAGTGAGTTCCAGGAAAGGCACAAAGCTACACAGAGAAACTCTGTCTCGAAAAAAAAACAAAACAAAAAAAAAGAAAGAGAAATTTTCTACTCATTCTACATACCACCCACAGATCCCCCCCTCCTCCACCTTCCAGCCTTCCCTCCCAAGCCACCCCACATCCCCACATCCCCCAAATCAAAGTCTCCCATGGGGAATCAGCAGACCCCTGCACACTGAGCCTAGGCAGGTCCAAGTCCATTCCCACTGTACCAAGGCTGTGCAAGGCATCACACCACGGGCACCGGGCTCCCAAAAACCTGCCCATGCACCAGGGATAGATCCTGATCCCTTTGTGTGGGTGCCCCCCAAACAGTTTGAGCCAAACAACTGTCTTCCATATCCAAAAGGCCTAGTCCAGTCCCATGTGGGCTCCACAGCCACTACTCTACAGTTCATGGGCTTCTACTAGTGTGGCCTGTCATCTCTACATGTCCTCCCATCATGATCTTGATGTCCATCGCCTACAGAATCCCTCCTCTCTCTCATCAATTGAATTTCCGGAGCTAAGCCTGGCACCTGGCAGTGGGTCTCTGCATCTGCCTCCATCAGTCACTGGACAAAGGCTCTGTGATGACGGTTAAGGTATTCACTAAACTAGTCATCAGAGTAGACCAGTCCAGGCACCCTCTAGACCACTGCCAGCACTCCAAGGTGGAGTCATCCTTGTGGATTCCTGAGAGCCTCTCTGGCACTCTGCATCTTCCTATTCCCATGATATCCTCATCTATCATGGTATCTCCATCCCTGCCTTCCCACTCTATCCCTGTTCCAGCTCAACCAATGGAGATGTCTAATAAAGTCATCCAGTGAAGTTTGCATCATTTTTGTTTCTGTTAGTTATTGGTAGCAGGTCTGAAATCTCTAATAGTAAAACTCATGAAAGTATTGAAATTCAAACTCAATAATCAAAAAACAAACAAAAATCCATACTACAGAAAGTATTTTTGAGCTTGTAAAATATTTAGTAGTATTCATGAAATAAAGCAAAAAGCACACAATAAGATGTATGAATTCATCAAGGTCACTTCTCAGAAAGAATATGGTCTGAAAGTCTAAAGACATTCTCAATCACTTAATTTTCTGTGTGAAGAATGACTTAAGCACCAGGTGGAATTAAACCTACCATTAATTTCTTATTTCCTCCAAGTAAAGTGTGGACATTTAAGTGGCGTAAGTGCTAGCAATATAATTTTGATGTCCTCTGTCAGGTAATAAAAATATGAAAAGTATGAAAATCGATATCATTAAAATGGGAGAACCCCTCTTAAAATTTTATTGTCTGTTAACCATGGATGTTTGCCTGTTACCAGACACTAAGGGTTGGCCCTCGGTCTTCTTCCTTGTGTTTCTCTTTCCTCCCCACTGCTGGCTTCTGCACACACATCCATCTTGTGGTGACCTCAGTGTTTATTGTTTTTTTTTTCCTTATTTTACTCAATGTTTTCATGTCCCTTAATTTGCTAATAAAAATGTGCCTGTTAATTTGATTCCCAGTGGTAGAAAGAAATGGTTAGATAATTTTCAAACACCTTTAATCACGCTTAGAATCTACAATTAAGTATAAATAATATTTAAAATAAAATTTCTAAATACAAATATAAATTACTATTTTATCATAAACCAAATTTGTAGTTATATATGCCATTTTCCTCATACATACTATTTTAATTATTTCAACTTATCACAAATTATGAATAAGTACAAATATGCTAGCCATTTAAAAATAATCAACATTTGTGTATATATGAATTTTAAAAAATAATATGAAGATAAGATAAAAACCCTCATAATTCTATTTTTTGTCTTTTTTATTTTATAATTTAATTTAATTTTACATATCAGCCAAGGATTCCCCTGTCCTTCCTCCTCCCTTCCCCCCTCCTCCCAATCCATCCCTCATTCCCATCGCCTCCAGGGTAAGGACTCCCCTGGGGATTCAGCTCAGCCTGGTAGATTCAGTCCAAGCAGGTCCAGTCCCCTCCTCCCTTCACTCAGGCTGAGCAAAGTGTCCCTGCATAGGCCCCAGGTTGCAAACAGCCCAGCTCATGCACTAAGGACAGGTGTGGGTCTCACAGCCTGGGTGCCTCCCAAACAGTTCAAGCTAATCAACTGTCTAACTTATCCAGAGGGCCTGATCCAGTTGAGGGCTCTACAGCTATTGGTTTATAGTTCATGTGTTTCCACTAGTTTGACTATTTGTCCCTGTGCTTTTTCCATTCATGATCTCAACAACTCTTGCTCATATAATTCCTTCTCTTTCTTGCCGATTGAACTCCTGGAGCTCCACCTGGGGCCTGGCCATGGATCTCTGCATCTGCTTCCATCAGTCATTGGATGAGAGTTCTATCATGACAGGGTGAGCAAACTGGACATGGGGGTAATGAAGGGCAAGGGTCGAAGGAAAGAGAACTTAGGGGAGCAAGAGATCCCAGCTGCATCAAGAACAGAGAGGGAGAACAAGGAAAGAGAAACTATAATAAATGAAGACCCCATGGGAATAGGAAGAAGCAAAGTGCTAAAAATAATCAACTTTTAAAATGATCTTCATGAAAAACATGGATGCAAATTGTAGTCTTTAAAGTATTTTTTCAGCTTTACTTCCCCTAGTCTTTAGGTTTCTGATTTCCGTTAGTCACTAACCATATTATCTTCCAGTTTCATAGGTACGTGCCTGACTTTGTGATGGCAGACACTTTACTGCAACAGCGAATTCTGTGGCTGAACTTTAATAGGAAGATTTCCTGTGTCCTGACCTGCTGTGGTCAAGACAAATCTCTGCCACTCTGGGGCCATTTGTAGCTGAAAGTGTCTCTGGTCCTGCCTGTTGGCCTTCAGTCCTATGGCCTGTTTACAAAATAATCACACAGAGGCTTAATATTATTTATAACTGCTTGGACATTAGCTCAGGGCAACTCCTGACTAGCTCTTATACTTAAACTCAGCACATTTCTGTGTATATATCACCACATGTCCTGTGACTTTACCTGTGTGCCATTACAGGCTGCTTCCTGGACAGAGGGCTGGACTCTCCTGACTCAGCCTTTCTCTTCCCAGTATTCTCCTTATCTGCTTATCCCACATATACTACTTGCCTGGCTAGTGGCCAATCAGTGTTTTATTAAACCAGTGTACAAAAGCATTATCCCACAGCACTGAACACTTTTGCTAGGATATTTGTGTTATAGGCAGAAAATATTGCTTTGAATTTCGGAGTGGTTCCTCTCATCCTCAGCTAACTATGCTGCTAAATATTAGTTTATCTGTCATTTGCATGTATCATTAGAGGATACAATCTGTTTAACCTTCCACTCTCTCTATATGTTAGCTACTATTTTATAAAAATTGGAAGTGAAGAGAGATACAACTCTAAATTTGAATGGTTTGTGTTTACTATAAAGCATATATTTGATAATTATTATTGTAGTATAAGCATCAATCACAACTGTGCTGTTAAAAATAATAATAACAAGATTAAGAGTCCCAGTTTATCTTGTATATAACAAATATTCATTCATTCAGTTTTAAATATATTTATATTTTATAGGACTATTATAATAATCTCAGCCCTTTTATTGTATAAAATAGCTCTCTGGTTTATAAGTGGATACTTTAAGTAACGTTTCCATTTCAGATTATAGTGATTATAGGTATAGATCAATAAGTATTATTATGGAAATGACTCATGCTGTCATCCAGACACTCTTATAATCTCTAAAGATTTTACAGAGAAAGACTGCAGTGATTTTACAGAGAAAAAAAATTTAAAAATACATTTTGCTTTCTCATTGGTGAGTCTCTGTAGAACTCCAGTCTATGGACAAATGAGAATATAGAAACTGCTCAAATAAATTCACCCTGTTATACCCAGGAATTACGTAATAAGAACCATGTTATTTCAGCACATTAAATGGTTTCAAGTGATTAGTTTATGAATAGTTAAATTAGAAGTATGTTAGACTAATTAATACTGGGCTGAACTAGGTGTTTACAATATACCATTGTAGTTACATAAAACAGCTCTTATAACACATTTTCAGTATATCCTTTTTTATTATAAGGAGACATGCATACTTGTAATCTTATTATAAATTCATCATTATATATATATATATATATATATATATATATATATATCATCTTGTTAAACTTCATTTGGTCAAAAAACTCTCTACAAATATTTTCTTAGAAAAAAGAAAAAACCATGATTCTTCAATGATATAAAATTACATTCTCATCAATTTTTGCAAACTGTGAGAACCTCTAGAAAATGGCTCAAATATTGCTAGATGATAGGTTCTTGCTCATTCCCCTCCTTATTCTTTTGTCGTATTTATAAGAAAAAAAACAAGTATTGGCTCCAGGATGGTAAATCTTACTATCTGTTTTGTTGTTGTTGTTGTTTTGTTTGTTTGTTTGTTTGTGTTAGATAGGAGAGCCTCAATAACCCACCTGAGTCGTGATGTTAAGCCTCTCTTCAGACTGTTACTAAAGGTAGAAACCCTGGACCAGTGTGTTAAATCCTGTATGGCCTGGGGCATCTCTGAAAATGACTGGTGTGTATGACAAATCACTACTGAATGTTTGACAGCAAAAGCGCACAACAGAAATACCTCAGAATTGAAAGCTGCCAGTCAGCCACATTTTCGAAGCTCTCAGTGCCCAGGTGGTCAACTGAAAGGAAGACCTCTCTGCCTTTACACATTCCTACTCTCATGGTCTTGCATCATAGTAAACACCTGCAGTGTTTTAAAGGCATTAACTGTCAAGGACAAAATTCCTCATTTTACAGAGCTTTTAATTTGTATTAATCTAAAAGTCTCCTCAGAGGTAACCATAAAGATGCTTTTATCATCAAAAGCTCATTTTATTTACTTATTTGCCTATTCCAACAGTGTTCAATTGTCTTTCTGTGAATAATTCTTTCACCCTTCAGAGCAAATCTTTGTAACTACAAGTCGTGTTTTAAAAGAAGATTTTTTTTTCCCCTTTTCTTGCTGACCTGGTAAACACAGAGCTTCAGGCAACATTCATTAGTGTTTCACTGCAGTGGCACTCGGGACATTTCTCATGTCATGAGATAGAGATGGCACATGGAAATTTATGCTTATGTTTTACTTAAAGGAAATCATATTTTTCCTATTTTAAATTATAATGTGATAGATTGTGCTGATAGAGTAGCATGATTAACTTAAAAGGAGTATATTCAACTTTAAAAAATTTTTCAGATACATGGTTGTGATTATTTGAATGGGCATTAAATTTTATGTGATAAACTAGAACTAATAGTCAAATGTATCAAACTACTTATGTGAATTTTGAAAAAAATGAAATATATTAAAATTATAATGTTATTTTTGATTCAAGATGATGGTGATCACCAGAACCCAAGGGGCAGCAGGGCCTCTCTGAGTAGCCTGAGAGACACTTGGAGGCTTGACTGAGAGATTGAGGATGAGCCTGGAGACTGCACAGTATCTCCAGAACAGCAACAAATGGCAGGTCTTATGGGAAGATTTTTTTAAAAGTGGTTTTATACACTTTGGGCTGATTCTATCTCTCTTGCTCCTCGCCCTGCTTGGGGGAGGAAAGGTAAAGAACAGCTCTGCCCTCCAGCTGTAAACACAACTTTTATGCCCAGGACCAGCAGGAATGCTGGTATCTAGGGCTAGGTGGTTTATAGTAGCCTAGAGCTCATGTAGTCTGCCCTAAGACACTTGTCAAGTGCATGATCATCCTGAGCCTGCTCAGCAGCAGGATGTCCAAGATAAAAAATAGTTCACTTTATGGGTTAAGTGTCCTGGAAAGATTCCCATGGTCTATGCTGTCGCTGGAGACTATGTTGATGTTCGTTATCCCTGCTACCAGCAAAGGTGCCATGTTGCTTACTTTAACCTGTGCTACCATCTGGAAGCCAGTCTATGATGTGTGCTGCTGCAGGCTGCTATAGGCAAGGAAGCTTGTGTTGCAGTGCTGTTGATGACTACAGACTCATAACTGAGAATGAGAGACACTGAAGGCTTCTGTGACAACTCCATCCCTCCCACATAAAGAAAAGAAAGAAAGAAAGAAAAGAAAGAAAGAAAGAAACAGCCCAGCCTTTGAAGAGGGTCCTTAAAAATTATGATAAAGATGCCAAAGTGTAGCTCTTCCCAGCGGATGGCTTTTGGCAGAGGGTGGGGAAGGACTTCATTTTCTTTAAAGGCCTGGTCACTGTGTGTTTGACCACATTCCAATGAGTTTATGGACAACATGAATTGGACTTGGTGGCTTTATTTTACTTTTTTCTTTTTTTGTTCTTGGGGGTAGTGTAAGCATGGGAGAATGGATCAGGGAGGAATGATAAGACAGTGTAATTAAAGTGCATTTTATGAAATTTCCATATAATTAATAAAAAACTGTTAGGGGAAATCTATTTTCAACAAAAAACATATATTTATTATATATGAAAACCATCTGAAAAACAAATAAGGCTTTTTAAATTTCTATAAACCAATACAAGTGCATTTCTTAAAACCAAGAATACAAGAAAATATCATTAATAAAATTTTCATAATATATCTAAGAAGTTACTTTTCAAAAAAAGGTCATCTGTTTTAATAAACATCTCATAATTATATATGAATTTTGTTTATAATAATGAGTTACAAGTATACATTCATATTTTTATACTTTTTCTAACTTCTTTAATATTCATCTAAGTACAATATACAAATTAATGACCACCCTTACATACTCATTGTGACATTAGGCATTCATCCATAGGGACTGATTTTTTACAGCCTTTATTTAGTACTAAGGGTTTTCCACATACCTTATAGTTTGGTAGTCTCACGTGTTGTACATATGTGATAGAAGATAAGAATAACATTCTGTTAAAAGGTGTGTTAATCCTAAGTAGTCCTGTTCTGAATAAGTAGCAAGGTTGACAAGCAAATGTTATGAACTCTCCCTCAGTGAAGTGCTAAGTGAGGAAGAGCACCTATGATAGCACACCACACAGATGAGGACTAAAGAAGTCAATCAGTGACAGAGTTCCCAAAGAGGGTCATGGTACCTGCAAAGAACAAAGATGTAATGCAGCACAATATAGTCATGTACATGGGCTGAGAGGTCTCTGTAAACTCATGCTAAGAAAAGGGCACGTTAAATGGTGCCACATGGATAAAATTGAGAGGTCTGTGCTTATCATTTTGACATTAACTTTTTATACAGAAAACCTAGATAAAAGGAATTTCAAAGAGATCTAGGAGGGGCTATATGTGAGGCTTAGGAGGGAGAAAAGAAAGGGGGAAAGAGAAGGGAGACATGTTATGCTTATAATCTTAATAAAAACTGGGCAAATACTTTCTTTCATTGAATGTGGGTCTCTTAGATATTTCTACTTATATTAGCTTCAGTACACTCTTATGTAAACATCTGTCATGATTTCAGGGCTTGGTAGACTAAGGCATCAAATATCTCCTGTAGAGAGCTGCGAGTAGCCGCACCCTAAAGATGGCGCTGGCTTCTACCCTCTGCCTTCCCGATGGCAGACACTCTTTATGGTAAACAGCTCCTTATTTAGCTATGGCTGGATTCGTGTGCTGCTGGCATATGCGTGAACCTGTGGACAGTGCCCACGTGGCTGCCTGGGTTGGCAGCCCAGCCCTACTTAGGTGCTGGGAGAGGCTTGCCCAGGAGAGAGAGAGAGACAATGCAACTAACCAAGGGTCTGATTAAACTGTATTAAGAAGAATCCCGGTGTTGTGTCATCCTTGCTGGTCAAGGCGGGCGCGACAAGTGGTGGCCTCCTATGGGGAGAACAGAGAAACAAACGTACGGGGACATTCCACGTCTCTCTCCGGATTCAGAACTTTTTACAGTCAGGCGGTACCGGTAAGTCCTCAGGGGAAAAAAAAAAAAAAAAAAAAAAACTGGGTAACGCTCACCTGTAGAAGGGAGAGCGGGATAGCAGAGCTGCGACAAAAGCAGACGGGTAATTCTAGAGCCTCGATAAAAGTGGACGGGTAATTACAAAAGCAAAGTCAACAAGGGAAACCTGCTCTGAGACTACAGCGGGCAGGTAATTTGCATAACAAAACAAGCAGGTGAAACAAAACCAGCAGGTGAAACAAAACCAGCAGGTGAAACAAAACAAACAGGGAAACCGGAGGGCTGGAGCAGTTCTGCAGAGGCTCTGAGAAACCTCCGAGAAACTTCTCAAATTGAGGAAAAAAAAAAAAAGTATACTAACATGGGCGCTTCCTCCTCGCACCCAATTTTTCTGGCTCTTAACGAGCTGCTTCTCTCTAAGAAATTGAAAATAAAAAAAGAAAACACCCTGGAACGATTTTTACAACAGTGTGATGCAGTTGTTCCTTGGTTTGCAATTTCAGGAAGCCTCACAGTGCCTTCCTGGGAGAAATTGGGAAGAGACCTAGATTTGGATACTGGAACAGATCACAGGAGCAGATGGCAGTATCATAGCTAGCAAAGGTAGGCCTCAAGGTTGGCCTATACAGGCTTCGTCACAAACATTGCAGGGATTGGGTTATGCCAGTGTTCCAAATGTTAGTGCAAATATGTTAAATTGGCAAGATTCAGAAGGTCACTCTGGCGTTATGCAATCCTATGTCCTTGAGCTTCCAGTGTCCCTCTGGGGGAGGGATCTTATGAAATCCATGGGCTTTCAGTTGAGTAATGAATACTCCAAAGAATCTAAAAATATTATGAAAAACATGTGGTGTCATCCTGATTTTGGCCTGGGAAAATTTTTACAAGGCAGAAAGGAGCCAATACAAACAGTATCTAGGAAACCCAAACAAGGGTTGGGTTTTTCCTAGGGGCCGCTGAGGAGGGCATTCCCATATCCTGGGTAACAGAGGAGCCAGTTTGGGTTCCTCAGTGGCCACTCTCCTCTGAGAAATTACATGTTGCATATCAATTAGTGAAAGAGCAATTGGAGGAAGGGCACATTAAACCCTCTCTTTCTCCCTGGAATACACCCATATTTGTCATCAAGAAGAAATCAGGAAAATGGAGATTGTTACATGATCTTAGAGCTATAAATGAACAAATGAGAATTATGGGACCAGTACAGCATGGTCTTCCATTGCTGTCAGCCTTGCCTGAAAATTGGCCTATTATTGTGGTAGATATTAAGGACTGCTTCTTTTCCATTCCACTGAATAGCAAAGACAGTGAGAGATTTGCTTTCACTTTACCGTCCACTAATCATGAGGAACCTGATAAAAGATATCAGTGGGTTGTATTGCCACAAGGCATGGCCAACAGTCCTACAATGTGTCAATTATTTGTAGCAACTGCTTTAGAACTTTTGAGAGCACGTTTTCCTGGTTTGAAATGCCTCCATTATATGGATGATATACTGTTAGCAGCTAAAGAAGAGAGCATTCTTCAAGAAGCATATAGTTCACTTATAGAACTGCTAAAGAAAAAGGGAATCTGTATTGCCCCTGGGAATGTGCAACAGAGCAAAGTTGTCAATTATCTTGGCTCTAAAATAACTAATCATCATATCATGCCACAAAAGGTAGAGTTAAGGAAGGATCATCTTTGCACATTGAATGATTTTCAGAAATTATTAGGAGATATAAATTGGATAAGAGGAAGTTTAGGAATGGCCAATTATGAGTTAAAACCATTATATGATATTTTAATTGGAGATGCAGCCTTGGACTCACCGAGGCAATTAACCAATGCAGCCCGAGAAGCCTTAACAAAATTAGAGGATAGGCTACAAAGAGCTTTTCTTCAAAGAATACAAAATAATGATGATATTACCCTGTGCATTCTGCCTACCCAATTACAACCTATGGGAATTTTATGGCAAAAAGGACCCTTGTTATGGATTTATACTAAAATCTCACCTGCAAAATCAATTGAGGATTATCCTACTGCTGTAGCATTACTTGCGCAACAGGGTATTCAGCAATGTTTACAATATTTTGGAACATCACCACAAATGCTAGTCGTTCCTTATGATTCTACTCAAGTCAAGGTATTATGTGCTGCCATAGATGATTGGGCAATGCTGCGTTGTACCTATCCAGGACACATAGATTGCCATTATCCTAAACATCCACTATTAACTTTCTTTAAAGAACATCCTGTAGTTTTCCCTAAGGTAACTGCTTCCCAGCCCATTCCAGGAGCAAGTGTTATATTTACAGATGGGTCTAAGACAGGCTGTGGTGCTTATATGGTGGATTCTAATGAACCTGTAAAGCATCAATTCTTGCCAGGTGCACCTCAACAGGTGGAGCTTTCAATAGTTCTTGAAGTTTTCAAGGCTTGTCCATTTGCATTTAATTTAGTGTCAGATTCTAGTTATGTTGTTAATGCTTTGAAAAGCCTTGAATGTGCAGGGCCCATCAAATCTTCTAGCCTGGTTAGCTCATTGTTTGGCCAATTACAAAAACTGATCTGTGACAAATTCAGAGAAAATAATTCCATTATCTATCCTATTTTGGTAAGTCCAGAATGTACCTGATTCACTTTTTATCCTAACTTATATAGCTAACGGAACTGTCTTATAACGTCTTTCAAATTTATACACTTACAGCTCTTAGTGAGTTTTTCTGAAATCCTTAACAAAGATAATTATAACTATAACTAACTGATCTTCAACTCCCTCAGAGACCCAAGAAGGAAATAATACTACCTAATAAAAAACAAAAACAAGAAGTGCATGCAAGCAGCTTCAAAAAAAAAAAAAAAAGTGAGTTGACAGAAACAGCCAGCTTGCCTGGACCGATCTCTCTCT